>NC_140581.1:260809574-261229978 GCF_964204655.1 Triturus cristatus | reverse complement strand
ATGCCTAAATGACATCCCCCTCACATCACTTTTAAGATAAATAAACACTTTGATGGTGAAAGACAACCCTTCAATGAAGTTAATAACACCAATTTTTAGAAGTGTCCCAAAGTTTCAACGTTCAAAATTATACATTTCCCCCTAAAGTACAATGTATAGATAACGGAAACAATGAAATTGAATTTTTTTTTTTTAAAACAACTAAGCGTCTTGCACCAAAAATCTGCGTAAGCTGATCTTCCCAGAGAGTCACTCCAAAAATAGCAGGAAAACGCTTGGCAGTTCTTGAAAACGGTTCAATGAATTTCACAAAACGAGTTGGTGCCGACCGGCAACAGGAACAACACAGCAAAAAAACTTCCTCGCAAAAGTTGAGGAAAATGGCGGCACGCAGAACGACGTAGAGCCAGGTGGCTGCAGGCACGTCTGTGCAGCACAGCGTGGAAGCTGCAGGACGCTGCACGAGTGGGAGGCAGGGCTCGCGTTGGCACCAGGGACGGCGGTTGAAAGCAGGTGAGCCAGCGGACCTCAATCGTTTTTTAGAATAGGCGCAGCGGATGCCAGAACAAGACAGTCCCAAATAGTGCATCAAGCAAGAAAAACAAAAGGCGGAAGGGAACTCCTCATGCCACGGACACCGGGGACACCGAGAACTGCTCACACATATGCAGACCACGAGCCCCGCCCTCGATGCACCACCTCAAAGCATGAATAAAGAGGCTCCTCAGTCCATAAAACAAGGAAAGCGATGACTTCTCTTGCCAGTTGGCTTTCGTCTCCCACTAGACGCTCCTCCTTACGGTATGCACAAGGGGCTCTTTAGTCCCACAGAAAGAGACTGCAGGTGCTCCTACCATACGCACGAAAAAGAGGCGCCTCAGAACACCAAACAGGGACAGTGGCTCCTCTCACACAACAGTCACAGGGTAAATTAGCTCTGTGGAGGCACTTGCAGTGGTACTTCCACAGGGAGGCTCTGGGGCTGGTCACTCTACACGAGAGGGACACTTTTACAATTCCTAAGACGCCAAACGCTCCTCCTCACAAAGGCAGAGGGAAATACCTTATTCTTCAAAGCTGTTAGCTCTGGGAAACTCCTCTTGATGGAGACACTCTCCCAAGGCAGCAAAGACACAGACACCTCTTCCAGGTTACAGCAGCCAGGAAGAGGGAAAGTCCAGCAGGAACTGGCATGCCTGTGTTGGGGCCGACCGGTCTTCTGGTCACTGGTAGGGCTCAGAGCTGCCAGCTTGCTGTAAATGCCAAACAAGTTACAAAAAGAGCTTCTTCAGTTTCCAGTTACTTTAAGCTTCATAGTACCAGTCCAATCAGGTAGCAAACGCAGGTTCTTTCCAGTAAAGTCGCCAAAATGTTGTAATGAAACGAGGATCCAGTTCCAGATAAACTTAAGATAGTATTTATTCAAGTAGATGGTTCCAGATATAAGGTACAGAGAGCTCCACCAGGAGCAGCCTTCCTGCTGCTCAGCCCATACACCAACTGCCAGCCTCACTCACCCAACATTCCGCTGCATCATCCACACCAACATTCCACACCACACTCACACTGGCTGAGCAGCAGGTACAACAGGATTGTCATTGACAACTCTGGGCCTGAGGCCGTATCTGCCCAGGATTCAGTGATAACTACAATGTCTAGAGATTGGGATTGTAGAAAATTGGCAATTTCCATTGCATGCCTGATAAGGAAGCGAGCATTGATTAGTGCACAGCGGAAGGGAGCTGTTAGATAGTGTCTTAAGGAGGTATCATTTCCTGAAGTAAAAGGATACAGAGACTTTTGATTGAGAAGTGTGAGCTTGCAGCATGAGCAGGTGCACTGATTGGGAGGGATCATGGGGGCAAAGGTGGGTCCAGAGCAGTGCTTACCTGTGGAATTCAATCTTCGCTGCTCAACTCTAGAGTACTGCATCCGCGTCACAGGTTGTGAAGGATCCCTGGCATGGTGTCTGGCACAGGTGAGCTTGCCTTTGGCATGCCTTCGGCGCACCAGCCGTGCGCCCACTGCACTCGTCTGCTGTGTGGACACGCTGCGGCCATCAATTTCAATGCGGGCATCGGCGGGAGGCGTGTCAGGGGAGTCGTGACAGCGCCGCTAAAAACAGTGAAGGGAAATTAAAAGACGAACTGGGGTCCAGCATCCCCGCGTGTTCTGTCGATAGCTCCCTTGTTGGCTTACACTACTGGGAAATCAAATGTAAACTAACAGAAAAGTTTGAAAAACAAAGACAGCATAATCATAACATAAAGGCGTAGTGGTGGCTATGGAAGCCCTGCGAAGATGACGCCTCTAATGCACAGGTGGAGCCAGACACCTCCAAAATCGCACTGCTCAAGTGCGTACCAGGAAAGAAAAGTGGGTCAGTGCAGATTACCTTCTGGAAGTCGCAGTAGACTGTATCAATACTTTGCGATCAATATCCATTAATCAGACACCGACACCTCAAGGGAGGCAGTATCTGATTCATAAGGGACCCGTAGAGCCAGCTTCCCCTTTGGGTACATTTTTGGGCAAACTAGGGAGGATTAGGCAGGTCTGCTGGGAACAAAGCCTGCACCCCAGATGTGTTCTCCGATGGGAAATGTGCGATTTTCCATTGCAGATTGATAATCCTGCATATATAAATTCGGATAAATTGGTGTGGAAAAAGGCTACCATTTGAGCTCTCTGATCCCTTCACATTTTGCAATGTCTCAAAAAAGCCATAATAATTTATTATTTCTCAGTATTTTCTTCACATTTTGCAACCTCTTAGCAGCACACCCAAACACGCTTCATTACCTCTTAGTGTTTCCATCACATATTTGAATCTCTCGGCATACCCACGCCATTTCATTTTTGCTTGCCGTTTCCGAACATTTTACGAGCACTGTGTGCTTCCAACTCCTACAATGAATCTGTTTTTCCATTACATTTAGAAATGTTCTGTGTTTCCTTACTTCAAAAAAATGTGCTTAACAAAAAGCGACAGATAAAGATGAAATTAGCGTTAAAGAAATAACGTTAGAAGATTATTTTTTGCTTTTGTATTTATGTATCTATGTATTAAACTGAATTCTCTTTCATATTTAGTCGTAGTAACAATTGCCTTCGATAGCCTTTTGTATTTAGTGTAGTAGACACCAAATACATTTGTGATGTTAGTTACGCAATTACATAGGCCACGATTGAAAATATAAATAATACACAAAGAGGCCCAGCAGGCAGCCAGAGAAGGGACATTCTCTCATCTTCAGCTGTTCCATGTTGCAGCAGAGGATGAAAGTGCAGGCTACTGATAGAAATAGCCTCTTTGAAGCCGGCTTGTAGTTGCACATATCACCAAGCCGGTGAAACCAGTCCAAGCTGTGAAGTGCAAGGAAATCTTAGGCAAGCTCCCAGAGAGTCACATATCAGATATGCGCCTGTGTGTTTTACAGCCACATAAACACCCACTAGCAGCACAGTTAATGCGATTCCACTGCAGCAGAATGGAAACATCTGGACTACAATTCAATAGCAGGGCTTGCACATTGATTCATGATGTGCAGATTCACATGGCATTCCCTGCTGCAACCACAGAGGCCTGCGTTATTCCAGGAGATGTTAGCTAGTTTTCAGTTTTATGTAGTGCGAGCTTGGTCCCAGGGCATTAAAGCTCTTCACAAGTGAGTCAGACTATGTGACGCATTTTTCATGCTGGGGAAGATTTTTGTCCTGACTCACACAGGCTGTTGAGCAAAGGCTGGGATTCGAGCCAGGTGATGCGGGTCGAAGGTCAGCCACTCTAGCCACTAGGCCCCATCTCCTTCACTTAGGTCATCCACATGAAGAGCTAATGAGAGCACAGGGCCGCCTATGTGGGGCAAAACACCTTTCCGCTGTGCTCATGCCAAAACACACACATTTTGAAGAAACAAACATCCAGCCCCTCTAGTAAAGGCTGATGCAGGGAAAAAAATGATGTTTGTTATATAATCTGTATTGATTAATCAATAGGCGCGCAGGTTGCAGTCTTCCCATTAAGAAAGGGCAAAATAGCAAATTCAAAGGAGGCATAGGACAAGAACCATGGGAGGCATCTGGTCTCTCAAAGAGCAAAATAGAAAATTCAAAGGAGGCATAGGACAAGAGCCATTGAAGGAGTCATTATGTAAATCACACTCCAGATGGCATGCAAAATATGACAAGACTCCAAAAATTCTAAAATAGCAAATGATATGTTTAACATTTAAGTGATTCAGCTTAGTACAGTTTAGCACATTAGGTCGCATTACTTTATTAAATTCATGATGTCTAAATATAATTGGAAAGATTCATGTAAGAATGCTGTAAGAAAGTGGATTATTAGTCAGAGGGGATGTGAGCCCTCACCAAGTGATAATGTCACAATTCCAGTACAGTTAAGTCTCCATAATTTAAACCAGAGCTCAACCCCTTGATAGCTCTAGCACAGAGCAGCCAGGCTTAATTTAGTAGAAATGTGTACTGCATTTATCAAAACAGTTAAAAAGTAGAAAACACAACACAATAAAAATACAACTACAATTTATAAAATTAGAGCAAAGTTTAATGAATTACTAGGCACCAAAACAACAAAAAATCAGAAGGCAGAGATATGATTTATAGAGGTGCTAACTCTAAGTAGTGCCTAAAGGTGCACATTCTGGCTATCTGTTCATTCTAGAAGGTCCAAGTCAATAGTTAAGACTGACCACAAGCCTATGACAGTCAGTTATGGGGATTTTGTTAATTTGGAAAATTTGTGGTTGAGGTATTTTTGTAGCTAGTGCCAATTTGAAGTTAGCTTACTTAAGTGTAATTAAAAAAAACTGTTATTTCTATGACACAGCCAGCCTTGCTGTAATGAAAAACAGTTTTGTGGCCTCTCCACTGTAAGGACATGTAAAACATTAAATACATATGTCCTATTTTTAGATAATATGCACCCTGCCTTACGGCTGGTAAAGCCTACTTTAGGGTAATGTACTGCTATTTAAAAGAAGGGTTCAGGCCTGGCAAAGGGGTGATTTTGGCAAGTCAAAATGGCAATTTTAAAACAGGTCAGCAGGGTTGCAACGGCAGTCCTAGAATCATGCCTTACATGGTTACTTTATTGGTGGCAGAGTAAGGTCTGAAGTGGACTAATGTCATTTAACTTACAGGCCCTGGGCATACAGGGTATCATACACCAGGGACTTAAAGATAAGTTAAATGCCAATCAGGGATTTTAAGCAATTTAACAAGCTTTTAGGAGCAGAGTACAGGCACTGGGGTCTGGTTATCATGGTACGATCAGCAGCAGTCCCAAATAAATTGGGGCCGATCATGCAAAACGATGCATTTTCTTGCATGCCCCCTTCCAGGTGAAAGGTGAGGAGAACTGAACCACTCCCTTGGTACTTCTCATCCAGGATGAACCTGGAAATGCCATCTATAGTGGCATGATTAGTCACATGTGTATGTTCCACTGAGAAGTTCATTCCCTGTAGGTAGATAGACCACCTCAACAGTTTGATTCTGGCTCTTATCATTTAACTGTGATAATACTGCCCGACTCCAATGTTTGGAAACATCTGTTTGGACCTCAAACTCTGAGCTAAACTCAGGTGCCTTGAATTCAGGTGCTATGCACTGCGCCTGTTACAGTGTGTCAAAGTTCTTCAGATACTCTTTAGATCAAAAGACTTCCTTGTGCTGTTTCTTTGAGGTGAGTTCTGTCAGGGGAGGCAGCAAAGGTGCCATACACCTTCACAAATCTCCTGTAGAACCTGGTCAGTCTTAGGAAGGCTCTGACTTGGGTCTGTGTTTTAGGAGGCTCCCAAACTATGATGGACATAAGCTACACATGTCCCCACCAACAAGGTGCCCCAGGTATACCACAGATCCCTGCCCTATCTGACAATGGCTGGCCTTGACAGCCAGGCCTGCCTGTTGCAGAGCCTTAATAACCTCTATGAGGTGTGTTTGGTGTTCCTTCCTGGCGGGGCTAAAGACTGCTGTATCATCAAGATATGCTACACTAAAGGCCTCCAATGGAGAACCTGTTCACCAACCTCTGAAGATGGCAGGGGCATTCTTCAGACCAAAGGGTTTCACCTCAAAATTTAAGTGGGCCTCAAGAGTGGAGAATGCTGACCTCTTTTTGGCTCCCTCAGTTAAGGCAATCTGTCAGTACACCCGAGTGAGATCAAAAGTATTGAGATACTTGCCAGCCCCTATTCTGTAAATTAGCACATCAGCTCTAGGGATGGGGTCTGCATCTATCTTGGTGACACCATTGAGACCTCTGTAGTCCACCCACAATCTGAGTTCTGGGGTCTTCCCATTTAACTCGCCCTTGGGCACCAGTACCACAGGGTTGGCCCAGGGCTACTGGAGGGTTCAATGACCCCCCCAGTCCAACATTTTGGCACCATTCGCCTGAATACTAGCCTTTACTTTGTCTGACAACCCATATATTTTTTCATGACAGGTTAACGGTCACCAGTGTCTATGTCATGGACACACCACTGGCCAGTGGTGGCTGATGGAACTTGAAAGGGGTGGGACGCCTTTTGTATGCTTTTAACATGTTGAAGCTTTTCACTTTACTACATCAGTTTATATATCACTATAATGAGAGGCACTTATTAAAACTGTTAAAAAAATGCCTCTCACTATAGTGAAATCAACTAATGTCCTGAAGGGCAACGCTCCTGCATGTTCCAAGCTTACAAGAGACTAGAGCACTTTTGTTCAGGATGCATGCATCTTGAACTCACATATTAATAAATGCTCTCTTAATTGCTTTTAACATGCAGGATCATTTCACTTTAGTATTCAGGCTAGGCCACTATATTGAGCTGCATTTATTCTAACTGTTAATAAATTCCTTTCAATATAGTGATATGAACTGATTTACTAAAGTGAAACGCTCCTGCATGATAAACACTCACAAGAGACTAGAGCACTTTTGTTAGACCTGTCAGCCCTTTGGGTGGTCCCTCCTCATCATTATTTATTTTTTCCCACTTTTGCGTCAAACCCTGTTAGTATTTTTTTCCTTTTTGGGAACCACCAGACTTTTTAGTATTGATGCAGATTCAGGGAGCCATTTTATCTACCCCTGGAACTTCTGTCTGAGGGCCTGGAGCACAAAATGGTGGCCACCTGTGACATCATCAGAACCCACTGGAACCTACTAGAACCTTCTGCAACATTCTGGAACCCTGTGACAGTTGGAGGCGGTTTGGAATGTTGGGAAGCTAAGCCAGAGTTGACAGTTGGAGCTGGCAGTTGGCACCTGACTGGTGAAGAGAGAGCAGCAGAAACCTGAAGGAGGAAGGAGTGAGGCAGCAGGGGTGGAAACTTGTGCCTGGAGTGGGGTCCATAAACCCACCCTTGATACTAGTCCCTACTGACTGAGCCCAGCCTGGAGCCCTGTGTGGGAGAAAGCAAGAAAAACCATCTTAAGGACCTGGACAGCAGGAACAGGCCTTAAAAGTAAAGAACAGCAAGTACCTGACCTGGTTACTGGTAACTACCTGAAGTCCGACGTCGAGAAGCCTAGAGACCTGGAGCCCAAGGTGGAGAAGCGGCGCTGACTGGAAAGCAGACGTCGTACCCGGAGCCGCCAGAGGTCGAGAGAGGGCGCCGACGGAGGTCGTGGAGAGTACCAGAGGTCGAGGAGGAAGTCACCCGAGGTCGAGTGAGCGGCGTCGACGGGGGAGTGAAGTCCGCCCTCCGGAGTCGCCGGAGACCGAGGTGCAGCGTGCCGGAGGTCGGGAGTGGAGATCGCACTCCGGAGCCGTCGGAAGTCGACATCGAGCCAAGACTGCCCGACGTCATCGAACCGGGGGTCGACATCGAGCCGAGGCCGCCGACATCGAACCGGAGCCGGCGGAAGTCGACATCGAGCCAAGACTGCCCGACGTCATCGAACCGGAGGTTAACATCGAGCCAAGGCCGCCGACATCGAACCGGAACCGCCTATCGACGTCGTCAAGAACTGACATAGCGCCGAGGCCGCCGACATCGAACCGGAACCGCCTCACGGCGTCGACACGACTCCAGCGGCGTCGGAGCTTCATAAAAAGGGCAGTAAGTGGAATAGAGGGCGCCTAAGGCCCTGTGGAGCCCTGAGAGACTATCCTAGGGGCTAGAGAGGTGCTGGAACCAGCTTGATTGTGCCAGGGGTGAGCTGAGACTGATACAGAGGGGTTGTGTAGTGTGGGAGAGTCAGATCTCTAGATTCCCCCTTGACCTACCTCAGTTTAGGCCTCAGCCTTGTCCAAGCCAGGGAGTATACCCCTCAGGCCATCCACCTAACCACAAGCTGTGACTGGGCCAAATCAGCCCATAGTATTTTAAATGTGATCTGATTTTACAAATGTCATTGTTGGCTGATATTATTTATTGAGGGTACTGTATTTATTGTATTTATCTAAGTTATTCCTGTGATGTATTTATTGTCCTGAGCTAACTTATTCCTGCACAGTATTTATTGCCTCACAGTATTTATTTGACCTGATCCTATTTATTGCACCGGTAAAGTGTTACTATTTATTTGACCTGCACTTTTTAAGAAAAAGCCTTGTGTACTGTGATTGTATTATTATTTATTCAATCAGCAACTAAGAGAAAAGAAGATAAAGAGATATATTTTCAGTATAATTTTTAAGGTGTAGTGTCGTTTTTGGAACGGATGCACGCATGGTTATTGTGTGGGTATGTCGTATGCTTAACACGGTGCCTGACCCCTGACCACTCGAGCCAAGCTACCACAGTGTATGTCTGGGAAGACCCCATTACCACCCCCCTTCCGGTGTGGGAGTGGGGTTTTTTCTAACATAATTGGTGTTCAGCGGCGGGATTGAGCTGTGCCTACGTATACTCGACAATAACTGTGGGTAGTCCATAGGCCTACACCTGGAGTTTTCTCAAAGCGGCCTTCCTAATTGTGAGTTTTTGTTTTTCCAAATTTACTCTGGTGGTGGGAGGAGGTATTATATAAGGTACCCCCCTGCATAGCTTCTGTAAAAACCTGTCTTCTGTTCTGAGTGGGCAAAATGAAATTTGTCTTAGAAAATGTGGAAAGTTATACTGTGGCCCAACTCAGGGAGTTTTGTCAGCGGGAGGGGGTGTATTGTCCCCCAGGAGCAAAGAAGGGTGCACTCCAAACCAGCTTAAGGGCTTGGGGGGAGGCACGACGAGAAAGCAAGGCTGAGGAGGAGGACAGGGATAGAGAGCCCGACAGTGAGGGAGCTGGTTTGTACCAACCTGAGGTGGGGAACCTGTTAGCGGGGCCCAGGACACTTTCTAGGAAGGGCAGCAGTGCCTCTAGCGGTGGCTTGTCTGAAGTGGAGTTAACAGACCGGAGGGAGAAAAGACAGCTCACATGGGACTTAGCAAGGCTGGAGAAAGAGAAGGAGGAACAGAGGATGGCTCATGAGCTGAGGTTAAGGGAGATAGATCTCCAGATCCTACGAGCCGGGGCACACCCTATTCCTAATGGTGGCAGCGAAGAAAGAGAGTTCACCAGGGAACCCAAACCCTATTTGCCGAATGACCTAGTGGCTAGCTATGGTGTGGGCGACGATATTGCCAAGTGGCTAGCGGCCTATGAGGTCTCATTAAGGGCCCATGGGGTTCCAGAGAAGTACTGGGGAGGGGGATTGTACAGGTACATGCCTCCAGCTGGTAGGGATGCATTATTGGCCCTAGAGGAGGATGAGCAGACCCACTACCCCACCATGAAGGTGGCGCTCATACGAAAGTTTGGACTAACACCCGAGAAATACCGACAGAAGTTCCGGGGTAGCCACAAACTGGGCACACAGAATTGGGTGGACTTCCTGGACTATGCAAAGAAGGCACTAGAGGGTTGGATTCAGGGCAGTGAAGTGAGGAACTACGAGGGGTTGTTTGATTTAGTACTGAAGGAACACCTGCTCGAAAAATGTTTCCCTGAACTGCGTCAACACCTGGTGGATAGCAAGCTGACCAATCCCCGGAAGCTTGCTGAGGAGGCGGACATTTGGGCTAGTACCCGGGTGTCCACAAGGGGGACTGGAGGGGATACTCAAAAGGCCGGACAGGGCGCCCCCCAGAAGAAAGAGGGAGGGGAAAAGAAAAAGGAGTTCTCCAAAGGCCCCCAAAATAATTTCCAAGGAAAGGGAACAGGATTCACCCCTAGGGCTAACCCACCCAGAAACCCTAATCCTGGCCAGAGTCAGCAGCCAAGGGTTGTCCATTGCTACGAGTGCGGTGGCGTTGGACACTATAAGTGAGATGCGAAGTGCCCGAAACGACCACCCCCTCCCATTGGAGGAAAGACCCCCGGAGTAGCTAGTGTAGTGCTCGGGGAGGAGATGCCTTTAATTAAGGGAAGGGAGTGGGCGGGTGTCACTTTAGTGTCCCTGGGAGAACGGGAGATGGTTCCTAAGATCCAGGTGCCCGCAAATACCGTAAAGTATGGGCAGTGGGTCACCATCAACGGCCAAAGAGGGGAGGCTCTGAGAGACACAGGAGCCAGTATGACTATGGTACGTAGCCAACTGGTGTCTCCAGAGCAGGTGATTCCCGATGTACTCCACCCAGCCGCGATGGCTGACGGCAGAACAGGCCACTATCCGGTGGCCGAGGTTCCCTTTGAATGGGAGGGGATTGCAGGTTCACTTCGAGTTGCCGTAAGCCCTGCCGTGCCAGTCGATTGTCTACTGGGGAATGACATGGAGCACAATGCTTGGAAAGAGGTGGAATACCGGACTCATACTGAGATGCTGGGTACACCTGACTGGGCCTGTGTGAGCACAAGGTCCGCGACTACCCGGAGAGGGGGAGAGGGAGTTCGTTCAGGCTGGAGCCTGGAACAAAGGCCCAGCCAGCTGCCAGTCAAGGGAAGAACCGAGGACAGGAGGAGCCTGCCTCAGCGTCCATACCCCGTAGGACGGATAGGCCACCGGAGGTGGTGGACCAGGAGTCTGCGGTGGGGGATGTCACCAAACTGGAGGACCTACCCATCCCGGCCGAGTGGCACGTGGAGGGAGGCCCGACCAGGGAGGAATTCTGCCAGGGCCAGAGGGAGTGCCCTACCCTTGAGGGGCTGAGGCGTCAGGCCAAAGCCCAGGCAGCAGGGAACGTTGAAGGGAACTACAGTGTTTACTGGGAGGATGGCCTCCTCTACAGTGAACCCAAGGCACCCCTACATGGATCGTCACGAGCCTTGGTAGTCCCTCAACGTTATCGAGCCTTCCTTCTGGAGTTGGCTCACGAGATCCCCTTGGCAGGACACCTGGGGCAAGACAAGACCTTCGCCCGTCTTGTCCCACACTTTTATTGGCCTCAAATGAAAGTGTCATCCGATACCTACTGCCGGACATGTGTGTCTTGCCAAGCCAGTGGGAAAACAGGGGTGAAGCTAAAAGCTCCCCTGGAACCACTTCCTGTCGTTAGCACCCCCTTTGAAAGGGTGGGCATCGACATTGTGGGTCTATTAGATCCGCCAACGTCAGCTGGTCACAGGTTTATCCTGGTTCTGGTGGATCATGCCACACGGTACCCAGAGGCAATACCTCTGAGGACTATAACAGCACCTGTTGTGGCTAGGGCCCTGATGGGAATCTTTACCCGAGTGGGTTTTCCCAAGGAAGTTGTGTCCGACAGGGGGACCAACTTCATGTCAGCGTACATGCGGGCCATGTGGAAGGAGTGTGGAGTGACCTACCGGTTCACAACTCCTTACCACCCCCAGACCAATGGTCTGGTGGAGAGGTTTAACAAAACCTTGAAAGGCATGATCAGAAGTCTGCCTGAAAGCCTGCGGAGGAAATGGGACGTCCTCCTACCCTGTCTACTCTTTTCTTACAGGGAAGTGCCACAGAAGGGAGTGGGCTTCAGCCCCTTCGAGCTTTTGTATGGGCACCCTGTACGTGGACCTCTCAACCTGGTGAGAGACGGATGGGAAAGAACTCCCAGAAAGCTTCCCCAGGACGTGGTGAGCTACATGCTGGCCTTCCGGAGCAAAATGGCTAAGTTGTGGAAGCAAGCTTCTGACAACTTGGAGGCCAGCCAAGCAGTAATGAAGGCGTGGTATGACCACAACGCTCACCCGGTGGAGTTGGAGCCTGGCCAGAAGGTGTGGGTGATCGAACCAGGAGAGCTTAGCGCCCTCCAGGATCGCTGGTCAGGACCCTTTGAGGTATTGGAGAAGAAGGGTAAGGCTACCTACTTGGTGGATCTTAAAACCCCTTGTCAGCCCCTACGGGTGCTGCATGCCAACCGCCTCAAACCCCACCACGAGAGGCCCGAAGTCATCTTGATGATGGTGACTGACGGAGGAGAGGACGTGGAAAGCGAGCCTCTCCCCGATTTGTTTGCATCTCAAGAGAAGGATGGGTCGGTGGAGGGAGTGATTCTCTCCCCATCTCTAACTCCTGAACAGCAGGAGGACTGCCGCCAGGTCCTGGGACAGTACTCTTCGTTGCTCTCCCTTGTTCCGGGTAGGACTCACCTGTGCGTCCATGATGTGGACACAGGAGACAGCCCACCTGTGAAGTCCAAGATCTACCGGATGTCAGACAAGGTGAAGGCCAGCATTCACAGTGAAGTCACTAAGATGCTGGAGCTAGGAGTGTTCGAACCTTCCAGCAGCCCCTGGTCCAGTCCGGTGGTACTAGTACCAAAAGCTGCACCACCGGGTGCCCAACCGGAACTGAGGTTCTGTGTGGACTACCGGGGACTGAATTCAGTAACCAAAACTGATGCTCATCCGATCCCTAGGGCGGATGAATTGATTGACCGGCTGGGAGCTGCCCAATATCTAAGTACCTTTGACCTTACTTCTGGGTACTGGCAGATCTCTTTGACTGATGGAGCAAGGGAAAGGTCAGCCTTCTCCACGCCCAATGGCCACTACCAGTTCTGTGTGATGCCCTTTGGGCTCAAGAACGCACCTGCCACGTTTCAGCGCCTGGTATACCGGATCCTCACCGGAATGGAGAGTTTCTCTGCTGCTTATCTGGATGACATAGCCGTCTTCAGTAACAGCTGGGAGGATCACTTGCATCACCTGCAAGCTGTTCTCCAGGCCCTGAGACAAGCTGGGTTAACGATCAAGGCCAGCAAGTGCCAGATCGGGCAGGGGTCGGTAGTGTACCTTGGACACTTGGTGGGTAGGGGAGCGGTGCAACCCCTCCAGGCGAAGATCGAGGCCATCATGGCCTGGGAACCCCCCAAGACACAGACTGAGGTCCGAGCTTTTCTGGGCCTCACGGGATACTACCGCCGCTTCGTGAAGGGGTACGGAACCATTGTAGCCCCCCTCACGGAGCTCACGTCCAAGAAACAACCTCGACGGGTAGTCTGGACGGAGGCTTGTCAGCAGGCCTTTGTGAAGCTGAAGCAAGCCATGTGCGAGGCCCCGGTCTTAAGGGCCCCAGACTTTTCCAAGGAGTTCATTGTCCAGACAGATGCATCAGAACATGGCATTGGGGCAGTGTTATCGCAACTCAATGAAGAGGGTCTGGATCAACCCGTGGTCTTCCTATCCCGGAGACTACTTCCCAGGGAACAGAAGTGGAGTGCAATAGAGCGTGAAGCCTTTGCAGTGGTATGGGCTCTGAAGAAGTTGCGGCCATACCTGTTTGGCTCGCACTTCCTAGTTCAGACCGACCACAGACCCCTTCGTTGGCTGATGCAGATAAAGGGGGAGAATCCCAAGTTGTTGAGGTGGTCTATTTCCCTACAGGGAATGGACTTTCAGGTGGAACATCGGCCTGGAGTGGACCACGCCAATGCAGACGGTCTCTCAAGGTATTTCCGCCTTAGTGATGAGAACTCCCAAGGGGTTGGGTAGCTCTCCCCACTTTCAGCTGGGGGGGACGCGTGTTAGACCTGTCAGCCCTTTGGGTGGCCCCTCCTCATCATTATTTATTTTGTCCCACTTTTGCCTCAAACCCTGTTAGTATTTTTTCCTTTTTGGGAACCACCAGACTTTTTAGTATTGATGCAGATTCAGGGAGCCATTTTATCTACCCCTGGAACTTCTGTCTGAGGGCCTGGAGCACAAAATGGTGGCCACCTGTGACATCATCAGAACCCACTGGAACCTACTAGAACCTTCTGCAACATTCTGGAACCCTGTGACAGTTGGAGGCGGTTTGGAATGTTGGGAAGCTAAGCCAGAGTTGACAGTTGGAGCTGGCAGTTGGCACCTGACTGGTGAAGAGAGAGCAGCAGAAACCTGAAGGAGGAAGGAGTGAGGCATCAGGGGTGGAAACTTGTGCCTGGAGTGGGGTCCATAAACCCACCCTTGATACTAGTCCCTACTGACTGAGCCCAGCCTGGAGCCCTGTGTGGGAGAAAGCAAGAAAAACCATCTTAAGGACCTGGACAGCAGGAACAGGCCTTAAAAGTAAAGAACAGCAAGTACCTGACCTGGTTACTGGTAACTACCTGAAGTCCGACGTCGAGAAGCCTAGAGACCTGGAGCCCGAGGTGGAGAAGCGGCGCTGACTGGAAAGCAGACGTCGTACCCGGAGCCGCCAGAGGTCGAGAGAGGGCGCCGACGGAGGTCGTGGAGAGTACCAGAGGTCGAGGAGGAAGTCACCCGAGGTCGAGTGAGCGGCGTCGACGGGGGAGTGAAGTCCGCCCTCCGGAGTCGCCGGAGACCGAGGTGAAGCGTGCCGGAGGTCGGGAGTGGAGATCGCACTCCGGAGTCGCCGGAACCTGAAGAGAATCGTGCCGGAGGTCGGGAGTGGAGGTCGCACTCCGGAGTCGCCGGAACCTGAGGAAAGGAGCACCGGAGGTCGGGAGTGGAGATCGCACTCCGAAGCCGTCGGAAGTCGACATCGAGCCAAGACTGCCCGACGTCATCGAACCGGGGGTCGACATCGAGCCGAGGCCGCCGACATCGAACCGGAGCCGGCGGAAGTCGACATCGAGCCAAGACTGCCCGACGTCATCGAACCGGAGGTTAACATCGAGCCAAGGCCGCCGACATCGAACCGGAACCGCCTATCGACGTCGTCAAGAACTGACATAGCGCCGAGGCCGCCGACATCGAACCGGAACCACCTCACGGCGTCGACACGACTCCAGCGGCGTCGGAGCTTCATAAAAAGGGCAGTAAGTGGAATAGAGGGCGCCTAAGGCCCTGTGGAGCCCTGAGAGACTATCCTAGGGGCTAGAGAGGTGCCGGAACCAGCTTGATTGTGCCAGGGGTGAGCTGAGACTGATACAGAGGGGTTGTGTAGTGTGGGAGAGTCAGATCTCTAGATTCCCCCTTGACCTACCTCAGTTTAGGCCTCAGCCTTGTCCAAGCCAGGGAGTATACCCCTCAGGCCATCCACCTAACCACAAGCTGTGACTGGTCCAAATCAGCCCATAGTATTTTAAATGTGATCTGATTTTACAAATGTCATTGTTGGCTGATATTATTTATTGAGGGTAGTGTATTTATTGTATTTATCTAAGTTATTCCTGTGATGTATTTATTGTCCTGAGCTAACTTATTCCTGCACAGTATTTATTGCCTCACAGTATTTATTTGACCTGATCCTATTTATTGCACCGGTAAAGTGTTACTATTTATTTGACCTGCACTTTTTAAGAAAAAGCCTTGTGTACTGTGATTGTATTATTATTTATTCAATCAGCAACTAAGAGAAAAGAAGATAAAGAGATATATTTTCAGTATAATTTTTAAGGTGTAGTGTCGTTTTTGGAACGGATGCACGCATGGTTATTGTGTGGGTATGTCGTATGCTTAACACGGTGCCTGACCCCTGACCACTCGAGCCAAGCTACCACAGTGTATGTCTGGGAAGACCCCATTACCACCCCCCTTCCGGTGTGGGAGTGGTTTTTTTTTAAATATGTCACTTCAGGATGCACACTTCCCGAGTTCACATATTTAAAAGTGCTCTCTTTAGTAGTACATCAGTTTAATAACTATATTGAGAGACATTTATTAACAGTGAGGATCTGGCTACTTTCTTTGTCCAGAAAGTTGAGAAAATATACTCGGAAATATTGAGCCTGCAGTGCGACAACCCCCCTCCACTGCAAATTACTAATTCCCTCCAACTAGTATCTGCACTACCCTCAGCTGGCAATACCCATCCTGACCAGGATAGGGCACCTTGTGCACCTTTTAATAATCATGACACATGGCCCTTACTATAGACAGCCTACTTTAAATGCCTTTTAGATAGCGTTAAATCAGGATCATCCAGGGACCCTCTTCCTATCTCTGTGCTCAAGCAGCTCAAGCCGCCATCTCTGCTTGTTATTATGGACCTTTTAAATACCTCCCTACAGGAAGCAACAGTTCCAACAGAGTGGAAGCATGCTATGGTGCTCCCCCTTTTGAAAAAGGCAGACGCAGACCCCGATTTACCCTCTAACTATCAGCCTATTTCTTTGTTGCCGGCCTTCTCAAACATTTTAGAGAAACATATCCACGCTCAGCTCTCTAATTCTGTTGAAACACAAAAGTTCCTTCGCCCATCTCAATCGGGCTTTAGAGCTGGTTTCTCAATGCAAACAACTCTACTTGGGGTAATGGAAAGACTGTGTCGTCATCTGGATTCTGGAGACACTGTGGCCCTTATTTTGCTGGACTTAAGGACAGCATTTGACATGGTGTCTCGCACCGTGTTAGGGAAAACGTTAAGATCATTAGGCATCTGTGGTTCAGCTCTAAATTGGCTCATTTAATTTCTTGCCAATCGCACTGTCCAAGTCTTTTCCCCAACAGCCAGCTCCGATACCCATCCTTCACCTTATGGGGTATCTCAGGGCTCCATCCTTAGCCCTTTATTATTCAATCTATACATTAGACCATTAGCTGACGTTGCGGAAGATGCCGGGTTGTCCCTGTTCTCT
This sequence comes from Triturus cristatus, assembly GCF_964204655.1. Classification (NCBI taxonomy): domain Eukaryota; kingdom Metazoa; phylum Chordata; class Amphibia; order Caudata; family Salamandridae; genus Triturus; species Triturus cristatus. The sequence continues at coordinate 261,213,109 of NC_140581.1, read as the reverse complement.
TACACGGACAACACCCAGATTATTTTCTCTCTTTCTATGGAGAATGTGGCTGGGCCTTCTCCCCTCCAGCTGGGCTTGGGTAAAATTGCATCATGGATGCAGGCAAATTACCTTAAACTCAACGGCCAGAAAACCGAGGTCTTGATACTTGGTAAAAACAAGGATCTCTGGGGCCCGCAACATTGGCCCAGTCAGATGGGAGCACTTCCCGTACCCTCCTGTTTCAAGTCCATAATCTGGGTGTCATCATTGTTGACTCACTAACTATGCATCATCAAGCCGTCAAGATGGCCGCTACATGCTTTACCATCCTCAAGTGGCTAAAAAAGATCATCTGGATGCTGCCTGAGCCCACCCAGAGAACAGTAGTCCAGGCGCTAATCACCTCAAGACTGGACTACGGCAATGTCCTTAACCTATGATCCAATAAAGAGGTGACTCGCAGGCTACAGATGGTTCAGAACTCTGCTGCAAGACTACTTTGCCAGGTTCCAAGAGCCACCTCTGTCTCCAGTCACCTGCGGGACCTGCACTGGCTCAGGGTGGAGAACCAAATTAAGTTCAAATCCCTGAGCTACATGTTCAAAATCAAGATAGGTGCCGCTCCTCAGTATCTGCAGTCTCTGGTCTGCCCCTATGTGCCTTCCTGATGCCTCCGCTCATCCACTCAAGGGAAATTCTCTGTGCCCAGAGTCAGACTATCTCGAATGGGTGGTAGATCATTTGCATTCCTTGGTCTCTCACTCTGGAATTCCCTTCTCACAGCCATTCATAACGAAACGGTGTATGCCCAATTTCACAAATCATTGAAGACTTGGCTTTTTAACCCGTAATCATCTAAGCTGCTACACAATCTTCGGTCTGCTCTGGCGCCAGGAAACCCTTTTTGGGTAGCTGTCGCGCCTTATAAATTTAATTAATAATAATAATAACAGTTTTTATAAATGTTTCTCAATATAGTGATATAAACTAATGTGATAAAGTAAAATGGCCAGCATGATAAAGCACACAAAAGAAATACATAAATACATGAAGTACTGATGTGTGCTCTACTGTGGCCACCTGCGTTTTTTGTTTTTTTGTTTCTAAAACAGTAAAAACGAACCACAGGCTGGCAGGCATGATAGATGGTCTCCATACCCCTCTTCCACTTACCTTCAAATCCTGCTCTGGAACATGTAGGGCAGCCCACAACAGGGTGTGCTGCTGCTGGTCCAGTCCAGGGTGAGAGGCCTGAGGGTGCCAAGGGTATGGCTGTTCCCTAGGGTTGAACATTAGGCCTTCCCACTGATAAATTGGTCTATTCTTGTGGTGGCTATCTTCCAAGTCTAGGCGCCAGGATACCCGTAGGTTGACAGTTAGCGCTATATAAGCTTTCAATACAATACAATACAATACAATACAATACAAGTGTGCTCTCCTAGTCTCTGATGCAAAAGCATGCTTGTGGCTCGAGGTCACAGAGTCTTATGACTCGATGATCTCGAGTTACATGCTTGAAGTCTTTTACAGACTGCAAGCAACACCCTTTCCCAACACATTACAGGTGATGAGTTGGGAAAGGGTGTTGCTTACTGTGAATTTCAATAAAAACAAGATGACTCTGTAGTAGCTGTATCCAAGTTCCAGGTTTATTCTTGAGTAGATGTTACAGGAGTTGCTGCAGGATAATCAGCATAATAGTACAAGTAATAAGATACAGCATAGTAAGCTCCATCGGGAGCAGCAACCCTGCTGCTCAGCCTACATAGAGCAACTGACAGATACACTTAAACATACACAGGAGGAACATTCTATGACATCACAAGACTGGCTGAGCAGCTGAGTACATGACACAAAGAAAGGACCGCGTAGAGCATAAAGCAAGATACCGCATACTAAAGGAGACAATAAAAACTAAGGAGGCAAGTGGTAAGAAAGAGAGCACTAAACAGAATAGAAGAAAACACATACGTAACACACACTCCCCTCTATAAACAGAAAAGAGAAGAGTTTAAAGACATAAATGAAAGAAGTAAGTGAAGAACTCACTTAACGTGGTTTTGGGTCCACCACCAGACAAAAGCTAAAGTAAAGGATGGAGCGGAAGGTTCCCCCCAAAATTAGTAAGGTGAGCTTAAGAATAATACCCTACACAAACCAATACAATCAGCAAAAGGACGGTTGGAGCAAAGGTGCTCCGTAAAAGTAAAAGCAATAAAATCCATCACTAGAAAAAGCAAGGTGCTCCCACAACAAGCTTATAATTTATGCTCACAAAAAGTCACTTTAAATAAAGATTTACCACCACAATAGTTTGGGACGCACGCAAAACGCAATCCCAACACTAGAAAGCGTCAAAAGAATTGCACAACTTAATGGCCCATCACAAGAATGTGTAAACTGAATTGAGCACCCAAATGGCTCAGCACAATTAAACAGAGTTGAGTACCTAAATGACTCAGCACAAATAAATAGGCTTGAGCACCGTAATGGCTCAGCACCAGCATGCGTAAACAAAATAGAGTACCGTAATGGCTCAGAACCAAAAAGCATGAACAGAATTGAGCACCTTAATGACTCAGTACAATATTTTAAGATGCCCTGCACAAAGCAATCCTAGCACTAGTAAGTGTCAAAATATTAGAGGACACAAATGCCCTATCTACACGCAAACCACTAGTAGAACTATTAAATGTAGTACAATACTATCAGTACAGGAGAACATCAGCAGCAGTAACTGAATAAGCAACAACGAACTAGGAAAGAAAAGAAAGCAAATTCATCATGTCACCACAAAAGTACCTAAACACACAATTTAAATTCAGATTAGCAATATGGTTCACATGTGAAAATGTTATACATTCACAACATTCTAAACTTCAAATGCAGTAAAGTATATTATTTCAATTTAAACAGGAGATCATTACACCGGTACTCGATCCAAGTACCCGAGTATCCACCTGTTAGAAAGTAAAAGATTATCACACAAAAAAGAATGCACAGTCAAGGGGAAGAAATGAAAATGTTTCAAGATGACAAAATGAAGCTGGGATTCAAGTTGTTCTTCGCGCATTTCGTGTTTGAATATAAAAGTCAAAGCATAGGTGGTCCTGCGCCGTAAAACCCAACAACAGGGGCACAGATCGCAACCACAAAATGCAGCGGGATGTCACAGGATGAATACGATTCGAAAAACAGTACCAGTAAGCTGGAATCGACCATGCAGATGCAGGAGACCTGTGCAGTTGTAGTATGCGTCTTCCAGTAGAAAGGTCCGTAAAGCACACCAGATACACAAGAAGACGTTAAATGTAGAGAAGTTTATTCCAAGTACAGTTGACCCACGACGTGCTCTAGCCGCAACCAAGTCTTCATCTGGATGTCACACATAAACATTCCAGAATCATACTGAGTCACGCAGAACACTCACAAGAATTCTACATCTTAAAGCAACCACATACAATATAAAGGAATTACATAAAATACACACTTACTACACATCCTACCCTTTAACAAAATAGAAACAGACATCAACTATAAAAACAAAACCATAAAAGATAATCCATACAGAGAACAAAAATAACAAAATAAATAAACTAAGTCATAACATAATCACGGAAACGAAGAGGAGCTGACCTAACCCTTGAACTAACAGAAAAGCCAGGAACTGACCTTACACCACTACCATCACCTTCTCCTTTTTGAGGTGTAGGAGAAGATGAGATTTGACGAGATACATTAAAATTAGAATCACCTCTATCAGATGGACCTGAATCCCCAGGAGATGAAAGATTCCGTGAACGAGTACCAATATCGTCACAGACACCAAACCAATCAGAATTCAAATTTTCAGTCACATCAGTGTTAAGCTTGTTACTACGAATAATGTCAGCCTGTTTACAGGTTATTTTAATCAGAGCATTTCTATTCCACCAACCCCGATCTTGCAAAAGAACACACATACGAGAAACTTTTAGAACCTGCACAGGAGATGAAAATTTAGAATTGCCTTTAGAAACTCTAATTGGTTTCCGGATCAAAACCCAATCACCAGGATATAAAGGTTGATCAGTAACATGCATACGTTTATCGTAATCATGCTTATAGTTCTCTTGTTTTTTGATTACATTCTCTCTGATTTTGTTTACATCAAGTGGAACATTAGAAGTTTTCTCCAACAACCTTGACGGATTAAGTTTAGAGGTAGGTACGCGGCCTCTCAACAACATGAACGGTGTGTGGTGTGGTATTATAGTTCCATACTCTCTGAAACAAGAAAGAAGGAATGTTTAAACCATTACTAGCAGCTGTTTGTACAGCATCTTTCAAGACCCTGTTAGCACGCTCAACCAGACCATTAGTAGCTGGGCTGTACAAAGGAGCTAATGTATGCTTGACATCAAATTTTTTTAAGAACAAGTTAAAATCATTAGCAGTAAAATGAGAACCATTATCCGTAACAACATCATCAGGTGTTCCTTCAGTGTAAAACAAACGTTGCAAAAATAAAATGGCCGTACCAGAATCCGCATTTTTGACAAAAGAAAAATAAATCCACTTCGAAAAATAATCAACAGCAACAATAAGATACTTTTTATCTGAATTGAAAATAGAAAATGGACCAGAATAATCTAACCCAATTTTCTTCCACGCTGCAGAAGGCCATTGAACAGGACACAGGGGAGAATTAGCAGACTTCCAATGCTTGTCTGAACAAAGACATTGAGGACATTGATTAATATGAGTTTTGACTTGATTGTCAATACCAGGCCACCAGTACATTTGCTTAATTTTGTTAACTGTAGCAGTGATACCAGGATGTCCCTCATGTGCCAGCAGAATAATCTTGTCCCGAATACCCCTAGGAGGAACAAATTTATCCTGTCGTAACAAAATATCACTAGAAAAGGACAATTCAGAAGCGATTTGTGAAAAATGTCTTTCCTCCATAGAAAGACTCCTGTCCGAAGGCCAACCCTTAACTAAAAACTTTTTAACATTCTGCAAGCAATCATCACACTCAAAACTTTTTATCCAATCCTCCTGCGTGATTTTGTAACTTTGAACAACGTCTTCAACTAAAAAGACACATTCAAACTCCTCATCAGAATCAATGCTTGTATGACAGTGAGGAAGAGGAATACGTGAGAGACAATCAGCCCTAACATTTTTGCCCCCAGGAATATATTTGATCTCAAAGTTAAACTCCTGAAGTTTAGCTAACAACCTCACCAACCGTGAAGATGCTTTGTTGGAAGAACTATCACCAAGCATGTACATTAACGGTTTATGATCAGTAAAAAGCTGAAACCTAGTTCCCCAAATATACATGCAAAACTTTTCCACTGACCAAGTACAAGCCAATGCCTCACGCTCAATGGTGCTATAGTTGAGTTCAGCAGAGGTCAACGTACGCGAAGCAAAAGCTATCGTGGACTCTTGACCATTCACAATCTGACTCAAAACAGCCCCAAGACCTTTAGCGCTAGCATCCACAGTTATGATACTTTGAACTCCATATGTGAATGGTTTAATGGCAGGTGCATTGAGAATTAACCTTTTAACTGATGTGAAAGCTTCATCAACATCTGAAGACCAGTCAAACTTTGCATGTTTTTTTAACAAACTCCTAAGGGGTTGTACAACAAGAGCATACCCCTGTACAAACCGAGCATAATACTCACTTAACCCAAGAAATGCTCGTAAAGAATCCTTATCAGCAGGAGCTGGTGCATTTTTTATAGCATCTAATAATGAATTTTTAGGCTTGATACCCTCACTAGATAGATTGTGACCCAAGTAATCCACATTTTGAGCAAGAAAATTACACTTCTTCATGTTGACAGTCATGCCATGTGTTTGTAAATCCTTCAACACCTTTTCAATTAAAATGTAATGTTGCTCTAAAGACTCAGAATGCACTAATATATCATCCTGAAACGCCTGAATACCAGGACAGTTACCAAAAATTGTATCCATCACCCTCTGAAATATACTAGCAGCCGAAGCTAACCCAAATGGAAGTCTCTTATACATATAAACCCCAAAAGGAGTTACAAAAGTAGTTAAAGGCTGAGATTTAACTGACAACGGAATCTGGTGATACGCAGAGCGCAAATCAATAGTAGAAAAAAATTTGCTGCGACCCAACTTTGCAAGCATGTCATGAATTTTAGGTAAAGGATGCGCATCCACCACAATGTTGCGATTGAGAACCCTCAAATCCGCACACAGACGAATATCGCCAGAGTGCTTACGTGCCACCACCGCAGCCGAAACCCACTCAGACGACTCCACAGGACAAATAATATCTTGGGAACACAGCTCATCAAGATGTTTCTTGAGATCATCTCTAACCGAGAGTGGAACAGGACGTACCTTTTGAATAACGGGACAGACCTGCTCCTTCAATTTTATGGTGTGTTCAAAGTTTTTGACCAAGCCAATTCCTGAACTAAACACAGAGCTGTATTTTTCAATCAATCCACTAAGAATAGAATCCTGTGTTGTATTATCATCAACAAATAGAACAGGAAAATCACCAAGAACAACAGGTTCAGGATGGCCAGGTTTCAAAAATATGCCTAACCCTGCTTGGTCACGCCAACCCAAAATGTCCCTTCCATCCAAAGCTACATAAATTTTAGTGTCAATAACACGTCCTTTAAAATTAATGGTGTCATTAAAGTACCCGCGCATGATGATATCGTATTCACCAAACGCTTTGGGATTCACATCAGTAAAAATCAATTCAGTATTTGGCCACAACCTGTAAAATGTCTTCTCATCTAGAATGGTGATTGGCGAACCCGAATCAGCCATTACATCAATGTGAATTTGACCTATCAAAACCTTGCAATTGGGACCTTTAACTTTTTTATCATCCAGTGAATTAATATGTACCAATAAAGAAGAAACATTTAAAGCTTCGCAAATTTCATCCTCTGTGTACACATAATTCACTCTGTTTTTGTCTTTAGGTGCCCTACACATAGTAAAAAAATGACCAATTTTTTTACAATTATTACACCTTTTGCCTTGAGCTGGGCAATTAGGATAATTACCCACATGACATTTTGAACCACACCTGTAACAAAAAATGTTAGGTTTACGCTCATACACTTTTTTATCTTTAAAACGATTTTTTACAGCATTAATCTCCATTTGGTTACTATTGTCAGACGATAAGCTCATAACATTGGTGTTATTTGGTGCACAAGCAGTCTCCGATAAAATTCTTTGTGATGTAACAGAGCACTCAATACTCTTTGCAATAATAATAACTTCATCCAAGGTTGGGTTTTTACAAGTCAAAATGCGCTCCTGTATTTTCTTGTTGAAACAGTTAAATACTAATTGATCCCTGAGTGCAGTATCTAAATAGGATCCGAAATCACATTTTGCAGCCAAAACCCTTAACGTTGCCAAATAATCCTCTATAGATTCTTCTGATGACTGCTTCCGTTTAAAAAAAGCATGTCTCTCAACCATTATGGAGGGCTCATCTTTGAATTGATTACCCATGCGAGCTAAAGCTTCCGAATATACATTCCAAGAGTCATCAGAGGTCGGATGTTGAACAGAAGGTAGACTATCAAACAACTGTTGGCCAGCATCACCAAGATGATTAAATAAAATAGCTCTTTTCCTTGAAGAAGAGTACTCAAGTGCATCAATTGCTTCCAAATAATTAGTGAACACTCTTAACCACTTGTGCCAAGGAGTAGGTGGCTTACCTGCAACCTTCAGAAAAGCTGGTGGAGCCACAATACTCTCATTGGAATTAGGCATTGTGAAAATTAAAGGTTACAAACACAGCAATTTACTCTTCCCTTTTTTTCTTTTAAAAAAAACTGTTCTTTCACAGAGTGTCTCCGGAAATATGCAAATAAAGAAAAAAAAAAAAACGAGAAGAAAAAAAAACGATCGAAAAGTATGACGTGGCTCCAATGCTTTCCAATACAATCTATCCCAATCCACCAAAATGGCCGCCCAAGCGTGATGATGCAATCACGCGTTGTCGTGTCTCTGACGTCAGACGTGAAGCAGGCAGGCAGGCTTTCGAACAATCAGCTGGAATTAGAATACCAGCGCAGACAACGCAGCACTATGCGCACGGAATCCAGGGAGCAATTCAAATCATGCCCCATCAGCCAACCGGCACGAAGTAAGCCGTTGAATTGAAAACACCGGTGAGTGAAATAATCGTACTCACATGTGTCAAATAGCACTAAATGTCAAAACACACAGGATGCATCGGTCGGTGGGTCTCTTTTTTTTTTTCTCTTCTTTGTCGACTTGGATGTGAAATTCTGTAAATTCGGTAAATTCGGTAAAACGCCTCCTTAAATCCACAGCGCTTTTCCCTCATAAATCCTAGCGTCGCCAAAATATGTAGTATGCGTCTTCCAGTAGAAAGGTCCGTAAAGCACACCAGATACACAAGAAGACGTTAAATGTAGAGAAGTTTATTCCAAGTACAGTTGACCCACGACGTGCTCTAGCCGCAACCAAGTCTTCATCTGGATGTCACACATAAACATTCCAGAATCATACTGAGTCACGCAGAACACTCACAAGAATTCTACATCTTAAAGCAACCACATACAATATAAAGGAATTACATAAAATACACACTTACTACAGCAGTTCCACTATAATTAAAGTGAAATCCTCGAGCATGGCATTTAACACAAAAGGGCAAAAGATAACCAACTTGCCACAACATCAAAGGGCACGCCATAGGAATGCAGACTTCCAATGATTTAACTCGGTCTGCACTTGGTAGGAGAGATCCGGTTTAGGCTTCGCACATCCCTGTAATGAAGCACGTCATCAGGGATACGACGTCGCGTAGACATGACTCGTCCACAGCATGCGCATGTCAAAGGAAGTCTGGAAGATACATCACGATACCCACAACACAGCCAGCATGCAGCTCAATGGAACGTCACAAAGGAACAAATCCAGCCTCCCACACGGCCACAAAGCTCGAGGTAAACTGCTGGAGCGTGACCAGGTTAAAAAAATGCACTCACCGCTATTTCCTTGAAATATTGATCAGATGACGTGAAGAGAGCTCATGCAGAGTGCACTGAAAAAACATTTCTGCAGCCATCAAATAAAACACCACTCCGCATTTAAGTAGCAAAAAGAAGCTTAGAAGAGTTTGTAACTCGAAATGGGGTAAAGTCCCGTAGTTGTGGCAATGTAAATCATAAAGCACTTGAAGGCTAGCTAGACTATCATCAATAAATGAAGGAGCGCATGAACGTAAGTTGGTAATTGTCATCAATAAGTGAAGGAGCGCATAAAAGCCACCTAGCCTTTGAACACCAGGCAGGCAGTCAGCAGACAGAAAGCAGCAGCACAATTGGTCACGAAGTGAGCTGACTCACCAGCAGTAGAGAGAAACGCAGGTTGTCCTTTAAGTATGCGCTAAAAGGTGTTGCAGATAATTTAGAAGTAAAGTTACATTAGCAATGGTTAAAACAATGCTCTGAGTTGAGACTGTCCGTTGGAACCAGACACCGGTGGGGCACCCAGACGCAAGTAAGTATTTTTAAACGTGTCTCTTCTTTTCATTAGTTGCAAAGATGACCTTTTTTAAGTTCAGAGAAGTCCTTTTCATCCAAGAGGGTCCTTTTTCAGTTCGTCACCAGTGTGAAATTCAATAAAAACAAAATGACTCTGTAGTAGCTGTATCCAAGTTCCAGGTTTTATTCTTGAGTAGATGTTACAGGATTTGGTGCAGGATAATCAGCATATTAATCCAGGTAATCAAGTACAGCATAGTAAGCCCCACCGGGAGCAGCAACCCTGCTTCTCAGCCACATACAGCAACTGACAGATGCACTTAAACATACACAGGAGGAACATTCTATGACATCATAAGACGGGCTGAGCAGCTGAGTGCATGACACAAAGAATGGACAGCGTAGAGAAGAAAGAAAGATACCAAGCTTACAGCCTGTTAAAGTGATTGACAGGCAGTTTGGGGAATGCAGGGTTTATCCCAGACACCCGGGACTGCTTTTAAATATGGCGATGCTAGCGTCATAAATGGGAGGTCTCTTCACACCCCCGAACAATGCAGGCCTGGGCTGGCACTAGGTCAGCCCTTAGCCTACATAGGCTTTTTATGAACATGCTGAGGGACACATGCTCAGTAGAGCATGTGCCCCACTCGAAAGCGCCTGGCTGTGTAACTCTCATGCAGCAAGTGCGAGAGGCAGCCAGGCATTTAAGCAGCACCCAGCATGGGCTTAAAGCCCTTATTTAATTAAACAAAATAACTTCTGTGGATGGTATTTACTCTTTGCAAATACCATCCACATAACTTTAAAAAACGAGGTTAGCTGAGCCCTGGCACCTTCTACTGGCAGCCGCTGCTGCCACTGGCTAGGTTCAGAGAAAACAGTTCAGAATACTGTTGCCATAACTGAATACAGTCTTTCTGCCACTGGTCTGCTAGAGTTAGAGATAGTGCCACTCCCTCAACTGAAGACTGGCAGAGGCTCACTCTACACTTCTTCCCCCCATCAGCCACCATGAGCATAGTCTTGTCTGCCCTGTAAAAGTGTCAACCGGTTGATGTGGATCACCCTGTGGAGATATTTGGGAGTGCTAAGGTCCTCCAGGTAGGTGACTTTTCTCATATTTTCCAGCATCCTAAATGGCTAGGTCCACTTTGTCCTGTAGGACCCTAGGAGCCACAAGCTCCACCAACCCTGCCTTCTGACTTGACGGGTATTCTACCAAGGAAGCTTTTTGGTCATACCAGTGCTCAACAATCTGCTTGCGTACCTCTAGAATGTGGTTACCCCTCTTTATATATTTCTTCATGAGCCTTCATTTCTACTTCAGACCAAGCAGAGGCTTCTAGGCCATTCCGCAACAGACACTCCACTGAATGGCAGGGCTCACATCTACCTTTTTCGGGTCAGTATACCTTCTCTAATCAAAGTTGACTATTGCCACGGGATGTTGAACACTTTATAGAGGACATCAGGGTTAACTTGCTGTAGGGAAAATAGCCTATTTACCACATTGGTCACGTTGGCTCCTGTATGTCTCCAAGATTCTACTTTGGTTTCATTGGTATTAGGCCATTGCCTGTACTTCACCATTCTGTGAGGTATGGCAGCCAGGTATTCATCCTCCACTACACCCAGGAACCCTGGTTTCCCCGGGGCAACTATCCACCCCAATTCTTACACTTCTGATCTCCTGGGAATGCTGACTGGGTTTTGGAACAGATTCTCCTTTTTTATGCCGTGGCTGATGACAGTCCAGACATACCGCAGCCGTCACAGGGTCAAAAGGCTTCTCCTACTTGAACATGCCCACTTAGTTTTGGCAAAGGCATGGGATCATGGGCAGGCTTTTGAGGCCCTTGGAAGAACTTTTTTGTATCCTTGTTGCGCCCCTCTTTCCCTTATTGTAGGGTCTGACCTCCTCTATTAGGATTACCTCTCTGGGGCATTTTGGATACATGTGTGCGCACCCACTCATTAGCTATCTTACCTAATCCACTGATTTTATCAGTGGACTGCTCTCTTCCTTGCCCAGTTTCGCCTGGTAGCTGCTGCCCCGAGCTCCCTGCTGTTGACCATCTGAATCTCTGGTCAGTGATTCAAGGCCCTCCTCCACCTGCAGGCTCCCACCTGCACCTCATCCCCAGTGGTCTAGTGGAAGAGCATCTCTGCTCTGCTGCTGTGCTGCCTCTCTTTCTCTGGTTTATTTCTGTCCTTTCACCTTTTTGGCTGTCTCTCTTTTGTGCCTTTCTCTGATTCTTTTTCTGTCCTGTACCTTTTTGCACTTTTTTCCTTTTCTTTTCCTTTTGCACTTTTTGCCAGTTCTCCCCCTGCTGCTCAGCGGGTGAACGCTGTTGACACACCACTGGCACACCAAGGCATGTCAAAGCCAAGCCCATCTGCGCCTGTCTGCGCCAATCCGTGCCTGGACCGCACCCAGCACCACAAACCGTGGTCCTCAGACCTGCCACTGCTATGATACCGGCACCCTGCACATTCTCATCCCCAGAAAACCACCCGCCGCCTTGTGATGCCTCGCAACACCCATGGCCCCTTCTATTGCCGCCACTGCACCCCCACCCACCTCCGCACATCAGCTCCTTCCACTGCAGGAACGACTCACAGTATACCCAACCATCCCAGCTGCATTCTATTCAACACTCACTCCCTCCACAAACACGCCATGGAAATATGGGACCTCCTCGAATCCATCCCTCCCGACATCGTCTTCCTCACGGAAACCTAGATGAGCCCCATCTCAGCCCTGACATCACCACCGCCGCCCTGGACGAGTACAAGATCATCCGTATGGACCGCACAAACAAAGCAGGAGGAGGCATCGCCATCGCCCACAAAAACACCCTCTACCTGACCACCCACTCAGACGACCCAACAACAAGCATGGAGCACCTTCACTTCCAGGTCCAGACCAACCCCAACGCCACCCTCTGGGGCACCCTCATCTACAGACCGCCTGGCCCTTGCCCACCCTTCACCGAGGCCATCATCTACCTCATTGCACCCCAGGCTCTCGCATCCACCAACTACATTCTACTCAGTAACCTCTATTTTCACCTGGACAACCCACATGCCCTGAACACTGCATCCTTTCTGGAGAACCTCGCCAAGGTAGGACCAAGCAGCTAGCCACCTCTCCTACCCACTCAGCGAGACACACGCTCGGCATTGTCTTCTCTGACAGCAAAAACGTCACCTTCAGCTATGTTTCACCATCATCTACTCCATTGAGACTGCCACCTTCCCCGATGAACGGAAACACGTACTAACTGTGTGGTACTGCTGACCACATGTTCTGAGTCCCACCATTGAATACCATAGAGCAGGGGTACTCATAGTACGGCCCGCGGGCCGCCAGCGGCCCGGCAAGCCTTCCTTGGCGGCCCGCGGACCTTGCCGACATCATATGCCTTTGTGTTTTTTATATCGCCGGTTGCGAGCTATGGGGGCCGGGCGATTCTTTTAAAAGCCATTCACTTGTTAATGAGGCTTTGTTGTGTTTCACCTCTTCTTAGCGCCCCTGCATCTCCCCTCTGAATGAGTGGAGATGCAGGAGCGCTAAGAAGAGATGAAATACAACAAAGCCTCATTAACAAGTGAATGGTCTTTAAAAGACCCGTGAAGTACTTGGGTGCAGCGGCTGTGTGCGTTCAAGCCACTCTGTGCCCCGCCCCGCCTCCCCTCTCATCGTGTGCAGTTCAGGATTCTAAGTGATAGTAACGTAAAGCGGAAGTGTAAAAACGACACATATGAGGGAAGTGGTAATTACCACCAATTCGTAGCGTGCCACTGACTAAATACGGAGCGGCGAGTCTGTCTGTACAGAGGGCGGTTGTGTGTTGTGCTAATATCAGGCCTTCATAAAGCTAAAGATGTCTATAGCCAGCCCTAAAAATCTACTTCTGAGTGGGGTCTTTTAACAGGGGCTAGTAGGGGGTGGAGAATACCATTAATCATTACACATTAGCGCACATGCAGATTGGTCGAATGTCAGCTTCACAACATGGGTGACAGCTGCATAAACATGACGTCAGAGGTTTAGGAAGTGCGCCGCACCTCTGCATACGTTGAATGTGTCGCTTTCACGGATTGCTCCCGTTCATTGCACTTTAAAACTCACCGCAGAAGTTGATATTGGGGGTTATTTGTTTAATTCCCTTGTTCCATTGACCTGTGCTATGACCTTGCCTCAGGGGGCCTGCAACTTGTTCACTTGACCTTGGGCTCATCTTCGGCCATGTCCTCTTGCTGCAGAGACGATGATGACGGTCATGAAAAGGGCGGTTTGCAGCTCCTGGCACTCTTCTAGCACCTCGATTACAAGTGGCATGTAACACCCGACTGGCCTGCTAACTGGAGATCTCGGCCCCAGAGTTACACGTTTTTCTTTTTCACATGGAACTTTCAGCCTCAGAAAAGAGCTGCAACCTCCGGGTGCAAGACCGCAGCAAAAGGGCATGAGACTGGCATCACTCTTGTATCAATGCAAGAAGGTCTGGTATCAGAGAAGAAAAACAGACACATTGTGTGTATTTGATCGACTGTGAATCTGACACACTGTGCGCCTTGAAGCCCTCGTGTGCTCCATTAGAAATGGTTCAGGGACGGAGAGAAAGGGAGACAAACAGTGATTGAGAGAGAGAGATAGAGAGAGGGAGACGGAGAGAGAGGGAGGGAGAGAGAGAGAGGGAGGGAGGGAGGGGGAGAGAGAGAGGGAGACAGAGGGAGGGAGACAGACCGAGACAGACAGAAGGAGGGAGACGGAGTGAGAGGGAGACAGAGAGGGAGAGGGAGGGCGAGGGAGGTAGGGAGACAGAGAGAGAGGGAGACACAGTGAGTGAGACAGAGTGAGTGAGACAGAGAGGGAGGGAGACAGAGAGAAAGGGAGACAAACAGAGTGATGGAGACAGAGGAAGAGAGAGAGATAGAGAGAGGGAGGGAGACGGAGAGAGAGAGAGAGAGAGAGAGAGAGGGAGAGTGATAGAGAGAAGGAGAGAGAGAGAGGGGGAGGGAGACAGAGGGAGGGAGGGAGACAGAGAGAGGGAGGGAGACAGAGCGATAGATAGATAGATAGATAGATAGATAGATAGATAGATAGATAGATAGATAGATAGATAGATAGATAGATAGATTGATAGATAGATAGATAGATAGATAGATAGATAGATAGATAGATAGATAGATAGATAGATAGATAGATAGATAGATAGATAGATAGATAGATAGATAGATAGATAGATAGATAGATAGATAGATAGATAGATAGATAGATAGATAGATAGATAGATAGATAGATAGATAGATAGATAGATATGTGTGAATGCCTGGTCTGGTGGCTCAGTGGACGAAGGCGTCCGCTGCAGGGGCCTGTGTTCAACCTCATGGTCATAGTTTTTTTTTTTGGTCTAGCCCCGCCCCCTCCCCCACTGGCCCCGCCCCCACCGGTGAGGCCCTCAGCCAGAAACCACACTGTAAATTTGGCCCCCGAGAGAAAGTTTGTGAGTACCCCTGCCATAGAGAGAAACTTATTAGCTGAAGGTTTCGTGAATCCCCTCCAATTAATAAGGCCACAATTCTGAAACAGGTCCAGTTAGGTCTTGCTAGAAACTGGATTTCTGGTTGGCAGAGGTATGCACCCTGTCCAAAGAGGAACAACAATACTAGTCAGGGTAAGTCAGATACACACTCAAAAATAACCTGTGCTCACCATCTGGTGGCTTGGCACGGAGCTGTCATGCTTATCTAAAGAGGCAATGTATAAAGTATTTGTGCAACACAACATACAGAAATGCAATGAAAACACCACAATAAGACTCCACTTATAATTTTATAAGTAAAACAATACTAACATGACAGACACCCAATAAGTAGAAGTCGAGATATGAATCTTAAAAGAATAATAAGAGTTATAGCGCTTCAAAGCAATAATCGGCAATGTGGACTACCTGGTCACGCTGGACTGGGGCAAAGTCAACAGTTCAGGCCGACCTCGAGGGAGCACAGGCGGGGGACAAGAGCCACACAGGCCCGGTGAACAGAGTACCTTGATCCTGGTCACAGCAGCGAGATGCGGGGTGCATATGAGCGATGTGTAGACCTTGGGCCCGTGGTCAAGGTGATGCATTGATTTTCCGCAAGAAGTTGTGTTGATGTGTCCGTTCCATGGGCGAAGAGACAAACCGAGATGTGTTGGTTCCTAAAGCAATGCATCGTGTTTCCCTGCGCAGTCGTGGGGATGCATCAATCTCTTCACTCTGCGCAGTCCCGATGCGTCAGGCTCTGGTGGTGATGCACTGGTTTCGAGAGTGATGCGCCAATTCTACTCCAGCAGCAGGATTGATACACACAGATTGGAGATGCGTTGATTTCTCTGGTGCAAGTATCTGGGTCCACTTTCAAAGAACCAGGCACAGGAGTAGGGGTAGAGACTTTGATAGCCCTTACTCTCAAGCAACAGAAGACAAGTCAACAAGCTGTTGGAGATCTATTCAGTTGCAAGTCAGAGTCGAGCTCTGCCTGAGCAAGAGTCAGAGATCAGCAGAGCAGCACAGTTGAAAAGCAGGTCTTCTAGATCACCAGTCCAGCAGAGTGACAGTCCTTGTAGCAGCACAGCAGTTCTTCTGACAGAGGTTCTTTACAGGTCCAGAAGTGTCTGATTTGGTGGGGTCAAAGACCCATTCCTTATACCCAGTTTTGCCTTTGAAGTGAGGATGACTACAAAGAAGGGTCTTTGAAGTGCACAGCAGGCCTTTTTTTCCCAGCCCTGACTCCAGACTACCTGTGGAGGTAATCAATCCTTTGTGTGGTGGCAGAGAACTCCCTATTTAATTGTTTCAGCCCCTAACTCTTCCAGCCCAGGAAGAGCCATCAGAATGCACATGGGCACTCAGACATACCTAACTTTCCTTTGTTTGTGGCTGTCGAGAGGGAATGCACATAGTGAAGCTTTCGCACACCCCAGACATGTATTGGAGACAGGCTGCAGTCACACAGAACTGTAAGAGCGGAGAAATGTCCACTTTAATTACCATTCCAAAGATATAAAATATGGTACAACCACTCTGTTCTTATCAGGAATTACAGCTTAAAAGTGTATTAAGGAATTTCTAATGTTAACCTATGAGAAGAGTAGGCCTCAAAGTATTGAAAAATTATTTTAGGTGTTTTTCAATACCGGGACATGCAAAACTTAAAAGTGCATGTCCTGCCTTTTACCTGCACAGTAACCTGCCCAATGGGTTGCCTAGGGCCTACCTTAGGGTTGACTTATATGTAATAAAAGGATAATTTATGGATTGGAAAAGGGTAAATGCCAAGCTAAAGTGGCAGTAAAACCACACATACAAGCTCTGCAGTGGCAGGCCTGAGACATGTTTAAAAGGCTACTTGTGTGAATGGCACAATCAGTACTGCAGGCCTATTAGTAGCATTTAATTTACAGGCCCTGGGCACAGGTAGTACACTCTACTAGGGACTTACACATACATTAAATATCCCAAGTGTGGATATACCAAATGTAACATGCACTTTAGCACTGGTCAGCAGCAGTAAAGTGCTCAGAGTCACAAGGCCAAAAAAAAAGAGAATCAGCAAAAAGAGGAGGTAAATAGGCAAACCGTTTGAACCGCCTTTAGGAGACAGGTCTAACACGTGTCCCACCCCCGCTGAAAGTGGGGAGAGCTACCCAATCTCTAAGGAGTCCTCTTCACTAAGGCAGAAAAACCTTGATAGCCCGTTAGTATTGGTGTAGTCTACCCCTGGTCTGTGTTCCAACTTGAAGCCTATACCTTGTAGGTAAATGGGCCACCTCAACAGTTTTGGATTCTCACCTCTCATTTGCATTAGCCACCTGAGGGGCCTGTGGTCAGTCTGAATCAGGAAGTGTCCCAAACAGGTATGATCTCAACTTATTTAGCGCCCAGACCACAGCAAAATATTCTCTCTCAATAGCTCTCCACCTTTGTTCCCTGGAAAGTAACCTCTTGGAGATGAAGGCCACAAGTTGGTCTAGACACTCTTCAATAAGTTGTGAAAGTACTGCCCCTATACCATGCTCTGAGGCATCTGTCTGAACAATACATTCCCTGGAAAAGTCAGGGGCTTTGAGCACAGGGGCAGTGCACATGGCCTGCATTAGGGAGTCAAACGCTTTTTAGCATGCCTCTCTCCACATCAAATTTCTGGCCTGCTTCTTAGAAGTCAGCTCTGTCAAGGGAGCAACAATGGTGTCATTTTCCTTGACAAACCTCTTATAGTACTCAGTGAGGTCTAAGAAGGCTCTTACCTCAATCTGAGTATCTTGGCCTGGAGGGGCTGCACCTCACCCCAGCCCACCAGGTGTCCCATGTACACCACAGACCCCTACTCTATCTGGCACTTATTGGCCTTTATAGTCAGGTCTGCCTGTTGCAGAGCCTGAAACACTTCCAGGAGGTGAAAAAGGTTGTCCTTCCATCTGCTACTGAAGACAGCCATGTCTTCCAGATAGGCAGCACTAAAGCCCTCCATTCCAGCAAGGACCTGATTCCCAAATCTCTGGAAGGTGGCAGGGGCATTTATGAGACCAAAGGTCATCACTCTAAACTGATAGTTGCCCCCTGGAGTGGAGAAGGCTGACCTCTCCTTTGCTACCTCTGTTAGGACAATCTGCCAGTACCCTGATGTAAGATCAAAGGTACTTAAGTACTGGGCAGCCCCTAAGCTGTCAATTAACTCATATGCCCAGCGGATGGGATGAGCTTCAATCTTGGTGACTGTATTGAGCCCCTCATAAAGTACAAAGAACCTGAATTCAGGTGTGGTGCCTGGTGGGGCAGCTTTTGGTACCAGTACCACAGGACTGTACCAGGAGATAGGGGCTACTGGAGGGTTCTATCACACCCAAATGCAGCATTTTGGAACTCTCTTCCTTAATGCTGGCCCTCACCTTGTCATCAGACAACCTGTAAGAAGTATTCAGACAGGAAGGTTGTTTCCTGTGTCCATATCATGGGTACATAGTTGGGTAGTCCCAGGGATGAAGGAAAACAGAAAGGAATACTGCTCAGAACTTGGTGGCAGTCCCTCTGCTGTTTAGGAGTCAGAATGGGGAAAAGGATTATTTCCTCCACTGATCTATCTTTCTCCTTAGAGGCTAAGAGGTCAGGGAGAGGTTCACTCTCATCTTCCTCTTCTCCATATGTCACCAACAGCATAGTGAGCTCAGAAGTTGGGTTTGAGGCGGTTTACTGGGGGAGCACCCTGTGGGGATACCTAGGGGTCTTGAGGTCCACCAGGTATGTGGCCTCATCCTTCCTTTCAATCGCCTTATAGTGACCAGACCAGCGTTGCTGGAGGTCCAGTGCCTCCACAGTTTCCATAGCGCACACTTTCTGCCCAATTGCAATTCCACACTGGTAGAATTTTGATCACACCTCTGCTTCATTACTTCCTGACTGGCTTCTAACTTGTCTGAAGCTCGCTTCCACAACTTAGCCATTTGGCTTCTGAAGGCTAGCATGTAGTTCAGTACATCCTGGGGAATCTTCCTGTGAGTTTGCTCCCACCCTTCTTTCACCAATCTCAGAGGTCTTCTGACATGGTGTCCATACGGGAGCTCAAAGAAGCTGTAGCCCACTCCCTTCTGTGGTACCTTCCTGTAAGCAAAGAGGAGGCATGACAAGAGGACATCCCAATTATTACTCAAGGTCTCAGGCAGGCCTTTAATCAGGCCCTTAAGGGTCTTGTTGAACCTTTCAACAAGCTCATTGGTTTGTGAATGGAAAAGGTTAGAGAACATGTAGCTTACCACACACTCCTTTCACATTGACTGCATATAAGCAGACACTAAGTTGGTGCCCCTTTCAAACACCACATCCTTGGGGTAATGCTCTCAGGTAAAAATCTCCATTAGGGTCTTAGCCACTGCAGCTACAGCCATGGTCCACAGATAGATGGATTCTGGCTTCCTAGTGGCATTATCTACCAGAACCAGGATAAACCTGTTGCCTGAAGCAGTCTGGGGATCAATAGGCTCAACGATGTCGATGCTCACCCTTTCAAAGGGTGTGCCCATTGTAGTGATGTCATGGATAAGAACTGTGATCATGTAGCCATGACCACGTAGAATCTACAGGGATTCTATTTTAGTCAGTTGCTGGAGACTGGGATACTGGAAGCAAGTGGACTGCTCTGTGTCCATGTAATAAATGTCTCAAAAGAAGATTAAGGCTCCGTGTCATTACAGATTGGCGACGAGCGATGATGCGACCCCACGCCTGCCTCAGCTCTTATAATTGAGGTAAGAGCACTTGGTGTAAACTGTCATTATTAAATGAAGAAATCGGCGTGATAATCGGAAATCGGAAATATAAAAGAAACTGCCTGTATATGTCTGCCTGTGTAATGCGCGCTGAGTAGAAATCACACTATAACCTTTTAAAATAACTTTAAATGAAGAGAACTGCTTACCAGTGCAGCGCAAGGAGCAGAATTGATTGCCATGAATGTGAGCATGCGCAAAGCAAATCTTGCGTGACTTCGCCTGATATGTCACAATTGGCGACCATCTTAGATTCAGGCAAAAGAAAATAACGCAAGAGTTCAAAAACTCAGCGGCCATCTTGGAGTCAGGCAAGTTTTGGGACTTTGCACTGAAATACCATATGACTCCATCTTAAGGTCAGGCAACATAATTTTCACTTAGTTTTAAGTAAATAAAACATAATTAAACAACTAAACAACTTAATTACAAACAAATTTAAAAGTATTAAACAACTAAATAACATAATATGCATACTATATTAGTAGAAGAAGGTGAAAATTCGAACAGTGTGTCAACACACAGCCAAATAGATGAACAAGAAGAGGAAAGTGTGTCCAGCTCAATTTATAGAAGACCATTACCATTTGATGTTACAGATGAGCAAACAATTTCTCAAAGATGGGAAAAGCGGACAAGACGATTTGAACATTCTCTTAAGGCAACATGCAAAAAGTATACCGATGAGCAAGCAAAAGATCTACTACTCAATTTAGTGGGTGATGAAGTGGAAGATATTATTGTTACATTCCCAGATGCATTTAAAAACACTTATGAAGGCATCATGAAAAGTTTGAATGAAATGTTTGACCCACAAAGAAATGTAGAATTTGAAAGATACACTTTTAACATGACATGTAAACAAGACAACGAAACAATTGATGAGTTTGTAACCAAATTAAAAAAAATTGTCATGTTCTGTGAATTTGATAAGTTCAATAACGAATAAGCTGTCAGGTTAAGAGTCATTCAAGGATGTAATTCACTAGAATTCCGGAAAAAACGTCTTTAAAAAACCTATGATTTTAAAACAATTTTACGTATGGCACGTACTGAGGCTCAAGCCAAAAAACATGCAAATAACATGAAACAAGGAAGAGTTAAAACATTAGAACAAGTTCACTAAATGACAAAGAAGGACAACAAAAAAGAAATGGAAAAGCCAACACCTTTTAGAAAAGAAAAAATAATATGTTACAGATGTGGACAACCATTTCCACATATGAATACATGTCCAGCCTTTGGACAACAGTGCAAAGAGTGTGGAAGGATGAATCACTTTGCTGCTGTATATAGATTCAAAAGAAAGGATGGTGGGAAAATGTGGAAACGTTAAGGAAGTACAAGATATGTCAGACAAATGGAAAGTGTAAGAATCTAAGAATAATAGAGTACATAGAGTAATAGAGTAAATGTTATTCAATAAACTAATGCCAGAGTGACAAAGATCCAATCAGAAGAACTGGAGATATTAAGGGGCATATTTATTAAACTTTCATGCAGCGCAGGAAGCCGCCTTGCTGCATTGTGAGGAAGTGCAGGAATACGCCACATTTAACATTATACAGCACATTCCTGTCTATTCCTTGTGCTGGCGCACAATGTGCTGCCTAGCACCAACACAGACACACTTGCACCATGGTGCTAAGGTGCCTGAGTTGTCAGCAAGATTGTTTTTGTGTAAGAAGGGACACCTTCCTGCACGAAAACCATCCTCTCTTCTATGTTTGCTGCAAAATGCAGGACACTAAGAGGAAAAAACTATGTGAATTAAAGATATTTATCCACAATACGCTTCACCTTGGAAGGTGTAGCATCTTGATGCATTCCCAGGTCCACCACTGATGGTAAATCTGAGAATGGGCCGAAATCGATTAGTAGAATTCTGGAGGCCATCTGCCCAGAATGGAAGGTTCCTAGTGGACCTATTATGCCAGAGTTGCTGTTCCAGTGCTCTATCACGATGTGCTGCAATTGTTTGGGCAAGCTTTGCAGCAGAGTTCTGTTCACACTATTCACTTGATGACAGACATGTGGGCTAGAAGTCAAGCAATTGATTACATGTGCATACCTGCATACTGGATTTCTTTTGTGGAGGTTAGGCAACAACTATTTACAGGTCTTAGCGCTGAAGAAACTTTTCAAGGCGTTCCGCTGCCATGTTCGCTATGGAGAAACCCAGCGGTCTCAGAATTGGATTTGGTGCCACGGACAATGGCAGTAATATAGTTAAGGCCATGGCAGAGGATGGCTCTTTCGGGGTCCTGTGTTTGGTGAATTGCATCAACCTGATTGTGAAGGACTTTCTAAAAAAAAGAAGGCATAGTCAGCAATATACTGACCACCTGCAATATAATCTTCACTCATTTCAGACATTCTTTTAAAGCTCTGAAGCAGCTGAGGGTCATTCAATAGAATACCTGTTAAAGCCCTCATACAGGAGGTGCCAACACATTGGAACTCGACCTATTACATGTTGCAATGTCTAAGCAGTACAAACTGATCAATGACTAAGTCATCCAAAGAGGAGGGGATGCAACTGGGATAAGCATGGCCATGGAGGTGGACAAATGTGGCCTAATCAAATGCCTGACACAGATACCACTTCCTTTTGAGGTTGTCACATGGGAAATCAGCAAGAAGGACAATACGATGAGACAAACTATCCCGTTGTAGCATCTGCTACAGGACCAGTTAAAAAAGGTGTTGCACAGGTATGTGGGTGTGAATGGCAACAGAGAAGGGCATGGATTGGTTGAGAGCTTAACCCTTCACTTGGCTGTTACTTCAAGGCTTCAAAGAGACATTGTGTCATCCAAAGAGTACATCTCTGCCATAATACTTGATCCATGGTACAAAAAATACTGCCCAATTTCATTCCTTTTTCAGAAATGGATAATTCACTATAAAAGACGAAGACTGTAGATCATGCAAGAGACTTAGAAGAAGAATGGCTGGAAATTAGAGCCCTGGGCAGAATTCTGGGGTGCAGCTTTCAACTTCCAGAGAGGGCAGTGCTGTTGTTTCACAGCAGCCAACACCAGCAATAAGAACTCTGGCAACAACAACAGGAACAGAAGAATTGGACCCAACCTCTACATTGGCTTGATTCAAGTGGTAGGGCTTAAGTCCAGTGCAGAGGCGAAGGCAAAAGAGGTAGAGCAAGTGGCAGCACCAATGACCATTCAGAGGATGTTCCAGGACTATCTGGATGACCCAAAATAGGTCTACGTGGATAAAAAAGCCATTGGTCTATAGGCTGGGGAAGATGTGCCAATGGCCATGGCTCAGAAGGCTGGCAATAAAGTATCTGGCTTGACCGGTAGCCAGTGTGTCGCAGTTGTCACAGTGAGAAGGACCAATTTCTCACCTCAAAATGTGGAGAGATTGACCATGATCAAAAGGAACCAACACTTCAAACTACACAATTACAATGCTCCTGAAATACCACAAGAGAAGAAGGAGGATGAGGGCAATTGGTCAGGCTCACGTGTGTTAGGTGACCAACGTCTGGGTGAACCACCTGAGTTTGACGACAAGCTCTACTTCCCTGACTGAGTAGGCCACCATAGAACATTTTAATTATTTATCGTTAAACTGCTTTGCCAAAAACAAAAATGGAAGAGCTAGAGGAGGATTTTATATTTTGTTTGTATCTGACTTATGCAGCCACAACATGTTTAGACACATTTATTGCCGGATTGGAATTGGACCAGTGTGCAGTGAAGAAGCCTCCGCATTACCTTCAAGGACTTTGGAGAAAATGTCTGCCTCCGTCCCACGCCTATCCTTCTTTTTTTCATTCCCTAGCAGGGCTGCCCCAGTAAAGCTCATTTGATTTACAAGACTGCCAATATGTGGCTTGCATCAAAGAGCGATACAATTGTGTACCACTGTGCTTGGATAGGAACAGGTAACTATTGCATTAATAAGTGATATATTATTGAGTCACTGTGAGTCACGATTAGTGATTCGTGTGGTGGCAGAGAGTAAGGGAGGGTGTTCAACTAATTAGTGAACTTGATTTCGATGATTTGCAATGTTTGGGGCCTGATGGAAGTTCATGATTTTTCTTAAAGGTGATTGGCCCTTTCACACTTTGAGATTTTTATTTTCAGGGTCCACTACTTTTTTCAGTTTTTTCAGAGACCAGACTAGTCAGTTTAGTTAACAAACACAAATCTACACAAAATACTCAAATTATTTTTCTCTTCATGTTCATCCAAAGTAGAGCACTACAGGTCTACTTCTCTCATTTGAGTCATGATAGAGAAGGACTGATTCATTACTCGAAGTCGGGAGGATGGAAGAACTAAGGGTGGGACTACCTCAACAGCCAGAAATAGGAAGTTATTTACTTCAAAGGGAAACTAATATGATGATGACTCTAAGAGGCCTACTCAGCTCTGTGGACTGGAGAGAGGTGCATTGATTTGTGAAACTCTTTGATTATGTGGTTGTGGTCGGGGAGACTACTGTAACTGGAGACAGACATGTGATGTCACATCAATGCATGATTCACACACTCGGCTAAATGGTATGATGACAGTTGTGAGATTGATAAGCCGGTACATGCAGCTATTTGTCCATGATTGGTTGTACATTTGCTCTCACTTCTCTGTTAATTGCAGATGAGTCATAATGAATGATTGCCACAGTCTATGCTCTTGCTCTGCTTGTAAGTCTTAGAACACTCCTCATGAAGCTTAACTTCTGTCCTTGACTCTACAATTTAGTTTCTGTTGTACAATCTGCAGGCCTTCTCTTCTCCTGCACGAAAGGCGAACGCTCCATATCACTCCTGCTTACCTTAACCCACTGGTTCAGCCATGCACCCACAGACCTTCTGAGAAGAATGCAGATGCACTGCCCAATTTGGCTTATATATAGTATAATTTTCTTTTAACAGTCATCATTTTTAAAACTGGGTGGGTTCACTCCTCAAAAATTCGTATTTTTCAAACCTAGATGACAGAACATTTAAATAACGTGGGTCTCTGAAGGTCTGTTTGCAATGCATTTAATTGAACAGTCATTCCTTCATTTCCTTCCACAACAGATTTGATGATGTGCTGCTCATCGCCCCGATGAATACTGTTGTTGTGTAGGGATTGTCTTTGTCACACTTTTCTCAAACTACCCTTTCCCATCCATTTATCAAACCCCTAGCCCTCTTCCCCCAGGCTGTGTGATCTATTGAGGTGAGACTTAATTTAACATAAATGGATCACACACTTGGTGGGGCGGATGTGGTGAAAGTGACACCAACTCACTGCAGGATCTTCTATTACCTGAGCAATAGTCCACACCAGCCCCACACATAAAAGAGATCAACAGTTTAGCTATCTAACATCATTCGTCAACACCATCATTCAGGCTTTGTTTTGCATAAACGCTTAACCTTGTCCACTCCTGACTCTGAATCCACTTCTACTGACTCGAGGATTTAGTAAGTTGAGATTTAGGTAAATAGTAGCTTCCCATTGTTCAGAAGAAGTCACTATTGCTAGTTTTTGCTATAATTTCAGGTCTTTGTGTCATGGTGGTAGTCTGCTCTCAGTCTTTGAAAAGTTATGATATAAAAATATAACCCACTAACTCAATGTTTTCTTTCAATCTAGTTGCCAGTGATGGATAATCCTTTCTATTAATCCTACAATTGGTGTTCATCTAGGTGGGAGTGAGACCTCGCTTGCGATGTCTTCTCTGTTAGCACGCTAGCTTAATACTACTAACACCACCATTAAGAAGGCCCCTTGGGAAACTCTGCAGTAAGGTGTTGGAAGACTGAGAGAAGTAGCAGCAATCGCTTCATTTATTCAGGTAAGAATAGAATGGAGTGAAATGAACTAGACTAGTTAGTAACTAACTTCTATTAAAGATTAAGATGTTGTTTATCTAGAATGTTGAAAGCAATATAGGCATAGGCAATGGTAGCATCCCCCTAGCGGTCAATATAGTTACAGAGGGTAGTAGGACAAGTATATAACTAGCTGATGTACACTTTGATAAGCTAATTTGAAAAACATGCTGCGCTCAAAGGAAGTAGTGCAAGGTCAAACACCCAAAAAGTGTTTCAGGTATACATTTACAGAATAATTTCCCTTTAATTTTTCTTAACAATGATAAAAACCCACCCACTCTACCAACAACAGGTCCACCCCTCTCCCCAAACAAATATCATCCTGTCCCCAACCAATGTCCAAAAGAATGTCCAAACCTAAGTACAATTTTCCGTTCCCCTCCAAATTTACACCCTCTTCACCCACAACAAAAGTCCTTTCCACCAAAACAAAAAATAAAAAAGGGCACCAGAGGGCATTATTAATGTGGGCATGAAGGCTTGCCACCTCCTGGAAAAGGCTTGCCACTTTCCAGCGAAGCAGCCCCAGCTCACAAAGACAAATGGCATTGGAAGGGGTCTGGGTAGAAGAGAGGGCAGCAGTGGTGGATCGGGAGCATCCCAGCTGCTGGTGCCGCTGACATTGTTGTGGCTAGGATGGAGGCACTGGTGGCTGACTGGAGGAACTGGAGCCCGGGGCAATGCCAGATGCCTCCTCCACCTTCCCGTCCTCCAGAACCGCTAGCTGACAATAGTCAGTCTGGATGGCCTCCATCTGGTGCCGCTGCTGCTGGACTGCTATCTCCTGCCGAGATGGTGGACCAGCAGCAGTAGCTATATCAAGAAAGAAAAGAGACAAATTGTAAACGATGCTCTGTAAACCTGTTGTTTATATAGTGGCAGAAAAGCAGTACAATGCTGGTCCCATAGTGCCATTGGAAATTTTGATGTGATTTGTCACAGGGCCATGTTTTCCCTATATATGCCTTCATTAAAAGCACAGTATGGCTGCAAGGAATTAAGCCAGACTACCACAAGATTACAACTAAGTGATTTTTTTAAAAGGATTTCCTAGTAAAAAAAAAAACTAAACAAACACTTTGTGTGCAAAATAAATAAATAGATTACTTCTCATTAATGAGTAAGGGATTATGCACAATGTAGCAGAAGTAGTCTTGTGCTAAATTAATGGAGGCATGCTAGTGTGTCAGGTACTTTGCTACTCTGTGCAGTCTGCAGCTGGGGCAGACGTAATGGTCAATTTATTATCTTACCTGAATTCCAATGGCCCTGCTCTTCTCGGACTGCCTTTCAATTCTTCTCTAAGGCAGATGAATAGTAATAATACTATGTCAAATATAAAACACGGATATCCTGTCTGCCGTAAGAAGGCAGTGGGAAAATGATGCACTGCAGTACTGGGAAAGGAACAAAATATAGATTTTATTTGGCATGTTCATCATCGAGTGTCTGCCAACTCTAAATCAGGCACTTAGCCCCACTTTAATCTGTGGCCTCGCAGTCCATCACAAATTATTTTCAACAAATACCTTCACTTGGCAGTAAGGAAACTTACTCTACTGCAGGGTAAATTAGATAGATTAGGGTAGGTAGAGGTTTTGCTATAGAATTGTGGGATGTCACTGATCATCATGTGTTAAACTTTGGCTTAGTCAGCCACTGTAGTTGATGAATAACAAAAAGAAAAAAGTTGAACATGCATTATTCTGTTATGAAAGCAATTAAATATTGATATACATAAATCAGTTGGCCAGACAAATGTGGCACATCTCAAGAATGGATTTTTCAGGTTTTTTTGTAGGGTAGGACAGAACTTAGGAATGAATAAAGGAGTGAAGTACTAGTAGGGGGTTACTTAGTGGACTCTGGGAAACACACCTTATTTTTGGTTTGAAATCTTCGTAAATGCCTCATTAACTGATGCTCATTGCATAGCAAAAACTGCAGTGCCGAATTGAACCATCCTGCAATTAGGTCACAGGTGGGGAAAAGCCTTGGGCAGGGAGTTGATAAATGATGATGGGTGGAATATCTGCCTTGCCTAACAAATACAGTGAGTATAGTTAATTTGACAATAAGCAGGCAATGTGACTTACCACCAACCATCCCTGCAATTGCTGGGTCTCCCCCTCCAACCGCCTCCTCTGCCGCCTCCGGCACACTGGTGCTGCCGCTGGCCCCGGCACTGGTGGTCTGTGCAGCTAGAATTAGTTTTACACATTTTTGATGCCGGATATGCCTCCGCTTATTATTTTTTTTACAAAATACAACCACAATGCCTCATTACTGTTCGGTATCGTCTATCAACACTATCACTTTCTGTGGTCTGTTGGTTGACAATGCCAGAAAAGCCAGGTAGTCAAGCCAACCAAAAGCTTTTCGTGATGGAGGAGCAGAGCTATGATGATTGAAGCGCCATGAGGGGGTGGAATAGTGCTCAATGAAGAACATATGGTCTTAGTTGGCAAATGCAATAGGACCTCATAATTTCCTTCCATTCTGCACTGTCATGGAAACTGCCGGCATACTGTTTAAATGAATCATAACAGAACATTGGGGGAGGGTCCACCATGGCCATGGCCATCCTCTCCTTTTAACTATTTGATAATGATCAAGAAAGAGAAAGCCTTCTCAACAAACAAGCGTGGTGAATAATAGCCTGACTTGGGCCTGCAATCTTCATAGTAGAGAACCAAAATTCGGTTCTCTTAGTCTTACAGTTCCACAAGATTTATAAGGGGAGAGGGAAAGCTTGCCAGAAAAGCAGAAGAAAGCTACAGACTAGGACAGACAGGAGGAAGTCAGTTACAGAAACATGAAATATAGAAAAAAAGGATATTGCAGGGATTAAAAGAATTTGACAAACATTAGATAGAGGAGTTAAAAAAAGGAAACAGTGTAAAAAGATATATAAACAGAAAAATGTACATTATTCTAATAATGGGGAAATGTAAAAGTTAGGGAAACAATAATAATAATAATAACAGGATTTACTGGGGCTAGCAGAAATATCAGCCGTTGCGCTGGTGCTATTTGTGGTTCCACCCGCCGCAGCTCTTGGTGATGGCACCCCTCCTTCACTCGCCTTGAATGCTCTTTTGCCCTTGGGAGCTCATGTAAGAAATAAAGACAATAAAAAAATAGATTCATGGTACAGTTAATCTTCTAAAATATGTTTTGATAGGCAAACGCTGTAGCATTGTACTTTCCTAATCAGTTCACCTATAGTACTAGTCGTATTGAGTTGACCTATTCCTAAATTCCTAAACCTAAGCCCTAGTCCTAATATCCTAAACTATATTTGGAACTAGTAATGCATTGCAGCGAATGATGTTTACTTCTCAATGCCCTTTGATGGGCCAACTCATTCTCCCTTTTCAATGCATAGATGCATACTACACATCATTGGGATATGGAACCGTATGAGATACATAAAGAATGCTAACCAATTGATATTACTACCACTATTTTAGTGACAGGACAGAGGAGTCCTTCTAAAATAATCAGCCTAATCAGATTAGGTAGCTACCTCAAGCTGGATCACATAATATCCGTAACATAAACTTAACTTACCTCTTGGTGTGAGCAGCATGCTATTTAAAAAACCCAAAAATAAATACTCACTGAGCACGGCAACCTCAACACTCAGCAGGTCGAGCAAGTGAGCAGGTCCTGTTCCCTGTCCAGCAGTTCAGCCCAGTGGTGCGTCAGTTGCTGCATGGTTCACTGAACCCCAGTGCTCTGGTGCATGCACCAGCGCACTCTTCATCATAGCAGTCAACATCAGGGTGTATGCCCTTTCAGGCCTGCCGCCTGCTGCAAGCATGGAGGGGAGGTGGTGATGCACATAAAAAACATGTGCGGCCACCTCTGTCTCAGAAAAAAATAGGCGAGGCTGCACCCCTTGGCAGCACAAGTGACGCAAGGTGTGCAGCTTGTAACAGCCACACAGCCGCCGCTACCTGCTGCCTGTTGCTCCTCCGACATGGGGAAAGGGAGGATCAAATAGGAAATGACAAACAGAAAGGAAGTACTAAAGAAAGTAGAAAGTGAAAACCAAAAAAAGTGCCAAAAGTTGCAGAAAAAGTAAAAAAAAAGACAAAAACATAAAATTCACAAACACAAAGACACACACTGATTAAAAAAAAGTTAAATGAGGTGTGTGTGTGTGGGATAGAGTGAGGATTTGAATAGATTTTAAATGGATAGAAAAAGCAGGCCTAACACCATGAAGAGAACCGAAAGCAGATAAAATAAAATGTCCGTGCCTATGTGGACCATGTGGTGCCATTCACACTGATTTTTCAGCATGGAACGTACTCCTGACATGAAAAGCACCACGAATGGGCAGATAAACATTTTCCACCCATTTGCAGAGTTATGTGGAATCTGGCTGAGTTTTTTTAGAACTCTGCAGAATTCCACGGAACAAAATTTTGTGAGTTTTTTTCAGAACCTAGCAGCGAGGTGCTGTGATGCAAGGTCCTATATTGGGTTGTGTTGTGCTGCATCAGATTTGATGGAGCACACAGTTAGGCAGGGAGGAGTACACTGTGATGCCAGCCAAAGATCCAGGACCTGGGGAGGCACCTCTTGGGGATCATGGATTCACTCCGGCAGAGGCCGGCAGCAGGGTCCATTTGCAGGTTCAGGCAGTGCAGCAGGTCAGCTGGGCAGTTGCAGAGAGGCCTCTGAAGTTTGTTGTATCCCTGTAAATCACACAGGTCAGTCAAACCACACTTGGAGTCACTCTGGGTATCCTGGGATGAAGGCAAGCAGGTCCAGGCTTCCTTCTCAGACAGCAAAGCAGTCCTCCAAGCAGCTGAGCAGTCCTTCTTCTGAAACATCCAAAGGTCCAAGAGTGTTCTGAAGAGTGTCTCTGGAGGTCCAATATTTACATCTGGGTCCAGCCTTTGTGTGGGGAAACGTGTCTCCTAACCCCTCATCTGGTTCTGGAAAGTTCTCCCCCGTCCCATGTCAAGGCTCCGAACTGTCTGGGGTAACAAAAGACAAAACAGGTTTGGTGTCAGATTCTTATGTGTGTGCAGGAGGCACAGCTCTTTGAAATGTAAGTGGGGCTGGGTACAGGCCCTCTCAGTCATCCTGCCAGAATGGCCCATCCTGTCCACAGATAAGCCCCCTTTGTGTTAATTTCTGGAAGCTATACAAAACTTCAACCGCAGTCATTCACCCATGGCACTGCCAGAAGGTACAAATAGTTAGGTAAAGCAAATGTCAACTTTCGAAATGTGGCATCCTAGTAATTCTGACTTAAAATTTTACTTTACAACTAAAGAGCATTTTACATTACAATTCAATTGTGTGTAAACAGTATATTTCTACCTACTCCCATCCTAAAGTTACCACTTATTAAATGTAATAAGGTAACCCAGTGTTAATTAATGTGAGCGATAAGCCTTAAAGCCATGAAAAATGGCTTTAGGAGTTTTTCACTGCCAGGACATGTAAACCTTAAGCACACATGCCCTAGTTTTTAAACACAATTGACACTGCTCTATGAGCCTTTAGGGTTTATCTTAGGTGTGATTCAAAAGTATTCAAAAGGAATGTTTAGGCCTGCCTACCTTAAAACGTCACTACAGGCTACAGTGGTAGGCCTAAGGCATGTTTGAAAAGACTACTTCGGTGGGTGGCACAATGGGTGCTGCAGGCCCACTAGTAGCATTTATTTTTCAGTCCCTGGGTACGGGTAGGACCATATACTAGGGACTTACAAGTAAATTAAATATGTGAATTAGGTATATTTCAATTTTACCATATTTGAAGAAGAAAGCCCAAGCACTTTAGCATTGGTTAGCAGTTTAAAGAGTCCTTTTGCCAACAAAAACAAATTCAGCAAAGCAGGAGGAGTGAAGGCAAAAAGAATGTGGGAATGCCACGCAAAGGGTGATAGGACTAAAACTCCTCTTGCAAATTAGTTTAGAACAGGTTTCCCCCACTGGGAGTTATGCCATCCTGACTTCCTTGACAACAGAGGAGGGCACAGGTGTGAGTTACATCTGGCTGTGATGGGGGGATGCCTCTTTGAAGCTTGTGAAGTTTGCCACATTCCCCTGGACATCTTTTCAAGAGGAGGTCACACCTCTTCCCCTTTATGGCCCTTTTTATTCCCTTTTCTGGCAGCCATTCTCACCTCCTTGCAAGAGGTGAGCAGGATGACACATGACAGTTGGGGATTACCACAGAAAAGGCTGCTAGAGGCTAGACAAAATTTAACATTAGCATTAATTTGGGTTTTGTTTAAATAGGAAAATGAGTGGTTGAAGTAATTTTCTAGGTTGCGCAAATCTAAATCTGAAGTTAACTTTATTAAGTATAATTAAGTAACCCAGTGTTTTCTATGACACAGCCAGTCTTGCTACATTGAAAAACAGGCTTGAAGCCCTTTTCACTGTTAGAATATGTAAAACACTAAATACGTAAGACCTGCTTTTAAATACTATGCACCCTGCCTTAGGGCTGGTAAGGCCTACTTTTGGGGCTAATTACTACTATTTAAAAGGGAGGTTCAGGTCTGGCAAAGGGCCGATTTTGACAGGTAGAAATGACAGTTTTAAAACTACTCAGCTAGGCTTCTGAGGCAGGCTTATACAAGGGGGGACTCGGTGTTGCACGGTCATTTTAGTCATGGTACAAATTCTGCAGTCCACTAGTGCCATTTACTTTACAGGCCCTGGAAATATGTGGTGCCATACACTAGGGACTTACAGGTAAATTAAATGTGCAGATCTGGGATTTTAACCAATTCAACAAGTGTTTAAGGGTCAGAGCACATGCACTGGGGCCTAGGTTAGCAGGGTCCCAGTTTACACATTCCAAAAATCAGCAGCATCAGTCCAATTAAAGGTGGGTGATCATGCAAAAAGAAGCCTTTTCTTACAAATGTCCTGAGGGGTTATTAGCATGAAGGAGTCAAGATACAATTCTGTTTTTCTATCTGCTACGTAGGCAAAACTCAGCAGCATAGTCTATTCATGTATATGAATACATGTTTTTTTCTATTGTGCAAACTGGCCTGGTAAGAAAAATAAGACACAGTCTGATAAAGTGTGTTGTCATGTGTCAGGCAATAAGGCCAAGTGCAGCAGGCAAAGTACATTTCTTTGTATCTAAAATAGCACTGCAATGGAGAAAAAGATGGGAGTGGTCTATCTTGGTTTTGGCTTGGTGTGACAGCCAAACCACTGTCAGTTGTTTATCACAAGCCAGACTTGTGTCTTTCGTAGCTTGCCCACCTAAGCATAACACCTGAAAGACTGAACGCACAAAGCTGCTGTTAGTATTGGGTGGACTTTCCGCTTCCTACCTTGGCCTATGTACATGCCTGAAAAAAGGGCACAATAAACTTGAATCATTATGAGGTGGAGATGTGATCTAGAGGTTAAGCTGTAGACTTTAGAACTGGGGTTGATTACTTAATGTCAATTTTTCTACATATGTAAAATACAATTGTAATAATGTGAAATGTAATGTAGTTGTGCACTTAAAAGATGTATATCCCACACAAACTTGTACTGTGTCTGCGTAACTGATAGTGATCTGTTGAATTCAAGCTAGATTCACAATATAAAAATATCAATACATAAGGAGGTATTTTCAACAGTTCCTTCATGCTGCTGCACTGGGTCTGTCTACTGTTATTCCAATTGTGGAAGAATTCTGTGTTGATCACCTACATGTGGAATTACATCTTGCTTATTCTTCTTTTCCAAGGTTCCAATTTCAATATTGAAAAGGAGCCCTGACAGTAAAAAATACTGACTTGATACATACATAACATTTTGATTGTGCATAAGAACAGTGCAATACTTTTCAGCCATCCAGGCAAAAAAAGATTTTGCCAATTGCAGCACACCCTTGTACATACAAAAGGAAATTTTGTGGACTTCCTGCAAAAATCTGCTGCGCCACTCAATGTGGCCATAGACACGCTGTTCGTGGTTGAAGACATGGTGCTGCTGGTGCTGGCCAATTGGGTTTGGTCAGAGAAATCATTGAATCCATTTCAGAAGCCAGCAAGACATCAACATCCAAATCTCAAATTTTGTGGTGAAGTTATTGTTAGTTATGGACAAGTCCAGCATGGTGAAATTGGCTTACACCCAATTGTAAAATTCAATTTTCTACTAAGTCCCTAGTAAAGTGGTAATACATGTCTACATACCCGAAACCGGTCCCAGGATGCTTGTTTCAGATCCAGGGAAGTTCGGGCTGGACTGTTCCCATGAGGAGTCCAGCATGGTGAAATTGGCTTACACCCAATTGGAATATTCAATTTTCTAATAAGACCCTTGTAAAGTGGTAATACATGTCTACATACCCGAAACCGGTCCCAGGATGCTTGTTTCAGATCAAGGGAAGTTCGGGCTGGACTGTTCCCATGAGGAACAGGGTCAAAACTGATTTGCATATGGTTGGGCCTGAACAGGGGTGGCAAAGTGAGCAAAATAATGATGAGGATTCAACCCAGACCTAAGAGTGATTGGGGGTGAGTGTCTGAAAAGTTTCAGTGCTCCGTCCATCATCTTATTCGTTTGCTTATATATACCAAGGGTCTGTAAATTAAATGCTACTAGTGGGCCTGCAGCACTCATTGTGACACTCACTTAAGTAGTCATTCAAAACATGTCTCAGGCCTGCCATTGCAGCCTGTGTGTAGTTTTAAACTGTCATTACAACTTGCCAAAATCAACCTCTTACCAGGCCTAAGCCTTCATTTTTAATACATGTCAACCCTAAAGTAGGTCCAAACAGCTCTTAGGACAGGATGCATATATTTAAAAAGATGCACATGTACTTTTTAGTTTTCCATGACCTGGCAGTAAAAAACACATTTTTCACTTTTGCTACGCCTGCCTCTCCTGTAGGATAACATTGGGTTACATTATCACTTTTAATAAATGATAACTCTTGTAAGGTAGAAACGTAATGTTTGGTCTCTAAAGAGTTGTAATGTGAAATCATCTTTATCGGTAAAGTCTAATTTTAAGTCAAAATTCTGAAAATGTCACTTTTGCATTTTCTTGTCCTAAGCCATTTGGTGCCTGCAACCTATTCATGGGTCACATGACTAGGTGTAGTTGGCAGTTGCCCTTTGGATATTCCTCACTTACAGTGATACAAGGGGGGACTAGGTGTTGTTAGCATGGGCCATCTTGTCAGGAATCAGGATGGGAGGGGTGGAGACATCACCGTTTCACACGTGTACATCAAAGGGGCTGCCCAGCACACTCACAAAGAACTTCACATTGGTCTATTGTAATCCCAGACCCTTCGGAGCCGGGGCAGGAGAAGAAAGGAAATTCTAGAACTGTGTGTAGGGGGAAGCCTAGAAGTTTCTACAACTTCAAAGCAGGCACCAGATATACATATTGGACCATCGGACCAACTCTCTTGAACACTCCTGGACCTGCCAACTCTACAAGAAAAAGGACTGCCCAGCTGCTGAGGACTGCCTTGCTTCCTAAGGACTGCCCTGCTGTTTGAGGACTGACCTGCTGGTTGGGGCCTGCCTTTCTGCTTGAACCCATGACAAGCAGAGTGTCTCCAAGGGTCAGTTGACTAGCCTTCTTTTCTGAACTACAGGGGCACAACAGACTTCTAACCGGCAGCTTCATAGGAACTGACGCAGCCCAATGCATACTGAAGCAAGTCCACACATCACCAGCTCCTGACCAGTGGCTTCATCACAACCAACACAGCACGCCGTACGCCTCATCTCAACACCAGGCCTCGCATCGCAGCTCCTGATTAGCGGCTTCACCAATACTGGCCAAACTCAATGCATCTCTGCACAAGTCTCCACAATGCAGCCTGAGACCAGTGACTTCATCGACCCTACATAGAGCAACAAATCTTGATGCGAGCATCATACCTCCTGATTGGCAGCTTAAACAGCTCCGACTCAGCACGTAGCATCTTGACGCAGGACCTTGCTTCACAGCTCCTGCGGGACCTTGTGATACAGGTGGATGCAGATTTCGCATCTTGACTCCAAGACACAAGATACTCTGACAGCAGGCCAAACTTGGTGCTGTACTCTGCCCATGCTTCCCACATCTACATCTGCTCCTAGGACTATCAGAACTGACTCCATGGGCAAGTCTGCTGGCCTCCTGTTCAGAGTCACAGGGACATAACAGGCTCCCACCATCTTGACCCCACACATAGACCTAGCCCCACTGAGTCCTGAACCTCCAGGAGATCTCCATCCACTCATGGACCCTTGCTTGTGGTGTTAAAGGTGCCCAGATTGCCATTTTCCAAAATTGAGGACAGACAAAATGTGGCTAAAATGTGTCCTGAGAAGCAGGAGGAGACCAGCACCAATCTGCTTGCCTACCCTCCCAAGGTGCACCACCATTCGGATTGACTTTCTGGTTTCTCCCGTTACGTTTTTCTCTGCAGCAGTAAATCTGTTTCAGCGTTCCTTCACCAAAGTATCCGACCATATGGAACTGTCTTCGGCTACAGCCTTCTTCTTCGTCCTGCCGGAGATTTTACACTTTCATTTCGACGAAGGTAAACATTTTCACCGCGGCTTCGCTCCATGGCTACCTGATGATGACATTCCCTCCTCGGACACTTCTACCTTCTCAGACATTTTTTCTTCCAAACATTTTCTAAGTCCGAAGGTAAGCACTGACTGGGCCCAATCCACTTTGTGTAAACAAACCACGCTCCATCACAGTTGGCCTTAACTTTAGACTTTGACTCAGTCTAGCGCAACTAGATGTCCTCTATAGGTGCTTTGATTTTCAGGTACTAATTTGAACTTTAAACTTTCAAAATTTACATTCATAACTCCGGTTCTACAGATAGACTATTTAGCGCTTTTGGTGTTGAATAATTTATTAAAATATACTCTTTTTCTAAATTGGTTTAGGATGTTTCTGGTGTTGTGTTTTCACTTGCTTACTGTTTGTGTGCTGCATAAATACTTTACACATTTCCTCTAAGTTAAGCCGGACTGTTTTTTGTGCCAGGCTATACAGGGTTAAGCACAGGTTAACGTAGTGCTTCTTGTGGTTCACCCTGCAAGGGAATGTGGCTCTTGCTTGACCAGTGCTCGTACCCCAGCCAACAAATTCCTCACACTGGGTATCAAGAATGTGAAAGAAGGGCATTAGAAATTCCTCAGTCTGTTAGTTCAAACCTGCCTGCCTGTTTCAGAGGAAAACAGCTTGATAATATTATGTATACTACAAATGAATGATTTTTGGACAATATCTTAGCCTGGCACTTAAACATTTATGACTTTAAAGAGAATCCAATTGAGTATGTAGTAGTAATTCATGCATTCTTTGCACTTTGGTTTACCTTTAAGGTTCTGGCATTGCCAAAAAGTGACCAGTTTCCAAAAGCAATTTGGCATAGATTGCCTATCCGGGGGATCATAACTCCAATGGTGCAAATTTAGGGGCATATTATCAAGCCAGGCGATAAAATAATCGCCGCTTTAGTGGCAAAAAACTGATGCTAAAGTGGCGATAATGTGCTTGATAATATGCTCTAGGGAATTCCAATTGAAGCCCATGTTAGATGTGAAGGGCGTCTAACATGGGCTTCAATTGGAATTCCATAGAGCATATTATCAAGCCCATTATCGACGTTTTAGGGGCAGTTTTCTGCCGCTAAAGCGGCGATAATTTTATCGTCTGGCTTGATGATATGCCCCTTAGGTCGTATAGAGTGCAATAACGAAAGGACTGGATATGAGAACTGTTCCGCCATTAACCCATCAAATATAAGCGCATAGTTGGAGGGGTGGAGGATGTATGGAAGCAACTCTATCATCAAACCAGTTAATCCAATATAAGGTTACCTTCAAGTGAATATCGGCAAAACTTTTAGTTTCAACTACATCAGAAGTGAGAAATCTCCCATGAGGACGCAGCTGCGGAAGGAAATATGGTGCTATTTGTTTAGTTATGTACGGGACTGACTACAGAACTAAGAACAAGTAGTGTAAGATACTGCTCTGCACAAATACATCTTTGTGGAAGGAAATTACTGTTTAGAGGCAGAACTGCTATCATGTAAATGGTACTATAAAATGAGTTGCTTTAGATTCAACATAGGTTTCTCCAGGCCTGTCTATAACCACAGATATATGGCCTCTATATAACTATATAAATCTTCAATGCTAGTCAACCCACTTCGGGAACATGTGATAACCAGATAATTTCTAGACTCAATAAGGATGTGAAACATAACTAGTATTATTAAAGGTTGGAAAACTAGTTGTGTTACTCAGTGCCAAAAATAAAAAAAATCACTGCATTTATCAGCAAAATTGTGCTTTCCCCAGTGCTTTTATATAGCTGAAACTGATCTTTCCTTGACACCTAGACACCCTCAAACACTAAGGGGCATATTTATGAGTTTTGTGGCGCAGCAAGTCACTGCACTGGGCAGCCCTAGTCACAAGGAAAGGGAACGCATATGCCGTATTTATCCAATACAGAGACATTCCAGTTCTTTTCTCTTGCGCTGGCTGGAGCCTCTTGGCAGCCTAGTGCCCATGCAGGCACCCTTGCACAAAGGTATTGATTTCAATCCTGAGAGAATTTTTCCTCTTTCTATGTGTGCTGCATTCTACAGCACGCATAAAAAGAGGAAAAAAACTAGGAGAAATAAAGATATTTCTCTTCGATACTCCCCTGGAGAGTTGTATCTTTTTGGCGCATTCCCAGGTTTACAAGTTCGTGTATATTTGGGAGTCCGTCCAAATCCATGGATGTTGCGTTGGAACACCCACGCAACACCCGTAGAAATACCTCCCTGGTTCAGAGTGACGCAACGCAGCGATTTGCGCTATTACATTACTTGAGATTTATAAAGCCACACACGACCACGCATTTTTTATTTGCGTCACTCTTGCATCATGTGCAAGAGTGTAAGAGTGATGCAAAGGGGCTCATAAATATGCTCCTAAAGCCACATTCATGAAAGGAAGTAGAAAGGGCCCTTCCCGATTCAGACAAATGCCTCTTAGTATTCAATCTCAAAAATATTCCCTCCCACCCATGTTATTACAATATTGCAAAAAAGGCAGATGACTTAGGGTTTTTGGCTAGAACTTCAATAGAGCTAGAAAAAACAATTAAACACTAGTTGTGAGTTATTGTGGTAGCAATGCCCTGAACATTAATACTACCAAGTCCCAACTTATAGCCTTTTTAAAAAAGAAGATAAGGTATTTTTAGAGTCTGAGTGGTGAAAGACAAATAGACAAGTAGAAAAGCATGGGCTTAGTTTTCATAAATACATTTTCCTGGATGGAAAATTTCAAATTAATGCTAAGTGCCTGATTTAGCATTTGTCAGACAGGGTACTCTTTCATAACTGCAACATAGTACCCTTTCTGGCAAGCTCTTGGTCAATCCGCCCAATTGTGAGCCATGCAGACCACCAGGTTTACACAGATGAATTAAAATGTACTCCATCGGTCTAAACCTTGCTCCAGTGGCCCATCAGAGGTAAGCCATTTGACCATCATCCCTATTTAGAGTAGGCGGTAGGGTAGCTTTTTACCCTCAGATGATTGGGAAAAAACTTCCATTTCTCCTACATCACTCATAATGCATGGAATGGCCTGATGCTACACATAAGAGCCTCCTCTCTTCTTGAATTCTGCAAGACGCTGAAGCCCTGGCTTTTTGAATAGTCCCACTAGGTCTTAGGTATGGCTAGACTCAAACCTGCTCAGCGCTAGGATACCCTCCCGAGTGATAGTGCACTCTACAAATCTATATAACGTACCATGATATTGCGGGCATTAGCTTGAACTTTAGCTTGAACTTTTCCAAGAACTAACTCCCACTTTGGGAGCTTCTTTTTGGGAAAGTAAACTTTTAAAAAAGTTTGGTGTAAGCCTCCGTCACCAATGACAGCTGCACACCAAACTTTTAAATTGCTTCATATGAACCACTGTGATGGTGGTTCACACAAATCCAGAGAGTTTATTCCCAAGGCTAGTGGTGAACTCTAAATTTGGCAGGCAAAGTTAAGACAGGGTGGCAGACTTAAAGTCCTCTGCCACCTGACTGCCTCTTTCTCCTTCTACAAAACTGTGAATCAGGCCCAAGGAGGGCTCTGTGGAGGCCTTTAAGCTGCCCCTCAATAAATGCAAAATAGTGCCAATGGATCTGTATGGTTATCCTCCCATGGCATTCAACTCCAATTTTAATTACTCTCATCTAGATGGGAAGTGCTGGAAAAACACACTTTCCCTCCCAATGAGTTTAGTATTGGAGAAATAGAACTTCTGTCTATCAAAAACTAAGGATTTCGAGGCCATAATGCACATCAGTAAGCTGACCGAGACTCCTACAGCACCCACTGTGGACATTTGCTTAAATTAGCTAAGATTAACCAAAGCACCAACAACCTACAGAAGCTGCAATGTTATAATTGTTTAGAATGTAAGGAAATTAATACTCCAGAAGCCACAAAGGTTTATTTAGTCATGTGTACTGTCCCAGCTTAGGTTATGGTAAATGTAGTGTACTGTCCCAGCTTAGGTTCTGGGATATTTAAGAATAAAAGATGGGTGCTTCTGCCTTAAGCAGCCTGTTGGTAGCTTAGAGGATAAAGGCAAAACTTTCTCCTTCCTTCTAACTCAAGAAATTTCTTAGACACCCTGCTCAATACTAGGCCATGTCTTTTTCTATCTTGGCCCAGCCACTTCCATTGAGGGAACCAGGGTGAGCTGAAATCGCTACTTATTCAAAATCCCCATCATGGCTTGTTTTTGTCAGCTACACTCTTTGCTTAGAGTTGTGCAGTTCATAGCAACATCATGCTTTAAAAAAACGAGCACAGCTAGGGTATAAATATCACTTGAATGAATAAAGACCTCCAACTAAGCTCCTGACTTATGGGCAAAATAAATCATGCAATGTAATTTTTTCGGCAGCAGTTATCAACATGAAAGCCTTTCTCTCTGTACACGTCACGTGTAACATGCATGCCTCCATCACTCACAATCGGTCAATTGAAAACATTGGAATGCAATTTTTTTTATTCAAAGCTCCAATTCCACATCAAACATTTTCTGTTTAAATAAAAACCCTACACTTGGCTCATCCGTTTACAAAGCACTTTAGTTTTTAAAACAGCGAATTTCCTTTTCAAGTCCCGAGTAACAGAACAATTCAGCTTTTCTGTGACAGAGTCCACGGGGGATTTATGTATGCAGTTTTCACCTAAAATGCATGCCTTTATGAGTATTTTAAGGTATCAATATATGCAAGTTTTTTTAAATTGTATTTTATTTCCTTTTAATACACACGATTCTACGATAAGGAAATGGTGAGATCGGTTCAACCTGGCACACTGACCACCACCACACTGTCTTGGAACCGTGGCAGGGACACGAATTAAGTCTCAGTTATATAACATGACTAACCTTAAATAGCTCTGTTCTCCCACATCCACACATACCTTCCAGCTCAATGTTCACCACTGAAGGATACAAGCAGTCACACTATCTCGACTACTAACTCCAGTCTTCCCAAGCATTCATTCTCTCCAAATACTCTTTTCCCATATCACGCACCTAATTCATACCTATATTTTGCAAGGTAAAAGATTCATTCAGTGCTAGCACAGCGCTAATTTAAAATATGGGACCAGGCAGTTTTGAATAGTGCCATTTCTAGCCTCTGATGGTAAACCCACACTGTTTTGTTTTTTGTGTGAGCATTGGTGCTACCTCTAGTTCATCTCTCTTGCAAGCACATTCCAGCTGTCACTCCAAGACAAGACTTTCATCCTGCCCCTTGCTGGCCAGTTACAGTCAAGTTCTATACATTAAACAGATATCGTCCTGGCATCCAAAGATTCTTTTTGTCTGACATATGCACCCTATACTTAATTCCCAAAGGTCCCAGGTCAGTGTAACATATGTTTCTGCTAACTCCTCACCAGTGCTTGTTCCCAGAAGGAAACCTTAGAAACACTAACACATTTAGTTGAGTGATCATGCCAGTGCCAGCTTCACCATATTTTGAGATGCATTTTATGCCTTTCCTAAGAAACAAATACATCTGATTTGACCTTGAGCCTCACATCTTGTAGTGCAGGCTGTTGGACACCCGGCTAGAAAATTGTGCCTATGGACAGAAGTTCTGTTTATAGCTCCGATCCTTACATCCGGTTTGACAAAGGCTGCTTAACTCATGAGCAATTTACATATATAATATAAATACCAATTTTTGCATCAATGATTCTTCACTTCTTAACACCTTACATACTACTTTATCTTGTAATAAAATACACACCATGTCAAGCAAAGATAACACACACAAAATGTCTTCTCTGTTTGCTCATACATATTTGCAAAAGTAATTGTACGCACCTGGCCCCAAGTAAAATACATTAGACTCACTAATCAGTAGCCCAGTTAGTAAATCGTGTATATATTTTCAGAAATAGCTTTCCTATATATATCTACCAACCTAAACATTTACTAATCAAATCTTAAGGTGGCCCTCCGCCTACCAACCAGAAATCCAAAACTTTTGTGACAATCCCTACTGGTAATTATGGTGGAAGGCATTGGTGATTTTTGGGGTCAGATGTATCAATATTGGGAATAGCAATTACCTAATTGCGATTCTCTGCCAATCGCAATTAGGAAATCGCTATTCCTAATGTATTAAACTCATAGAGTTTTATTTAGCGATTCCTATTGGGTCGCAGATCGACCTACCCCATGAATATTAATGAGGCAGGTCGCAATTTGGGACCCATTAGGAATCACTAAAATGACAGCAAATCTCCATGCCTGTAATTGCTTTTAAATAAAGCAATCATTGTTTTTTAAATGCAGCCCGTTTCCCTTAAAAGGGAAACAGGATGCATCAAATTCAAAAAGGGGTTAGGGCAATGACCTACCCGCACCTGCCACACAGTGAGGACAACTAATTGTATCCTAAATGGGGTGCACCAGACAGAAGTTTAACTCCTATCAACTTCTAAAGGAGAAAAACTCCCAAATTCACATCAATCTTTAGCGGTTCAGAACCCTAAATTGACCAAAAGTATCTCATGTGTTAGGCAAGAGTTCAGCTAAATTCTCACCGGCAAACACTGTATATAGGACATATTCATTAAGGACACAGTATCCTTCAGACGTATTTTGTCACTAAATCTTAATTCATTTTTTTCTGTTTTTATTCAATTTAAAACTGGAGCCAAGGTGTTTCTTCCTCTTGGACTTCTTCAGGGCTCTCATAGAATTCCCTCTTAAATAGACATGTTACATCCTACATCTGTCATTTGTTCAAATCTATTTTGTAGGGTCTAATGATGAAGTCCTCTAGTTTGAGAAGGGACACTCAGTGACCTTATGTGTGGTCATTCCTTCTATATTATTCTTTGGCTTGTGTCCAGTCATCCACAATTTCAAAATTACATTGGAAATTGTTGCCGGCGTCCTATTGGTACAGGACAGGATTCATTGTTCCCGATCGAGTAGCGTTCCACGGTGTAGTTTGGAGTACAGTGAAACAGGATGTGTTTAAAAAAGAAAAATGCAAAGTTTTCTTTTAATTGTTTAAGAGCAGGTAGTGGTGTTTGGGACCACTGCCTGCTCTTAAAAAACGTTTTTTTGAACATTCAGAAAGGGGATGGGGTCATTTGGGGACCCCTTTACATTTGGAGATGGGTCACCTACTTGAAGTAGGTGGTAAAATGCGAATGTTTAGTGATGGCATTTCTGTCGCTCAGCATTCTTACATACCACTGTGATTCAGTCTTAGGAAGGGATGCCCTAGGCCCCTTCCTAATAACCAATTGGTATGCATTAGCAATTCCAAACTGTGATTCAGTATCATGTTACCAAATCGCAATTTGGGAAAGATACATACAAAAATGCATTTTTTCTGGTCGCATATGGCCCAATTCTGCGAATCAGGCCGTTTGCGACCGGAAAACTGCTTGATACATCTGGCCCTTGGTCTTGCAATTCACACAGAGGCAATGGCGGCTGCTTCGGCACGAGGCCAGGGGCTGGAATTATATGAAATTAATGTATTTTAAAATGTACCTTCTTCGCAGCTCCTACTGCACCCTCTTGTCCGTCCTCACTCTGCAGCGTTGGAAACTCCCAGGCTCCTAGCCTCTCTCAGCCAATCACGACGCTGCATGAGCAGCGACGTGATTGGTCTGAGCGGCCTGTTTGGCCGCTCAGGCAGTACCTGGGAACCTGGGCATATTCCTCACAGGAGTGTGCAACACATCCCTGTGAAGAATATGCTAAGTGCGCATGATTGTTTGGCTGGCCCAAGAGGGCCGGCAAAACAATCATGCGCACTTTGGGAGTGCAAAAAACACTCCTCACTGTGCTCAGCCCCGCCCCGCCACGACCTGGCTGCAATCCCTTACAGAAATATAAAATGATAATAATGGCTTGTTATTATCATTTTATTTTTTACACTGCTCAAATAGCAGTGGGGCGATGCTCCTCTGCCTTAGCAGAGGAGCCACCACTGCACAGAGGTATAAAACATATGCAGTAACGCCCTGTTTCACCTCCTCCCTTACTGTGCACTGTATTGGGACACCAATTTACCGGTTCAAAGTTCATGGAAGAATGATTAACAAAGTCTGTGAAAATGAATTAGGAAACTGATGCATCTCCATTATCTTTTCAGACTGAAATGGAAGTTACTGAAAAAAAAATTAAACGTAGGATTTGTTAAAAACTGGTTGTCTATATCAGGTCACCCAATGTGGGTCCGGGAGGGCCAGATCCATGTCAGATTTTCAAGATATTCACTGGCTATTTAAATAGATTCAATTTTTTACTTCTGGGTATGTCATGGGGCTTTTAGTGAAGGCTTTGAATCTCTCTGTGTGGAGTTCTCCCTAGCAGAAAACTGACGGGAGAACAGGGCCTCCTATGCAAATGCACTTTTCTTTTTCCTCTTTGGTGAAACATTTTTCCTCCTGGAGAAAGTTCTTCTCCTACACCGTCTCCAAATCTGGGGGTTATTCACCCCCTTTCTATCCTGGAAGGAGAGATCCTCCGGTCCTGGCTGGAATAAATCTCTGACCAATTCCAGGGTAGGAAGAGGTCAGACGGGAGTTTGTGAATGTTCACAGAGCTACATGTTTGTGGGTGTTCCCAAACTTCCAAGGCAAATCACATCTTACAATCAATGCCCACTTCCCAACCCTTGAGTGTGAGTACCTACTGCATATTTATCCACACTCTTGGCACAGAACTC
Source organism: Triturus cristatus (assembly GCF_964204655.1). Lineage (NCBI taxonomy): Eukaryota > Metazoa > Chordata > Amphibia > Caudata > Salamandridae > Triturus > Triturus cristatus. Next base: position 261,168,151 of record NC_140581.1, on the reverse strand, counting down.
TGCAGCAGCAAACGTATTTTTGCCTTAAAGAAATCCTATTATGAACTCCTGGCTGGAGTAAAACAAAAAAATACATTTGATTGCAAACTTAAATTCCCCAAAATATGTATCTCTGTTAATAAGGTGAAATAATCACAGGTTGGATACTTCTTTTGTATACCCAACACATTTAGCGACGAAAAGTCTAGATTTATGGTCACCTATCACAATTTACTTAGATACAAGTGCTAAACGTTCTTTTCAACTGCATTCAATCCAACAAGAAGTTTCTAAACCCCCTTGAACACCCCTGTTGGTTCCCAAATTATTTGATATTTTACTATTTAGGTCATTGCCTTCAACATTTTCTTTCTCTTATTTTCGTTTCCAACCCAATTCATTAATTATATTGTAACTTTTTCTCTGTGAGACATGTATTTAACATGGTGTAAACTGTTGAGATATTTTGCATTTCTTGTTAATAAACTCTTTATGAACTGAATAGGGTGAAATGATAAAAATGAATTAGAGGCAGTTTTATACGGTCCTGATTTCACATATATGTCTTTATTATAAAGCCTAATCAGGTATGCATGTCATAATAGGTTACACACAGATAAGGGTGTGTTTAGTTAACTCTTATCATTGCTGAGTAATGAAATTAGTTGTTCTAAGACTTGATTTATTTGAACAAATATCTTTATTACGTCAAAGTAATTAAATCTCAAAATAAACGCACGTGAAAACATGTTTCCTTCAATTTTCTTTGGGCTAACCAGAATCTGTCGTAACCTTGAAGGATGAAAGATTATATCATCTGTGTGGGACAGAATGCGCCCTGACTTGTCCATTACAACATCATTATGAATGCATTCACACAACCGAGAGGCAGGGAGTTGGCATCTGAGTTTCGCTTTGCTGGCCAAATGCCAACAATGCACATGCTCTGGCTGTTTTTTCTTGCCCTTCCTGGTTAATCAAAGTTTAAACCTGTCGTTATTAGCAGCAACGCCTGAGAAGGTTGTCCTGGGCATTCATTCTTCGCAAACTGCTTGCAGAAGAACGTGATAGGCATTGAAAGCTTGACAAATCTTTAGCGATTTTTAGATCACTTAATTTCGAGATTATTTACGCAGAAGGTCTCGCTTTTATTTTGCCAGCTCCATTCAATTTTTGCATTTTAAAAATAACAGCCTTCTCCTATGGTATAATGATTAGTGTTAATGCGTACGAGATTAAAGAAGTATTTTCAGGGCTCTTGTGTGCAAATGCATCTATTTTGCCAAATGTCACAACGTACAAACTCAACACTCATGGACCCGAATTTCTCACACATGCACCGAGCATGCAGTCCAGCCGCGCACCTTCTGACGGACACCCATCAGGGCCAAAAGGACTGAGTCTCGAAGCAGCACAGGCCCATGCTGGAAACCTCTGCATCTGTAGCACGGTGTGTGACCTTGAAGTCCTGTCGTTGGCACATGCTATTAAAGGTTAGCGGATCTACTCATTCATGTGCATGAGTAGTTTCCAATGAAGGACTGATGTACTGGAAGGGATGGTGTAAGCCTATGAAAAGATCTTCTGCAGTCGTTATTTAACAGAGAAGATTCCTCTGCTTAGGAGAGGCTATGCGCATGCGTCCTCGTTGCTATTATCAAACCAAGCAAGGCAAAACAAGAAGTGCACCAGTCACGTGCTAGAGACGGAAATAACGGTGCTGGTGGCGGAATGCCATTTTACCCATCATGACTGACGACGTTTCCTGGTACAAACCATTCCAAGAATAGGTAAAGAATAAACTGTGTTTCATGGGTGTGTCAAAGTTGAAATAAGTTGTGCAATTTTTACAGAAGGATCATTCCTGCTGGGCGCTTACCTCATCAACTAGTAATTTAAAACTACAAAGAAAACGGGCTTTCCATTCCAAGCATTCCATTACAAGAAGGCAGCCCAGTGTTACTTACTTTAGGCTGGAACTTCCCATCACTTCGCCGCCTTGGCAGTGCCAGCTGAGCCCATGGGCGTTCTTCTCTCTCAGGACAAGTAGCAGCAGTATAATCTGTCATGAGAAACATGAACCTTGTTGTGTCGGGGCCATAGGCCCACATGGTGACAATAACTGACACAGACAGACCGTGGTAAGGTACTATAACTGGCCATGAGCACGTGCACCCGGGCCCTTTTATTAACAGGCTCACATCACTCGTGACGCCTGTGATGGATGGGTGTGGGGTGCATGTGTGCCCACTCCCCCAAGGGAGTGGTTAACAACTCTGTGTCTGCTGAGACACTAGAACGTGTCCAACAGGACACAACATTCCTCTCAAATTTTAATGAAGATAAAACAATCACTAGTTCAACCTATAGGGGTAAACAACAATTACATATACACCACAGGGTCCATCAGCTTCTCCTGTCAGGCATCAGGAAGACAGCAGACTGCTGACTCTGACTGCAGCAGGACGATCTCGGCGGGCACTCATAATTTAACCTGGGTGGTTCAGGACATGAATGCTGGCTTGGAGACGTCAGCTGCACTCTTGTAACATGCCGGTGGAAACGTCTTTTGGTCCGATGTGGCTCCCCTTTGCTAACGTTGAGGATGGTATGTGGTGGGCACTAACAGTTCATTAACCAGGGTGAGTGAAGAGCATGGTTGGAGTCCATGGTGAAAGTTCACGGAAGTGTTGCGGGCTCGCCTAAAGTCTCTGTTGAACTATTTTGTTGTATCCAGTTACCTGTCGGTGGGACAATGTCTCGTCCAACTCTCCCGCCTGGGGAGGCCCTTTGTCAGGTTTGCCACGGGACTGCTTGGGAGCTGCGCTGGGGTTGCGTGTGTGCTGAAGTGGGCAGCTGCAAGACCACCAAGGAGCCATTACCCAGTCGCTCGAACAAACTTCAGGGGTGGATGAGCCTTGGTCACAACATGCTCTCGCAGCCGCACTTCAGCTGTAAGCTAGGTTAGCAGGTAGCCTCTGGTTTAGCTTATTGGCTGGTTTGGCAACGGTGTCGGACTCCAGACCATTGTTACTCGAGATAGTAGTGTTTGATGCATTTGATGAGGACTGGCGTGATGACATTGCCAGCCGTGTGTTGAATCTGGACAACAGTTGGTGATGACTTGCCTTGATGGTTGCAGGCCTTCAGTCTTGAGTCGATCACCTGGAGCGGGGGTGGCCAGGTGCCTCCATTTCCTTTGAGGAGGCAGTTACATCTGTGCATTGGACTTCTTGGGCTACTAGGACGTTGGTGACAGTGGCATGAGATTCTGTTCACACAGGCTTTGCGGCTTACTCTCGGTCTCCCGCTGGGCGGTCGCCAGTTCATTCTCTGGTTGTAACCCCCTTCACTTGCTGTGTCGGGATGCGCTCCTTTAGCAGCTTGAGGTCTCTTCAGCGTCCAGCTCGGCCACTCAGGCTTCCCCTCCTGAACTTGTTCGGTTGTCTAATTTTTAGTGCAGACCCTCCAGTCACACTTCCATATCTTCTGGTGAGTGCGGTGTTATGCACATGGCAATGATGGTGTGGTTGCCATGGGACATGGACGACAGGTGTTGATGATCTGCTATAAGAAGAGGCTTCTGGAGGAACTTCGCAGCCAGGTGTCTTTGTCTTGCTGAGGGTGTTCCTTCGCCCATTACATCTGCGGTCAGGAGCAGGGATGCCATCCGACTTAGACTGCCGATGCTCGGGGATGGACGGTCTCATTGGGAAGCATTGGGGAGAGATGCGGTTTGCGCTAGCTGCGGCTTACATTTGGGTCTCCCATGGGGCTGTCTCCAGGGACGTCGTTCTGCCTTGGTGGCTGTCTGGTGTCTCTGGGTGTGCTCTTGGCTTGTGGTGCTACAAGTCCTTGTGCTTCTCCTCTTGTTTTCCTCTGCGCACCTGTGTTTGTCCAGCTCTTCCTGGTGACAGGATTGTCACTCTTCTTTTTGCTTCTCCTTTCGGGTGCAGGGTGGCGTACAGCCACTTATCTCGTGTGCTCCCTCTTCCTGCAGCTTCTTGAAGCTCCTACTCCGGGTGTTCCCTCTTCTGGGAATGACTTCCGCAGGCAGTAGGGAGCTGTGGTAGTGGCTGGCCACTTGGAGTGCACGACTCTCCTCTTGCCTGTGTTGGGTCACCGGCGACTCCGTCTTGAGGCAGTGTGAGGGAGGACACTCTGCTGTGTTTGGCCCACTCGGGGCTTCGTTGCTGAAGTGGAGATGTAGAGGATCACCCTGCTATCTCCAGCATTGCTTCTTTTCTTTGGAGAGGTCTCTCTCCCTCCTGGGTATTTACCCATGCTGACGCACTTCTGGGTGCATGTGTCATGCACCTCGGACTGCGCACGCTTCGTCTTCTTCATGGGTGCCCTCTTCTGGCACCTGGCGTGTCTGCTCTTCCTCCATGCGGTGGTGGATGTTCACTGCCAGGGGCATGTGGCGCACTCTTTGCTATCTTTGGCCCCCTGCGGGGCTTCTCTGGTGCGGGAGAGATGTGGAGGTTCCCTGTTACCTTCCGTGTTGCATCCCTTTCATGGAGAGGCCTCACCCTCTGGGGCACCTTCTGACGTGGTCAACCTTTTGGGTGCATGCTCTGGCGTACCTCTTATTTGGCGTTCCTCGTCCTTCTTCGTGGTGCCCTCTTCTGGCACTTGACCTGCTTGATCCCTTATCTCGCGGTAGTGGCCGTTCACCACCAGTGGTTTGTGTCACGGTGTCTTCGCTTGATGTGTCATCAGATAGCCTCCAGGGCTGTATGGGCCGCGCACGTTCTCCTTGCATCTTTAGGGAGCTACTGCCTTATGGCTGTCTGCCCTTGTCAACTTGATGCTTTTCTGGGCAGGTGTAGCTTCGGACTCTATTGGGGATCTTGCATTGTCTCTGCACATATGGTGAGTTCACACCTGGGTAAGCTAGTGCCTCTCACTGATGTCTGGCATGCCTGTACTTCCACTTTGGTGCTTGACTGGGGCAGCTATGTGCTACTTGAGTGCTCTCTGTGCTGGGACAGCACTATCGTCTGCACTGTCATGTGTCTCCCTGCTGTCTGGTGTGGAACCACTTCCGATCCTTTTTTCCCCTTTTTGATAGTTCTCAGGGCTTTGCAGTGCACTTAGTGTGTTGTACGTGGACAGGCATAGAACTGCCTCTCCCTCCGCTGTTACTGTGTGTTGCAGCAGCTATCCCAGTGTTGCCAACTGTTTCTATGTGGCTCACTCGTTTTTCAAATGTGGTAAGACGAAATGGCCACTAGGTGGCTCTCACAGTCTTTAGGCACTTAACCTCTAAACCAAACCTCTGGCCTGCTGCATGCTGGGTGCGCTGTGACTGCAGGTCTCCAGGTGGCGTGGTGGTCATCCTTTTCCTCATCTCACGTAGGGTTGGGCCTTAAGTTCCAGGCAGGCACGGTGCGGGAGATGTGCTTGGGCTGAGGATGCTGAAGGGACAAACAGCGCTAGTACAGTAAAGCGGTTCCTCCTGCTCAATTTACCGCTGTGTCATTATTTCTTTTCTGGGCTGCCTCTCGTAGGACAATGCTGCATACTCAGACGACTGCTAGGTGGCGCTGCACACTTCTTTCCAGCCGCAGCAGCTGTACCTACGATCGCAGGGGTGATGGCGGAGTTAGGCGGGCCTCATAATTCACGGGCCGCATCTGGCTGCAGGAGGCAAAAGCACTTTCTGGGACGTTTTCCACAGGTCGGTCGCCCCTCTTCAGACCTTCCGACTCCCAGACCAGGTGGTCGCTGCTTTGGGCCGGAACCTGGAAGGCAGCGCTTCTGCTATGGAACCTCTTTGCGGGGGCAGCTAGCATGGGGCGAGGCAGCCGCCAAGCGCCTGAGCAGGTAAGGGGGCATGGACCCGTTCCCCGTGCTGCTGCTTTGCTTTCACTTCCTCTCAGGCGCTCATAGGGCAGTGACTGTGTGGCAGTGTGAAGTCCCCTAGTGGGGTAAGTCCAGTCCAACTTCTGGTGCTACAACTGCCCTTGAGCACCGGTGTACGCAGGCACTCTTCGGTGATGGAACTCACTGAAGCCTGAGCTCTGCTGGGGTGCCGTAGTGTGGCCCACTCTTCGCACCTGCGTGGGTGCCTCAGGAGACAGACCAGGGAGCATGTTCATGTGGCATGGTGCTGGGCCGCGATGCTTCACCAGCCAGCCAAAGCCTCGGGCTGCCACTGTACAAGGAACTGAGGCAGGGGTTTCAGTTGAGGGTCACCGGGTTCTTCAACTACTACAGTGACAGCCTGAGCGCAGCAGCGGGCTCATTGCTCGCGTAGCGTGGCTCTTGCTCTCACCGGAGCTGGGTAGCTGTATTTCCTCTCCTTTTTCACCGCAGCCAGTGGAGGTAGGAGACAGCCAGTCTCCAGCCGTCACTCCATGATGGTGTTGAGCTTGATCTTCTCCGCAGTCGCAGGTGGCCGTAGACAACAGGGCAGTGGGGAATGTCGCATCCCGGGTTCATTTCCTCCCCATGAGGGACGATGAAGCCCCCTAGCAGCGGGCACGTGGGGTCAGACCCACCTCATCGCCAATGTTGTGTTGGGTCCCTAGGCCCACATGGTGATAATAAGGGACACAGACAGACCGTGCTAAGGTACTATAACTGGCCACGAGCACGTGCACCTGGGCCCTTTTATTAACAAGCTCAGGTCACTCGTGACGCATGTGATGGATGGGTGTGGGGTGCATGTGTGCCCACTCCCCCAAGGGAGCAGTTAACAATTCTGTGTCTGCTGAGAACCTAGAACGTGTCCAGCAGGACACAACAAACCTTATCGAGCATGCGTACGATGAGGCTTGAAAATAGTGCGGGCCCTTGGCAGCCCTTGTCCTTCAGAAGGGATGGACCAAAGGCATGCGAACATTACCCTACTATGACTGCTTACCTCACCGGTACACTTTTAAATTTTTTATATGTATTCTGTGTAATGCACAATAAGTGTCAGGGGTTCAGAGTCTCAATAAGTAAGTAAAGATACAACAGAAAAGGCAATTAAGAAAATCCAGCTCATTGAATAAGGGAACAAATGCCAGTTTGGGAGATATAACAACCAGGGGCTGTATTAGGTAAAGTGACACTGCCCAGCCTGTGCAGCAGTGCACCTTTAACAAGGTGCCCAGGTGCAGAGAGGGTTCGTGAGCACTATTACAAAAAATAAACCAGGGTCAACTGCAAACTCGCACCTACCATTGGGGAAGCGCATTAGTGAAGACTGTTTAAAGCAATTAATTCAATTCAATACAATTCAATTAAAGTTTATTGTATGATTACTTGAAACCATTACAAAATACATGAAACAGATAATATAAAATTGAATAAGAGCGCAATTATAGGGAAGAAAAAGCCTTTAAGGGACAGTTCCTCTCCAAAAGCGTATGTAACTAACTGTGGATACAATACTATGCATAAATAAAATAGATTTTTTTACTATAAAAGACACAATGTCAGTTTATTTCTTCTTTTTTAAACCGTAAAAACACTAAAGTGCATGTCAATGTGTATACATTTTTTGGCCGTACAGCACAATGTAGTTTCTAAAGTGGAAATAATTCATGCAGTTGTAAACAGGTACCATCCCTAAAAATATGCAACTTATACCATAGGATGATATGTTGGAGTGTAAACACAACAAATGACAGGGCAGGTTACGATCAGGTTAGTCATGGTTAACTCTCATGCAAAGCACAGATTGTAATGTGCGAATTAACAGGCCGTGGTTGTAAAGTGCATGGATAAATCACAGACTATGTGTACAATTTGCAATGCATCGGTTTGAGCCAAGAGTTGACATTGTTTAGACCTGCTCAGTATATGGCGTATAGAGTGCAAGTACGTTTGTGAACGGCATCTTAAACTCTGTGCCTCGCTGCACTGGAGGCTGGTCAGTTTGCTGCTCAGTCTGTTGGGAATTCACATTGTTTAATGAATTATGGACCAGCATTATACATTTCCCAAATGTTGCCATTTCAGTCCCTGTTTCCAGGCAGCATAGAAGGGGGACGGCATCCTTGGCCGAACGGGTTCCATGCCGTAAGAAGATGGGTCTCAGTAGTATTCGACGGGCGTGTGCTAAAGCTGGGCATCAGAGTAATTTGTGTGCTATGGATTCCCTTCTTTGAATTTTATTGAAATTGAAATTGAAATTTATTGATTGATATAGACCTCATCCGAGATCCACAATATGTTAAAATAATATATTCAGATTTCCAGTACCGTAGTATTACAATATATCATGAAATTCTTTATATCTTTAAAATAGCGGGAATAACACTTTAAAAAAGTTAAAAACTTTGTAACATACAAATTCATCAGGTGGGGTTCCTATAATCTCAATCAGATCCGTAGTTCTAAAAGTATTATATTTTGTACAAATCGGTTTTAAAAATGAAGAGCATGCATCAACCAAGCTGCTATTTGGACAGACAAATAGGACATGTACCAAATCTTGGATTCCTTCATTACACAAATCACATTGGCCGGTTTTGTTAAAGTTTCCCCCACACTTTTTTGTTATATATTTTAACGGTAGTGTCCTCAGTCTTAGCATCAGGGTGCAAAGCCTAACCTTATGGTCCAGTGTAAAACTCAGATATTTTGGGATCTCTTTATACTCCACCCTAGCTAACGCAAGCTTGTAATGCGATAACTGTTGGCAATAAAGTTTATCCATTTCGTAGCTCAGCCTTGGAGTGTATTTTTTCAAAAAGAACTTCAAGTGTTCCGGGGACCAACTTTGTAAAAGGTTCTTGGAGCATTGGAAGTGCTCCTAAGTGATCTTTACATTTAATTTAAAAGTATATTCTCCTGCATCATTTCCTTCTATAATTACACAGTCTACACCCAAGAATGCTTTCAAGGGATTTCCATGATGGATTCAATTCACTGATTGGAAGCGGAACCAATCTTGCATGTAAAATCTGTTTAAGAGCGAGTATTCGCACTGCCTGTTAGAAATGTGGATCTTACCGCCATTGTCGCTGCACCTGAGGACTCCTGAGCAACCTTTCTCTGCCCTGCTTGTCTCCCTCCCGGCGCCGTGTCCGCTGCTCTCGCGGCAGCGTCACGAGGGGGACTACATTTCTCATCACCACCTGGGGCGGAAGCTCTCGGCCAACCATCATCGCCCGGAGGCGCTTCGTAAGCGAGGCTATCCCCGGTGGAGCGGGGGATCTTACCGCCATTGTCGCTGCACCTGAGGACTCCTGAGCAACCTTTCTCTGCCCTGCTTGTCTCCCTCCCGGCGCCGTGTCCGCTGCTCTCGCGGCAGCGTCACGAGGGGGACTACATTTCCCATCACCACCTGGGGCGGAAGCTCTCGGCCAACCATCATCGCCCGGAGGCGCTTCATAAGCGAGGCTATCCCCGGTGGAGCGGGGGATCTTACCGCCATTGTCGCTGCACCTGAGGACTCCTGAGCAACCTTTCTCTGCCCTGCTTGTCTCCCTCCCGGCGCCGTGTCCGCTGCTCTCGCGGCAGCGTCACGAGGGGGACTACATTTCCCATCACCACCTGGGGCGGAAGCTCTCGGCCAACCATCATCGCCCGGAGGCGCTTCATAAGCGAGGCTATCCCCGGTGGAGCGGGGGATCTTACCGCCATTGTCGCTGCACCTGAGGACTCCTGAGCAACCTTTCTCTGCCCTGCTTGTCTCCCTCCCGGCGCCGTGTCCGCTGCTCTCGCGGCAGCGTCACGAGGGGGACTACATTTCCCATCACCACCTGGGGCGGAAGCTCTCGGCCAACCATCATCGCCCGGAGGCGCTTCATAAGCGAGGCTATCCCCCGCGTCGCGGGACGCGCGCGGGCGTTGCCGGGCTGAGCCCGGGCAGAGGGCGGGCCGTCTGTGGCCGTCAGGGGCTGAAGGAGGCTGGGCTGGGCCACGTCCTTTTCCTTTGCAAGAACTGTGAGTACATATCCCGGTTTTGTATCCAGTAAATTATGTCTACCCGTTCCGGCAAGTTGTTAAGGACTGAAAGCGCAAGGGGGCCAAATGCGGCAAGCCCCATTATTGGAACCATGGACCGCTTTATTACCAGGGTGGCGGCGGTGATTGAAAAGGAGATTGCCATGTCTGAGCGGCGTCTGTCAGAGGTTTACCTTCCCTCAAGACGTTCATCCCTGGGGGTCGACGCTCAATCATCGTTCATAATGGCCAGTACCCAGGTTCAGCCCGCTACCCCGCCTAGTGTGTCTAGTACTTCCAAAGACCCACCCCAGTTGGTTGGTATTGAACAAAATATAGGTAGGTTAGAAAGCTTGGCTGCTCTTTTCCCCATAGTTACCGTGGAGCCTGACGGTCTTGGTAAATTGATTGCTTCATCATCCTTCAATACTCCAAGTGAAGTCATCAGTGATCTGGAGCCCTTAACATTGTCCACTTCACCCTTGGCACTATCAGAAGGAGAGACAGTTAGGTCCCCCAAAAACTCCCAAACATCAATTAGTAGGCAGGAGATTAGGCCCTTAAGCAAAAAGGCCCGCAAACGTAAAAAGGGCTGCCCAGTTAGACAGGCCGCTCTTTATCAAAGTTTAAGAAAGCCTTTTGGAGTAGGTACGAGAACTACAAGGGGTAAAGCTTTAGTGAGTAAACCGGACATAGCTGGGGATGTTGCGAACCCTCCCGAGGAGCTATACCTTGGTGCAAATAGTGGGAATCTTTTAAAGCTTCCTGACCTAGCAACGGCAGAAAATATTTTTGAGAAGGTCTATAGCCTCTTGAATCCGTTGCTAACTCAAGTTAAAGGCCTTGGGGAAAGGATAGACAAACTCGAGCAATCAACTCTCGACGGCTTTCACTCACTTAAAGCAGTAGTTAAACAAATAAGTAGAGTGACCGAAGCTAAGAACTTGGTTGCAAGTGGAAACGTGCCTTCATCTCAGCGAGTCCCTAAGCACCCAATATGTTGTGAGAAGGGAGATTCCAATAGTCCATCTACTTTAGCCTCCACATCTACCCCAAGTTCCAAAGCAGGACCCCAGCAAAAGGGTTCCCTAACCCATATAGAGCCCGATAAAAATAAGTCCAAGTCTCCCCAACAAAAGCAGCCACAGGAAGCGTGTGGCATAATAGAAATTCCCAAAAAGCAAGGGGTATGTACCAAATCTAACAGGTTAGCCCTAGAGAAAACCCCTAGGCCCGTCCCCCATCCTACCACTATATCTACCTTTTCACTGGCCTCTACTAAGCAAGCACGACGGATCCCCCCAGTAAACCTTCCACCAGACTGTCAACCCTTTGCGGCAGTCATGGTTAATGTGCCCCCTTTAAAGGACGGCCAGTTGGAAAATCATCAATCACTTAAGAATAAGTGTATCCACTGGCTAAAGGCAAATAAGCCAATCCCGCTAGGTGTGGATGGCATTATACTGAGTGTCCGTAGAGTGGACTGGGTTGGACAGGGGGTAAAAACACAGGAGGGGGACTGTATAATTATAAATTTCCAAGATTCAAGAGTGGTACCATCGATTTGCACTCCTATTCCTAATATGGGGGTTCCGGGGGTTAAAGTGGTTGATCTTTCCTTCTTTTACCCCAGGCAAATCGTTGATTTTACCGGTGGAAACTTAAGTCCCCCTGTTCTAGACCAGAATCGGGATGGGGTTTCAGGGGATACCAGGGAGAAACATTTGTGGCCAACAGGACCCATTTGACTGGAAGTTGGGCATAGAGTAGATTCAGTGGAAACATTACCATTTAGTAAAAGAAATCTTACAAGTGGGATAGGTGACCTTATACCCACCTTGCATGACCCTCGCTCTCCTTATGTTTCTCCGAGGAGCTCTACGGGTGGGGGCATTCCGGCGCCCTGCGACACACCAGCTGTGACGGACCTTGACCTTAAGGTTTTCAGCTGGAATGTCGCAGGGATTGCAGGAAAGCAGGCCCTGCCTGACTTTATTGCTCCGGTCGACGAGCACTCTCTGTGCCTTTTCCAAGAGACATGGAGTTGTGTTCCGGTCCACAGGGTGGGTTTTTCCTCTTACTTCTGCCCTGCGCATGTTTCGCCTTCAGGGAGGGGGCGCCCAGCCGGTGGCCTCCTTATTTGGGTTGCGGCATCTCTTGATTGCAGAATTATGGAATTCCCCACAGGTTCTCCTGACATACAAAACATCACCCTAATAGACCAAAGGGGGAGAGTTGTTTTAAACGTCTATAATGTTTATGCCCGGGGAACCGTGGGCGGGAGAAAGTCTCCTGTAATATCTCTACTCGAGACTTTGTTAAACAACACCCCATATAAGTCTCTTATATTGGTTGCAGGTGATATGAATTGTACGTTCGAGCCCTTGGGCTCGGACGTTTCCCTCGACCAAGAAGAGGAGGATACCAGGTGGGGGATTCCGACTCTGGAAATCCCACCGATTAAAAGGTGGTCAGAAGTGGCGCTTCAGTTATACTCCCTGAGCCTCGAATTCAATCTAAGGGCTGCTAATGGGAGGACACCCTCGGATAGAATGGGCGCCCACACGTACAATAGGCCTGGACATACCTCTAGGTTAGATTATTTTTTAGTAGACGTATGTCTGTGGCCCCATGTAAAGGATATGCAGGTGGTTCCCTCGTTTGAAAGCGACCACAACCTGCTTTCTTTAAGTATGGCCCAGTGGTGGCGTCACTCAAGTAAGGATTCTATAAATCGGGTAGCAGCACCACCAGAGGTCTCGGAAGTCTCCCCTTGTGGTAGGCGAATTAAATGGGCCAAACTGGTTTTATCAGAGGGGAAGGTAGAAGAAATACAATCTCACCTAAACCACACGGTATCAAATCTTGGAATATCCTCGGAAGGCGCGGGTAGAGTGAGTGGGCTCTTTGTCTCCCTGATAGAAGCCTTAACTAATGTCTTTACTCTACACTATAACAAATTGGGTAATAAACTCTCTAAAAAATCCATCGATGGCTGGTATACCCAATCATGTAGGGTTTTTAAGGCTAAGTTAGTTGAGGCGATCAAAGCTAAGTCCCGTCCGGGGATACAGGAAGCAAGGAAGGCCTACAATAACTCCCTTAAACTAGCCAGGAGGGAGTGGGAAGTCAAATATTGGGATGACCTGCTCCAGGCCAGTAAAAGTAAGGACCCAAGGGCATTTTGGCAACTTATAAGTGCACGGAAAAACCCTGATGCACTTTTGAGACCTTGTAACATCTCGCCACAAAGTTGGGTAAAGCACTTCGGGTCCCTATACCTCCCTCCAGATGGGGATTGTAATGTGGGGATGGATCTCACTCGAATAACTGAACCTCATGCCTACGACCTCTTTACTCCGCAAGAGCTTGAGGGGGTTATAGGGTGGGTAGCCCCACGCAAGGCTGCGGGTCCCGATGGCCTCCCGGGGGATCTTATGAGGGCATATCCAGCGGAATGGGCACGGGTCATATCAGCGCTACTTAATGACATCATGATGGGAGGGGCAGTACCAGAATCCTGGAAAGGGGCGGTGGTGGTCCCGATTTATAAAAAAGGGTGCAGGGAAACACCGGGGAACTACCGACCCATAAGTCTGATTGACTCCACTCAAAAGATAGCCGGTAAAGCTATCCTTGGTAGGATTCTCCACTGGGTGGAGGAGAACAAAATTCTTTCAGACTTTCAGGCAGGTTTTCGGGTAGGAATGGGGACAATTGAGCAGGTGTTTAGGCTGGTATTATTGGGGTGGAAGGTGGTGGAACTGGGCAAGGGCAGTCTTTATCTGGCCTTTATAGACCTGAAGACTGCCTTTGACCTAGTCCCCCGAGAAGATCTTTGGAGGGTACTTCATGAGCTGGGCTTACCCCCTTACATCTTGTCACTTCTTATCAGCCTACATGCCCATACCTTTGCCCAGGTTCGCTGGGGTAAAAACGGTGAACTTACCGAGAAGATTCCAGTCTCTAGGGGCGTAAGGCAGGGCTGTGTATTGGCACCCACCCTTTTTTCACTTTATGTGAATGGGGTGGTAAAACATCTCCAACAAGAACCAGCCGATGCCCCCTGTCTCGGAGGAGTCCGTATCCCCACCCTGCTTTTTGCGGACGACACGCTCCTGATTTCGAAGACCCCTCAAGGTCTCCAGAAATTATTAACACGATTTCAGGAGTTTTGTGGTGTAAGAGGATTAACAATAAATGTGGATAAAACAAAATATCTAGTCCTAAATCCTCCTAAGAAACTGGGCCGCCCACCGACTCTAAACTCGATCCCCCTAGAGAAAGTAGCCGAATTCGATTACCTCGGTATTCGGATTACGGATAGGATGTCTTGGGCTAGCCATATTGACAAAATGGTCCTCAGCCATAGGAGAGTGGGAGGTGCCCTTATGAGGGAGTTCAGGGCCTCTCCAAGGAGTTCACTCACCCCAGTAGTTGAGATTTACAAGGCTAAAGTAGTGTCATCAGCCTTGTATGGGGCAGAATTGTGGGGCCACTGTTGTTTGAACGACCTAGAGACAGCGGAGAGCAAGCTATTGAAATCCCTTATCTCCGTGCCCCTGAGCACTCCATCCGTACCTGTCCGGTTGGACATGGGCTGTAAAAATATTAAAGACCAGGCCCAGCTTCGCCCGCTTTTGTTATGGACAAGAATCTGGAGGGGTGAAGAACTAAAATCTTATGCTGATGCCCTGGGGGAAATAATGAGCTTGGGGGGTTGGGCTAAGATAAAGTGGCTAAGAGATACTAAAAAGCTTTTGGAGTATGTCGGTCTAGGAGGCTGTTGGTCATCACGTTCAGCCCCTCCAAAAGAAGTCGTCAAGGCGCTTTATTGGAACTGGTGTGCGGAGCGGTTAACTACAAACTCTAATCACTGCAAGTCGACTGTCGCCTTTTTGCAAATTAAAGACACTGTGGCTTTTGAACCCTACCTGGACTTGATAACTCTCCCTTTTGATCGAGCCCTTTATTTCAAATTTAGAGTTGGATGCCTCCCCCTGGGTGCAGTGGTATCGAGTTGGTCACCTGTGCCCCGTATTTCTCCCAACTGTGCGTGTTGCCCAAGCAAGGCCGAGACCATTGTACATGTCTTATTTGTTTGCCCGGACTATGCAAGGCCTAGGAGTGTCTGGTTGAAACCCCTTTGTCGCAATTTGGGCACACGTAGTCACCTCGTAGCCCTGCGTATCCTAATTACGGATACTTCCCCCCTTTTAGTGTGTGGAATTGCAAAATTTTTAAAGTGGTCCTGGCTTATTCGTTGCAAGAGATTGTCAGTAGCTGTTTAATACTTTTTTTAGATAATTTATTATGGGCAATTTATGTCCTTTTTATCTTCTTATGAAATTCATATTGGCTTCTTGTAGCTGTGGTTTTTATGTGCCTATTGTAATAATTGTATTTTTTTATGTGCTTACAAGATATCTTGCATATCGAATAAAAGCTTATGACTGACTGAGAAATGTGGTTTTGCTGTGTAATTCCGGTGTGACACTGTTAGAGACTCATGCAGGGCTTTCACGTGTAAGGCTTCCATGTTCAACTCCCGTGATCGGTAATACAGCTGTTTTCTTATTGCAGATGTGATACTTGTGTAATTGATCTTGTTTGTATCCCAGTTCTCTGTTTCAAGTTGCAGAAGTTCTTTGGCTACTGCAAGATTTTTGGACCAGGGGTTGTTGGAACTTGCCTGAATAATTTTTATTATGGCCTTCATCGTGTTAGGAGGAGCTGCTGTTACCTGAAAGTAGAATTTGGCAAGTGCTGCCAAGTTTTCTAAGTTTTGCTGTACCAGCCCAATTTCTAATCTGATCAGGGTGTTCC
The DNA here is from genome assembly GCF_964204655.1 of Triturus cristatus. Lineage (NCBI taxonomy): Eukaryota > Metazoa > Chordata > Amphibia > Caudata > Salamandridae > Triturus > Triturus cristatus. The sequence continues at coordinate 261,152,458 of NC_140581.1, read as the reverse complement.
TCGTGTGAGAGGGAAGATGGAATAGCTTGTTGTACACTGAACATTGAATCTTTTCTAATGCTGTGCCGAGCATTCCTGGAAATGCCTGCTGGGTATAATTGTGTGCAGGGAGTAACTTGGCACAAACTACCCCGCGAATGGCAATGGTGGTTAACCTATCAAGCATGTTGTTTAACTTTTATAAGTTGCATGTGACCATTTTTGCTTTACTTTTCACTTTATGTATGTGCGGAGTTGGTCTGCCAGATTCACATATCCAGGCATCCAGGTAGTTGTAATGTTGAACACAGTCCACCATCTGTGAACCCAATCCCCATCTGGTGAACCTTTTCTTGGGGTATCTCCCAAAGGTAACAACTTTTGTTTCATTTCTATTGGCGACAAGCTCATTCTTGAGGTCGTACCTGTGCAGGGTTTCGAGGGCTTTTTAAGACTGGCTTTCGTGTGGTCTAGCAGCACTAAATCGTTTGCATGAGTGGAATCCTTTTGTTGCCAATTCTTGGGGTGACTAGGGCAACTCGTGCTAGTGCCAAGCACTGGTCCGCGGTGGAAAGGTTGAATAACATTGCGGCCAGCACACAACCCTGTTAAGGTCCATGTTAATCTTAGTAGATTTTGTCTCCCCTGTGAGATTTACACGTACCCAGGTCTTGGTATATAAGGACATGATTACTGATAGCAGTTTAGGGCAGATGTTCCACCTCTCAACCTTCTGCCATAAGAAGTTCCAGGTAACTCCGTCAAAGCAGCTGAGCAATCGATAAAACATGCAAACAGCAGGAGAGAGTTGTGATTTGCTGCTTGCTCGGCTAGATATGAGAGGGTGACAATGTGGTCCACTGTTGACACTCCTGCGCGGAACCCTGTTTGATAAAAGAGTAGGAGGCCTGCCTCGCAAGCCCATTGTGCTAGCTCCTGAAGTAATATGCTGGCGTGTACTTTGCCCTCAATGTTTAATAGTGAAATTAAGTGATCATTTCTGGGATCAGTATTGGTACCCTTCTTGAAGATGGGTTGGAAGATGGATCCTCTCCATGACTCCAGGACATCTACTTTGAGCCAGCATTCAACGTACGAAGGCACCAATGGCGTGGCCCAAAACTTCATGTCTTCTCGAAATGGTGAACCTGGGAGCCCGTTGGGTCCATGGGTGCCAACCTACCTGATCTGTTTTAGGATTTACAGATTGCCGGTTCCTTCATGGGAGATAATGCTTTCCTCTCAGTGTCTTTTACATCTTCTTCCTTTTCTTCAACAGCGTTGGTCAAGGGGCATTGGTCGAGTGGCTCGCAGTAAAGTGCTTTAATGTGGGCAATTCTTTCCCTTGCTTGTACATAGTTCCCCCTGGTTTTGTCCCCGTGGCATATGGCATTTTAGAACTGTGAAAATTGCTGATGTTTGTTTGCAGCAATCTAGTCAAAAATGTTAATCCATTTACCCTCCAGTGCCTTCCTTCTGTGTTGCCGCCCCAGATGTTTGTGCTCCCGGGCCACAGTATGTAGCTGCGCTTTTGATGAACTGTTGTTCAATTTCATGTGCACCATTTGTGTGGCCTTTAAGTGCTATGCACTTTTCTTAATTTTCGTTACCGGGCCTAGTGTACGAGTCTTTTTACATTTTGGTGCATTCAAGTATTGTACACAAGTCAAAGAATAGCTTGGTCCAGCATGTAATTATCCCAAGCGTTCAGAGCGAGGTTGGCCACCCCACCCAGCTTATTCTCTATGTTTCGAACTTTCCTGTGGTAGTAGCAGGCCATTTGATCCTTCGCATGAGTATGTAGGGTTTTTAACTGTGATCCCTAAGGGGGTTGCACAATAGCGAGTTCTAGCTGATATCTCTAGTCCGACCTGTAGGACGGTGTGATCACTCTTGTTTCATTGTATCATCTCGTAGTAGGTGGGGCACTTGCTTACACCATGCGATAGGAAAACATAGTCAATAGTAGGTTGATTGTTGAAACAGCGGGCATGTGTTGTCAGTGAATTATTTGTTGTGGCTATTACCTCCCCGGAGTATATTGTTGGCAGTAATTGAAGCCAAAGATGGAATATGTTGTAGCAGAATGAGAATATTTGTTCTGTTGAGAATGCCCATACTGCCTTTAGATGTGTACTGCAGAGTGAGAATTGTTCACTGAGCAGCACCTTTGGGCAAATGTCACCTGGCCTGCGTTATTCAAAGGTGGGCCCAAGGGCGGCTCGAGGTGGCTGCTTGAAGTTGGCCTGCTTCCGAAATCCATTACTTGCAATAACTTGGCTGCTGGTAAGTAGTCCTGCTTTAAAGGAGCAGATCTGAAGCCCTGATCTCTGTGCGGTGCCTAATCTGGGAGCCCTTAGGGGCCCATGATGGTCCTCTGCTGTCATCGATCGATCTCTCGCAAATGGATAGCCTTAGCCAAACCACCAAAGCTTACCCACAGTAACACATAGTCACCTGTGACATCAAGACATCTACCTCACTCGCATCATGACCACCTCCTCTCCCCCCCCACCTCCCTGGTCAAGACTCATTGTGCTATCCATAATGACAGTACATGAAGCTACATGTGTCAATGTACATGCCAATGTGATACCATATCCTACAAGTGTCATTTTGTTTTATGCGATGATATTGTTTGATGCTTCTTAAATCTCTGTGCATTCTAGAGTGTTAATGTTTACCCCACGTGTGACAATGTTGTAAAGTGCTCCGATACCTTCGTGTCTGGCTAGCGCTATTGAAAGAATATATGTTGTTACTACGCATTCCGTTGCAACGCATGCCTTTACCACGCATGCGTTACAACGGAATGTGTTTTCCACGCTTTGCCGTTACCTCGTTTTTACCTTTACTCCGCTTTTTCTTTTTTGGGGGGGAGACCCCCCCAAGTTCCCTTTCTTCTTTTTTTTTCCTTTTTCCGCAGGTCTCCGCCGACACTGAAATCGGACTGATGCTTTTTTTCGGATTAGGATGACGTTGTTCCGTGATGACGTTGCTTGCGTGGTGAAGATGGTCGTTGAAGCATTACGCCGTTGTGAAGACGTTTACGAGGTAAGTGTATCGTTGTAAACGTAATGCGTAAAAAATGCTTCGTGGTAAAGGCTGTTTCCCCTATTGAAAACTCTTAAAATAAATAAATAAATAAAAAGTTGCTGGGCTGCCAGGGGGCATGCTCAGCCTGAGAGTGAATCGGCTGATGTATAATTGTGGGAAAGGTACTTATATCCTGTGCCCTGGATGTGGAATGGGAGCCTTTCTGTTCCTTGGCATGCACAGCCTGAGAGTGAATCGGCTGATGTATAATTGTGGGAAGGGTGCCTATATCCTGTTCCCTGGATGTGGAAGGGGGCCTTTCTGTTCCTTGGCAGCCACTGGGTTGGGAGGTCAGGCAACTATTTGATGAGCTGTGTTACCTTCTTTTGGGGAAGCCCGAGTGCGGGCTTCTTTATAGAATATTGGATACAATCTTGGAGTCATCTGGAGAGGTTTGGTAGTTGTACTTCTTTCTGCTTATTTTTAGTGTGGACTCCTTCGTGAGTTGTTAATGTGACCAGTCTCATTGTTTGCTTTTTTCCCTGTTTCTGTAGTTTACTCAAGAGTTTCTTTGCTGTCCGAATAAGAGGATTCATTGATGTCTCTGTCATTGCCAATTGCAGCTTTGTTAGCATCGGAACCCGCAGTTGGATTGGTGCCTGAGTTGAGCTGAGGTGTTAGATTCTAAACTAATTCCTCAGTGCCCACTTGTGTGGATATGTGGACCTTTGAGATAGGTTCCGATGACAAGCCTCCTTATGGATGCCTCCCAGGTGAGCCCCCGCCCTATGCAACCAACGTCCCCTTTCGGTGGCAGCTTTCAGTTAGATGACTGAAGTGGTTAAAACAGATGGAAGCGAGCCAAATTTGTACACAATGTCAGGCATGTACAGTCTGTAGAAGACTTTGCACTTTTATTTGATTTGTAGAGTGTGTTGACTTTTTTTGCCATGTCTGTCATGACCAGGGCCATAACTTAAAGCATTTTTATCTGGATTTCCAGCCTTTCTGATTGCCACATGAGGACATGTGTGGCTGCTGTTAAGGAGGCATTTACAGACCTAAGCAGGTTATCCTGCACATCATAAAGTTCAAAAGATGGGAGAACTGGGGATGTTTGTAAAGAGTCGATTAATTGACATTGAGGAGGAGATTTAAGTCAAATTCTGGCACCAGAGTGAAAAGGCTTCCCTTTTATTTCCATTTCTAGAGGTGCTGCAGCATCTGAGAGTGCTGGGTGCTTCATGCCATCCGTGTGACCTGAGGGCATGTGATGGACTTGCGCAACGAATAGCTACCTGCACCGCCCTGTATTTTGCACCAGGAGCTTTAAGTGGCCTGAAAGGGCTCTAGGACCATCCTTCTGGGATGACAAGTGGGGATTGTTTATAATTGAAGATAGTTCAATAATTTAATTTATCCCATCACCTTGCATTGGACAGGAGTTGAACTTTTTTCTTCCCCAGGAATTGGTGCCCTCCTCGGGGGGATTACTATAGTCTGTTTAGGTGTTAGTAAGGGAGCATGGGAGCCCAGCTGCTCCAAGCTCCCCTTAGATTTTAAGCCCGTGTTTGTTGTCTTGATGTAGGCCATTATCCCCATGTCCCTGGCTCTACTGTAGCTTGGGCTGCTCCAGGAGTCAGCCTGGCTTGACACAATGCAGCTTCTGGCGCTACTCGTTTTGACCTGTGTTGATGTTCGGAAGGTAGAATTGTGCACTGGAAGATGTTGCGATGTAACTTTTTCTCTTGTCTTTCCAGCTGTTTTCGATGACTCCTTTTGGACATTCCGAAGGGACCCTAATGAAGGAATATTCCTACGTAGAGTTTCCAAAAGATGAAAAGGACATGCCCTCTTGGTCTTGAGCTTCGTTGGGGCGCTGGCTATCGTAGCCTTGATTCTTCTTGGTTGAGAGCGAGTTTGGGTATGTAGATTGTGCCTGTTGCCTGTATCTGTATCTGTACCAGTGCCGATGTTTTGTGGAGTTGACCTACTGCCTGATTTAAAGTTGGATATTAGTCCCTTTGTTGGGCTCCTTTTCTGAGCCCTCGTCTGTGCTCTTGCCAGAGGTTTCCTGATACACCCTTTGCTTGCAATGGGCCTGTTTTTATGTCCTTCCTTGTGGGAGCATGACGAGTGAGGTCATGAAGTGGGTGAGCGTTACTGGATGTCCAGGTGCCACTTCCACACTTCCGGCTTATCCGATGGTCAATTGTTGGCCGTAGGGTGCCACCACACATCCCAAACAGGTGAAAAGGAAGACTTGTGAGGGGTCAAACTGGGTTGCTTTGAATTAGATTCTGGGCACTCCTCACCTCCTCTCTGCCCGTCTGCGCGTCTCGCCTCAGCCTCCTGCAGCCGCGTGTCACCTAATCAGTCCAGGCCTAGTGGGGGAAGCACAGGTATTAGCAATGTCCTGAAATTTCTGCCAGAATACACCAAAGGTGAAGGGGCAGTAAGTTGCAACAGGACACAGCAGAACGTAATGGGGCAGGTGTGCATGGCAAGGAGGAGGGAACTGGGCGGCAGACCAATAGAGAAACTAGCACTCCTGGCACTAGTCACATCAGCATCAATGGTGCTTATGAAGGCAGGTAACCCGTGCAGGAAAGAGCACCCAAACCGAAGGGCGGAAAGCCGCAGAACACGGCCGGACACAAAACTCCCAGACCCCTTGGGCCTACTGCAGCGTGCCATCTCACCTTAGGGCACTGGTAGTGGAGTCCGCAGCGTGGCGGCGAATTCCGTGGCATCTGAGGTGGCGGCTGGCCCAGCATGGGCTCCCAAATCAAAGGGCCAGACTCCAATCGGTCACCAATCAGTCAGGCGGGCAGGCCAAAACTTGAGTTGAGGGCCACTGTTGGCGGCTACTACAGGCGGCCGGGCAGCGACAATAAAGAGCCTGCTGCAACCTCGCCTGCCCCACAAGAACTCCTGACCACAGAGTGTGACGTCAGCATCAGAAACCACTGTTCACAGAGTACATTTAAAGCAATCCATCTTTCACTAAGGCAGCAGACCCAGCCTCAGATTTAAGGGGGATGAGATTCCACTGCAGGTGGTGAGTGACTGTGCCTGCATGCAGTGAAGGGGAGTGCCTGTCGGGGTTTCCCTATGACCCCTGTGTCTTTCTCAAAAAGGGCACCGAGGTGCTGCATAGTTAGTGTGCCTCCCAACGCATACTTTCACCAATACTATATGTGTGCTGGTGTGGTCTGTATTACAAAATGGGCCCTTCTGTAATACCAAAGTCCCCTGGGGATGCAGATAGAGGGTGCATATGCCCGTTTTGTGCCTAGGGACACTGTAGGCATTACGGCCCAGATGTGTAAAACGTTTTAGAAAATCAGAAAAAATTAATGGGATGCATGAATGCATGATAGGAGAGTAAGAGATCATATGTAAGACATTAGAATCAGGTTAAGGACTGACAGTGAAAGAAGAGGTCATGATGGAATATTGTGTGAGCACAATAATGTTTTTTATCTTTGCAGTGAGTGGCTGATTTTTTTATATCTCCTTATCAGTAAGCCGGTCCCTGCAAGCTTTTTTCCTTGAACTAAGGGGCACATTTGCAGTAGTAAACATGTCAGTAAATCTACATGTGTAAACTTACTCGTACACTTTTTAGTAAGTTTACCACTTTGGGCTTTTCAACATGAATGTAAATTTACTACAAAGTGTAGCTTTACATGTCTCCTCCAACCCCTGAAATTAGGGGGTGGAGTCTAATTTCCAAGTGTAAGTCACTTTTCACACATAGGCAGAGATCACCACTAGACACAGATTTGCCTATGGTAAAGTATGGAAAAAATCTAAAAAGTTTTTTTTTCTAGAAACAGATTTTATTGTGTCAATTATCAAATACAATGCAGAGCTCTGTAACCCAGAAGACTTCTGCCACAATATATAATGCCAAATAATGACATTGACATTTAGATTATATACTTTCAGGAAAAAAAAAGAACATAAACAGTAGAACCCACCTCCCGTTGCACTATTTCCCCACTATGTCTGAAAAGCCACTCCAACACCCACACCAACAAATGAAGTTGATCATCATGTCCTTGGTCCCTCACTTCATAGGCCAGGATGACTTTCCCAAAGTCGAGACATCCAATGGGGGGCACTGGCTCTAGATAGAGACCCCGATGTCCGCCCATCGCTTCCAAATCTTTGGATGTTTTTGCGGGCACGCCCTGGCTTTAAATATTGGAATCTCCAACCCCATACAGAAGTCAAGACCATTCTTCCATGCTGATAGACAAGGTGAGGCCTCTGCTTTCCCCAGCCTAGCAATGTCCCTTTTAACCACTATAAGCCCCAACAACATTAGATGCCGTTTTGTAGATATTTCCCATGATACCCTCCATTATGTGTAGAAGTACCAACCCTGGTGAGGATGGGATCTCCCACCCCAGTACCTCCGTGAGACAAGCCAGAACTCCTTGCCAGAATCTTGTGAGTGCTGTGCAGTGCCAGATCGTGTGCATGAGAGTCCCCTCCTCCCGACCGCATTGTAAACAGATCGGGGATGACACAAGGCCCGCCCTCCACAGCCTGGACCTAGTATAATACACCTGGTGCAGGTATTTAAACTGATTGAGGCGTAGCCGCATCCAAATCGCAGCCTCTCGAGGGGAGGCCAGCGCCTCCATCCAATCCTCTTTCTCTAGTGGGCCGAGATCCCCTTCCCATGCCTCTCTCAGTTTATCCAACGTGTTGGAACTATTTGTCGCTAGGGACTGGTAAATCTTTGAAATTTTATGGTCTTGGAGGTCTCCCATAAACACCTTGGCTTCGACTGGGCTAAATTCAGGAAGGGTGTCCAACCCCATGATGCTGGGGGTGATGGCATGTCTAAATTGGAGGTATTTATAAAATTGGGTCTTTGGCATCTGATACTCCTGCCGGAGGTTTTGGAAGGATTTCAGGACCATACCGCACATCACATATCCCAGGGTAGATATGCCTATGTTGTCCCATCCACGAAATCCCAGTAGAACAGCCAGTTGGGGCAGTCGCCCATTATACCACAGTGGGGTCTCCCTTGTCAATTTGTTCCACCACCACATCTTACGGAGAGCCTGTTTCCACACCTGGAATACCACCTTCGTAGCCAGCGGTACAGTCCCCCATGTATCATCGTTCCACTGCATACGCGGGGTCTGACTTGTCTTCATACCACCATTCATTCAATATCAGAAGGTGCAAAGCCATGCAATTTGAGTGGACATCTGAGGTGGCCAACCCCCCACAGTATGTTGATTAAAAGCACGTCTGCAACTCAACTCTGGACGCCCCTCCCGCCCACAGAAACGGACCCAACACCGCGTTAACTTGTTGAAACCACTTGGGGGGAACCGGATGTGGATAATTCTGCACTTGATATAGCAGACGCAGCAACGACACCATCTTAAAGATGGCCGACCTGCCATAAATGGATAGGGGCATGTGCGACCAGGCTTTTAACTCCTCTCGTACCAGCGCCCATATTGGCACAATATTTGTGTCCCAGGACATGCTTGACGAGCCTGACAGGAAGACTCTCAGGTACTTCACCCCCACCGTAGTGACCTGCACCGCCGATGCCCAAGGTCCCAAGCCCATCTTTTCCCTCAATACCCACAGGGTAGATTTACGGGGGTTCATGAAGAGGACCTAAGACTCCCCAAATATTTGCATGATGCTTCGCAGTCTCTGCCCCGTTTTATTGAAATCCGTCAAAAATAATAAAACATCGTCAGCATATAATGCAATGCGGTCTGAGAGCCCATGCACCCACTCAAAGCCTGCCACCTGAGCATCCATCCCGCCCACGCCTAGGGCTCCATTGCCAGAGCGAAAAGATACAGTGAAAGGGGGCAGTCTTGACGGGTGCCCCTCCAAATAGAGAATGTGAAGGAAGTGGATCCCGCAATGCGCACCGATGTCGTAAGGTGAGTATATAACAATTGTAGATATGACAAAAAGTGTGGAAACATATTCAGACGATTTAAAAGTGCAAACAAATATATCCAGCTAAGAGAGTCGAATGCCCTATCCATATCTGCCAGTAAGAGTGCGGCTTGTTCTCCCAGTCCCTGGATGCTGGCAACGGCAATGTGTGCACTGCAAATATTGTGGCGTGTAGCTCTCTGGGGCATGAAACTGGCCTGGTCGGGGTGGATCAGGGTGGTGATGTGGGATTGGAGGCGATTGGCCAAGATGTTTGCATCTACATTCAATAATGAAATGGGACAATATGAGGCGTGTTGGTCTGGGGGTCGGCCTGGTTTGTGGAACACTACCACTTCCGCGTGCCACCAGTCTCGCGAGAGGCAACCTAGCTCTCTCGCCTCCTCTACCACCCTCAGAAAGTGGGGCCCCAGTTTCGAGAAGTATTTCTTAAAAAACTCACATGGAAATCCGTTGAGACCCGGTGCTTTCCCAGAATTCAAATCCCTAGCGCTGCACTTAGCTCCTCCTCAGTGAGCGGGAGATCTCGCTCTGCGCGTTTCTCGTCTGAGAGGGCCAGAGGCAGTAAATCCTCTATAAAGTGGTGGATCATGCCTTCCTGTATGAGTTCCTTGGAGAAGGGTCCCCAAGAATCCTTCCATCTGGGCATGGTATACTAGGAAGAACCAGGGGGTGCAAGGCTCCCTGGCCCAATCGATGAAGAAGCTTGCTGGACTTGTCCCCCCAGTGATAAATCCTACTACGGGACGCCAACCACCCTAAGCGGGCTTAGTCCATCAGAAGGTCGGCATGAGTCTGTCGCACCAGTATCAGCTGGCAGCGTATCGGGCCTCCCCCTTCCTCTCTACTGTTGCGCTCAAGTTCTAGGAAGTGGGCCTCCGATCTCAGAAGCGACTCCCTCCGGGCTTGACGTGCCACTGAACAAAATGATATGTCGATTCCCCGTATGGTTGGCTTCATTGCCTCCCACAGGGGTTCGGCCCCTGCTACCGATCCTACGTTAAAGTCAAAGTATTGCTTGAGTGCCTGCCCTATATGTTCCCTATAGTCCTCATCTTGCACATTCCAAGAAGAGAGACGCCATCGAAATGGTTGCTTCGCAGGACCCAACTGTATCATCAGAACAACAGGGGGAATAATCCTATAAACCTCACGAGAGGATCTCTGTGGCCCTCACCCAGCCAGCTGCTTCTAATTCTCACAAATATATAGTTGAGCCAAGAATATGAGTTGTATACCGCCGACAAATACGCGTAGCCCTGCTCCTCCCCATGTAACTGATGCCAGGGGTCTGCCCAGCCCAATCCCGTCGCTAGGGAGTGTAGTTTGGTAGTTTGACCAGCATTTAATACCCCCCTGGCCTCCACCTATCCCTTCCCATGTCCATGACATCGTTCCAGTCAGCCCCTATTATTGCCAACCCATCAGGGATATCCGCCCACAGGGTCGTAAGGCGCTCAACCAGTGCCCAATTTAGTGGCGAAGGGGCATAGATACAACCCAGTACCACCTGCTCCTCGTATATCGTGCTCCTGAGAAAGACGTACGTCCCCTGGGTAACTGTCCACATCTTGGAGTGCTTATAGGGAACCCTTCGGTGAATTAGAATTGCAACCCCACGGGATCCCCTTTTGAACCCAGAATGGAACACTTGAATAAAACCATACCTAAGGAGGCACAAGGCCTTTGTTCCCAGTAAGTGCGTCTCCTGCAACATCAGGATGTCTACACAATATTGTTTGGCCTGTTGAAGTATAGCCCCTCTTTTCACTTTGTCTAGTGCTCCCCTAACATTCCAGCTCGCTATCCGCAGATCCCCGGCATGAGTTTGCATCTAATCTGTTGGGGCCGCCATCCATAAATCCTGTGGTGTTGATATGTGAGACAATTAACAACCTGTGTGTGAGTAGTGGATCTGTATAGCAATGACGCAGTGCAAACATGAAACATAAATACCCCAACTTCCCTCCACCTCCCTATACCTCAAAACCGCTGAAGTATCTGTCGTGACGGGGGTGGCCTGCAGACCCCAACGGGAGGACCCGGCCCACCCCGCCAATGGATCCCCAATAACCAGCCCATAGTCAGCGGGCGTTCCCTCTGCCAATTGAATTCCGGCAAAGGTACTAGCCCACCCCTGTGCTTTCCCGGTCTAAGCAGTTGCCACTAACAACCCCCTGCCTGGGGGTGTCCAAGATAGCTATGAGGCAGAGGTCCCTTGCTGAGGCAACGGTGTAGATTTTCTAGGATCATAACAGGATTGAGATCAGCGTCTGGACCTTAACCTTCTGTTTCCTTTAGCTTTGGGCTTGGGTGGTTTCCGGACGACATCACTGGATGATGAATCTGATTCCCTCCTGGGCGGCGTGTGGGGCGAACCTTCACTGTCTCGTCCGTCCAGTTGAAGACATCTTCGCAGTGGCGGCTCCTCGTGGGAGTCCTGGGGGGCGGGTAGGGGAAGGGCCGGGTGGGGGGTAGTAAACTCTGGCATAAGGCCGAACAGAATACAGTTAATAAATAAATAAATAAAACAAATTTCATTGCACGCCCTGCAGCACTCCCACGAGGAGCCGCCACTGCATCTTCGGGCAACTCAAAAAAGAGAGTATGTGATTGATACACCACCCACAATCTGGCGGGGTATAGCAAGGCATATGGGAGTTTCAGGTCATGCAGGCGAGCCTTGGCTGCCAGGAAAGACTGGCGCTTCTGTTGCACTAGTCGTGTGTAATCCGGAAACATGAGAATGCAAGCATTATCGTAGGTCAGGGGCTCTTTTGCTCTGGCTTGCTTCAGGATAACTGCCCTGTCATGATAAATCAAGATCTTGGCTATAACTGGCCTTGGTCTGGCTCCTGGGGCGGCTTCTGCGTCAAGGCCCTATGTACTCGTTCAACAACAAAACAGCCGGGCAAGGATTCTGAGGGAAGCCAACTCGTGAGCCACTGAGTCAGAAACCATTCCAAGTCCCCCCTTACACCTCCTTCGGGGAATCCAACAAATCACAGGTTGCTCGTACTGGCCCTGCCCTCTGCATCCTCTACTCGTGTCGCCAGGCCTCTGGTGACCGTCGTTTCCAACGGAGAGTTAAGAACAATGGTTCAAGGATGGCCCAAAAGGGTCCAATAGAAAAGGTGACCCAGGCAGGGTCACTTGTTTTTTAAGATAAGTGAAATCAATTCCGTAGGGAGCAGGAGACAAAGTACGTAAAGGGTCATGTAGGTCAAAAGATAGCAGGTATTTATTTAAACAAAGTCAATTTTAGAATGCTCACAAAATAAGAAAAGCGTGGTGTGAAATAGTGATAGTAGTTTTAAAAAGACATCGCATTGACAACAATATAGTAGTTGAATTCCATAATTGATCTTTACAAGTTATAAAGAATTCATGTTGTGGGGTGGTCGACGGCGTTTCGAACCCAATTATTGGGGTTCATCTTCAGGACAGTGGTGAGCATGTATTTTGAAGTTAAACTGCCCGTAAAGTTCCTAGAGTCTCCAAAGTGGGAGGCAGGGCTTCAAAGGTTAATTATTTGAAAACAAGCAGCTTGGCAGTACATAGATCCGCCTGGAGAATGTAATTTTCTTTAGAGGGGCGACAGGGCAGTGAATGGGAGCCTGAGGCCGAGCAGTCAGAGACGTCCTGCAGCTGTTGGGGCTGGCTGATGAATGCGTTTCCAACGGGGCAACTTTTTTCTGTAGGGTAGTGACGGAGTCTTCCACCTCTGAGACCCTGGTCACAGTCTCCGTGACACGCTCCACTGCGTTCCGTAAATCTTGCCGGAGAAGCATGACATCGGAGCCCACTGCCCCAGTTTTCGCATCTAGGATGTCCCTAGATTGTGTAATGGCCGCCATGAGGGCTGCCCCCAGTCGCATCTACCTGTTCGGCTGCAGTGGCCCCCAGCCTGGTGAATCAGTCCAACGTGCTCTGCTTGGCGGATCCTCCCAACATTTTATCCCTCGTCATGATTGCCTTAGGTACGTGCTCCCTCAAGATGGCCGCAGTGCAACTCCCAGCTCAACCTGACTGGAGAGCTCACACTAGTATATCTTGTCGTGTTGTGAGGGACTTCGTTTTGTACTAGGGATACTGGCCAGATTTGTCCCTAGGCAAGATCTCTCGGGAAGCCTGGGCTTGGGCAGAGAACCCTTGCCCACAAGCCGCACCGAGTACAAACCCGGCTGTCTCCGTAGACAGATGCGTCTCCTCCCCAATGGGTGCCCCTCTGTCCACTTGCCTGCTGCCCCCACCAGCCAGAGGCAGTATAGTGCCAGGCCCGCACCAATGTCCAGCGCCAGGAGGGTGTTCTAGGCCTGGCTCTCCACGAGGCAGATGTCCACAGCAGGGATCAACCACTTCCAAGCCGTCCCCCCTCTCCACTAGGCCTCTGAGTCCGATCCTCCTGCAGGATGATACTGTGTGCGCGGGGTTGGCCGCGACTGGTAACAGCTACGTGTCAGCTCCAACTCCCATAATGGCAGAGGCCCAAAGACAAGCCCCACTCCGTGGCAAAGCCCTGCCGTCCCCTTCACGCATTCATCAGTGCACTGCTGTGCTGCAGCCCAGAGCCGCCGTCCACATGGGCAGAGTCACGGCATCACGGAGACAAACCGCCGCATCTCCAGGCCACACACCACCAGCCCGTATATTGCAGCAGCTCAGGGGGTGCAGGTGATCGTAAAGGCCCGCACTTCTCCAGTCGGGGTATTGCGCGATCTCTGGGCGCACACCGCCACCAGCCCAGGTTCTGTCCACCCGACCACCGGCGCGGGTCCACAGCGCTGCAGCCGCCCCCCGCGCGGCCCGATCTAGCCTCCAGGATGCACTACTTCCAGTGGGGGGGAGAAGGGAGATGCAAGGTGCACTCACCGGGCCGACGCCGACGCCTCCTCCGCCCCACACATAGGCGCTTTATTGCCGCCTCTGCCCGCGCACAGCAGCCGGAAGCTTGTCCGTTTCTCAGGCAGCCCTTCTTCTAGCGGAGCACTCCAGTACCTCCGCGTGCGACAGTCTCGCCCGCCGCCCCGGAGGCCCTGCATCGACCTCGTCAGCTATGCCGTCCAGACTGTAGGCCGCTGCCACATCTACCGCTGCCTCAGCTCCTCACGTGCCTCGATATTGATTGCACCGTTGTGCAACTAGTAGATATCGCTTTTGTGACCCAGTAACTCTGGAATAGCAGGATAATTCCAGGATAATTTGTTCAGGCCGGGCGGAGCACACCTAACGCGCGTCCACCATGATGGATTGCTAGGCCATGCCCCCAAAAATCTAAAAAGTTTAATGAAAATTGTTAAAATATTTTTATGATAAATATTGTTTTGAATTAATTGTATATATTTATTTTTAATGTAGAACAAATTACAAAAACCTACAGCACTATTAACATATTTTGAAATAAATAATTTAATAATTTAAATGTAATAAAAAAAAATTAAAATATTTTGCAAAGACTTTATTATACATTAGGCAAAGAATTAATTCAATTGTTTCGTTTAAAAAAATGAGGTACCTTTATTTTAAAATATATTAAAAAAAATTATAATAAAGTAATGGCTATTTTTTATTATATATATTTTTTAAACATTAAAATTAATTTATATATAATTTTAAGAAGCCAAAATAAAGTAATTTATTTTAACATTATTCTCTATGGGGTATTATTTTTATCCCTGCCTCCATTTTCTATGTGATGGTGTTGAGGTACTAGTGGTTGGCCATGGGACTTATTCCACGTCTGCGCTGGACTACATTTACTATTGTTTTTGATAATTTTTGCCTGTAATAACTTTAGAAGTGCAGTTTGTGAATTCCAAATGGCGTACTATTTTGTGGGTGAGTGCAAACCAATACCTAAATCCCTCCCTACACGTCTCTTAACCATTCCTTACTTCTCCTAAAATATCTCCTATTTTGTGGTAAGTATTCCTCATTTCCCAGCCACTCTGCCCTGTCCCTCCCACTTTTACTACTAGAAGGTAGGCGAGACCTCCACCCGAAAACATACCCGAAGCAGGGCTGGAGAGCTCTGTATGTAATTTAAGGATTAGCATTTTGTAGTACATGAGTAGTACTAAACATGCTTTTGGTTTCTAGGGATATTTTCTCTCACGTACATTTTGCATCATTACTCGGGTCCAACTATGATAGACAAAGTAAAGGACAGTAGCAAATACAACTTAAGTATGGTCTGAAGATGGGTTCCTGCTAGCATATATTTTAACTGCAGATATGGTGAATTCAAAATCACATAGAATGCGCAGGTCATGCATCTAACGTGATGGGTACTGACCACAGATGCATATCCAACGTGCCCACATAAAGACCTCTTCCAATTTCGAAAATGACAAAAAACACACTTCTTTCAAATTTACCCTAGCTAATTCTCCTTCGCTGACCTTCCGTTTACTCTCTTAACTAGCCCTCCTTTGGTATGATCTATGGTCAAAGGGATGTATAATAGAGCATAGCAAACAACGAAGGTTTATTGGCGCTAAGGATCACACAAACACAATGAAAGACTAAGGGGCATATTATCAAGAAAGGGCGTTAAAATTATCGCTGCTTTAACGGCAGAAAACTGCGGCGATAATGGGCTTGATAATATGCCGCAGAGAATTCCAATAGAAGCCCATGTTCTGGTGTCAACCTGGGCTTCTATTGGAATTCTCTAGTGCATATTATCAAGCCCATTATCGCCGCTTTAGCGGCAGTTTTCTTCCACTAAAGCGGCGATAATGTTAACGCCGTGCTTGATAATATGCCCCCAAGATCTATATATGAAAAGATGAGTTTTTAGAAGAAGGTTCATGAACCACAGCAAGTCTGGCCCAGCTTACAGATGATCCCAAGGGCATTCCAGAATTTAGCCACCGCAAAGGGAAATGGCCGTCTTCGTTCTGGGAATGGCTACTAGGGACTGAGAGTCAGAGTGGAGGGAGCCGGAAGGGTAATGCAAAGTGAGTTTGGCTGCCAAGTTTGTTTTTTGAGCTCCAATTATAAAGAGCTCTTTGCACAAGATTTAAGGCCTTGGCAGTGATTCTTTGTTTAACAGGCAGCCAGCTGAGTTTCCGCAAAATTGGAGTTATATGTGCATTTCTTGAAGTCCTGGTGTTGCAGCAGAACATACCAGCTGTAGGTGGTCACTTAAGTAAGCTGTGGGTTCTTGTACACCCTTAGCTCCTTTCTACTCAAGGTCTCTCACTCAAAGTTCTCCATTCTCTGTCCTCTAGCTTATAATTCAGTCTGCCTGTTGTTCTGTTGTGTAGTGCACAGACACCAACGGGATGAACTTCCCTTTATAAAAGCGAGAAATTCAATAAATATAAAGTAATTGTGTCTCTGCAGCATACTGACAGAAAAATCAACTGCACACCTCTGAGGCTGTGCAAATGCTCCTGGATATCCGGCTCAGGAGCGCCATATACTTTAATGGCCCGGGTACAATCTTGCACCTGATAACATCATGGCCAGTGTGAACTGCTTTGTGCACATTGACACTTCACAAATTCATTCAGAGGCCCATATATCGATATTGCTAAATTCATCGCGTAAATAGTCAAATAAACTGAACCATAATGATTATACAAACGGTTTGAACACATTCGATTTCCACTCCAGCAGATGGCTAATATGTAGTAATAACGTTGGAGAGGAGAAATCCGTGGCTTGCCTCAAAGATGTATCTTAGCAAGACAGAAACCTGATTACATATTTAAAGCAGCTCTTATTAGCATTTTATAAGGAAGGCTGAGATTTTTCCAGTCAATCAGAATATCTAGAGTGCTGGCACCAACTACTTGTTCGCCCATACTCTCAGTGAGAGAGTGTAGCAGGGACGGAGAACAGATAGAGACAGCCAGCTTTCGTCAGTGTATGTGAGTAAGATTAGGGGTATCTGTGCTAGTAGGCCTATAACATGCATGTATTCAGGCACTAATAGCCGTTAATTGCTTGCCATTCAGCAGCCATGTGTTCAGCTTGGCCCATCACTGCAGGACGCGTAATCTATTGAGGAGTTTGATTACCTTTAACACTCCGAACAGTGGGTGATAAGACTTCAGTTTCTCATTTTCCGTCACCTACCACTTGCTTACATCAATACAAAATACCCTGCTATGGCTTTCGGGAATATGGTGGTACCTGGAAGGATATCTTTGGTATCTGTCCAGCCCAAGAAACCCAGGAGCAGCTTCCGTAAAAAAGGGCCCCACAAGACCCAACATACCCAGACTGGACAGCTGAAGTGTGAGCAAAGCTGGTTGCCAAACAGGACACAAGAGGGCATTGGTCATATTGCGAGTTCTTATCGTCTGTGAAACACATTGGTTCGGAGATTGATGGTCCACTTGATTTACTAGTATGTTCAAAATCACGCAATACTTCCAAATCTCGGTAGCCATTTTGGATCATACTGTGTGTAAACCATACCTAATCCCTGTGTCATGGGGGCATGGCTAGCGAGCTGAAGATGGTGGAGAGCTTCACACTAGCCTGCCATTAATCTGCCTACAAATAGTGCAACCACCAGCCCAGATGCCAGTGGTAGTTGGACGGGCTTCGGCGAGGCTATGCTGGGGAGACCATTGTAACTTTGGGAGCCACCTTGGCAGCTCTGCTGCATACGAGCTGATCGACCAGGACACGCGCATCAGAGACTAGGCGTGTGGGGCGTGGCCTGGTGGGGTGTCCCAGAGGGCCGCCCTGCATCTTTGACGCTTGGAGGTGGGTCAGCTGCCTGACTTGCCTACCTGGTGCTGATACCACTGAGCCTTGGGCGCTGCCTGGGGGACCACTGGCAGGGGGCTTATGCTGCCAAGCTCCGGAGTGCCTCAGGCTTGAGAGCGGCCTGCCCACCAGCAGACCTTGGAGTGTGGAGGCCTTGAGGGCCCTGCGGCGAGAAGACACTTGCAGAGCCTGGGGCCTGGAGAGTGTGGGCGGCATACTCTCGGGGCCCAGATCGGGGCCCAGTGAACATTCGGGGGGATGGGGAGATGCAGTCAGCCCCCTGTGATAGCGCGTGGGTCACCAGCTTGGGTTAAACACACACATACCTAAATACTCACTTGGGCCCAGACCATTCACACAAATGAGCTAGCAAACCCTGCTGATATCAATTTTTTAGTTTTACCTGTAATTTAATTTCACCTTTACCAAGTCTTAATAATTCCTTTCTCGATGAATCAGGTTTCTGAGATAGTTTAAGGTAGAAAATGACATTTAACTTAAAACTTGAAATAACCACAAACTCAAAAAAGTTTTAAAAACTTTATCTAAATCAATAATTTTGTGAGTCAGAATCAATTACAGCTTAAACACATTCTTTCAAGAGGCAAATTAAAGTCAAATAAAAACAAAGTCATAATAGTGATCAATGAAGACGGAACCTACAAAAAGGAAAAAGAGAGAGCAGGTACAAGGACAGTTTTCGCAGAATTATATTTACCTAAGGTGATATATGAACCCAACTCTTTGAAGATAGGCTAGATAGGATCTGCCAGGACAGGATGCAGACGGAGGATTGGACAGATTTGGATCTGGGAAGGTGACCTTTTCTAAGTGCAACGCCAGCGTCGCACCCCTCTCTGATACTACTCTCCTCGAGTGTCCCTCTTCCAAAATCCCCTTCTAGATGATTAGATTAGCGATCAGTAACTCAATTTCTCGAGCGGAGTTTCTGGCAGCAGCAGGGTCTGAGACCGCGTCTCGGACAGAGTATGAAGCAGCATACGTGTTGGGTCGGTGACGAGTCGGAATGACAGATCTGACAAGTCTGACAAAAATGTGTAGTCAACTTACCTCAATTATACTATTCTGTATTCGAGTACCATCCCCCGAAATTGCAATATTCGTGTTTTCCCCTATTCTGATTGGTCAGGGCGAGGAGGTGAGTTCTTCACACCATATTAAAAGTAAAAATGTCACTGTGGACTATTGTTCTATGTTTCCGCCCCTTAATTTACTTTCCCATAGCTTTATTTCCACCAGCATTTCACATTATGATCAATACAAGTTATACATTTTATTCAAAATTGTTGCTTTCGTCCAGTTCAGGGTTTTACTTTCCCAGGCGTATTCGCCTAATGTGGCCTTGGCTGTGATTCAAGTGTGTCATCCTAGTTTCTGGCAAGTTTCTATGCGCAAGCGCGCGGATCATGTGGGGTAGGGTTTTCAGTCACCCTCCGAGGCCCAAAAGTGAACTAATAATAAAGTCAGAAAAAGACACGTTAGAATGTGACAATAAATGATTTTACTGTATACCACTTATCTCTATTCTATCCCCATTTACTTATTTTTTTTTTCCGCATTAGTGCTTAGTAGAACTGATAGGTTTCGTTTAAGCAATAGCATGTGCATTACCATGTGAGTTTCTAGCGGCCATTTTTAAAGCTATTGCGCAGCTGCAAAGTTTTCCCACCAAGCGACAGAATGTGTCATGCTACGTAGATGCAGTAGACGCATGCGCAATGAAGTTCCCGCGTTTTTGGCGGCCATTTTAGACACTCGAGTTACTTGTTAGTAATACACATAGGAAAGCTTCCCCTAGATACAGTATGTCGTGTAGAATTCAATATTAGTATTTACAAAACATATTGGTTATGTGGTTACATGTTATTTGAGAGGATTCCATACAAGCAAGTTTCTTTAATACGAAACCTTGCTCCATCAATCCCCTCTCTGATGGCATTTCATGCCATCACTAATTCCTACTAAATCAGATGCCAACTTTAACACATCTAAATTTCTTATTCAACTCTTTCATTCCTTTCTTTCTCCCCCTTACAACTGTAATCCTCTCATTCGTTTGTAAAAGTCTCCTTTTAACTCTTCTAGTTGTATTTCCTCGAATTTTCTTTTCTTACCTCTTTCATTCAATTCATATTTCTTTCTCCCCTTGCAGCATTTATGCCAAAACATTATTGCTAATACTAATAGTGTTAGTTCCTTTATGGGCAGTATTCAATGCTTTTATCTGGAATATACATGCAACAATGTTGCGCTTTCAATAATTTACAGAGTCCACCCTCTTTTGTCAATAGTATGTCAAGAGCAAGTCGATTTTGCATAACCTTAGATCTGACCGCAACTTATTCAGCCTTGATCATTAAGAATCCTCCAGCAGTGTCAGTAGATAACAGATCAACTACTGTAGATAACTGACAAATCTTCCATGAATTTAGAAGAACTCTCACTGAAGGTATCAATGCTCCAAAAATGTCACCTACTATTTCTGAAAAACTAGCTCTTTTTACATGTGTTAGTTCATTATTGCCTTCATTGCTTCCAGTGATTCTCTATACATGATAAACTTTAGGGAATACTATTCCAAAATAGCAAATCCCATACCAGTGGTCAGGCAGCCTAAAATAAGCTTTATTGCCACACACATAATAGATTCCAGAAAATACTGGATCCGTTCCTCCTTTTAGTCCCCATCCCCCAATTACTAAGAAATTATGTTCACATTCACTGGAACCAATAAACACATTGTTATATTCAGTCTTTAACCTATGAAGACAGATTTTTCCCTTCTTTTCAAAATCCAAAGACATTGCAGCATGAGTCTTGCCATTTGCATAATGCTCTTCCTCCTCAGCCCATTTAGGTATCTGAGGTTTAGGTTCAGCAGCCCTCCTTTGAAAATCATGTCTCCTTGCCTCAACTAAATTCAAAAATATTTTCTCTTCTTCATGCAATTTACAAGTTAAATTGTGCTTGTGTTCTTCAGCTATATCTATTGCTTTCATTGTTAGAAAATATTCACCCATAAATTGTGAGTCTCTCGTACTAAGGACAGGGTTCATGCTTTTTCGCATAGGAACCTTAGAAAAGATCACATCTACATTAGAATAATAATACTGCAATTTCCCTGTTCTATAGAATAAACTTGCTAAAGCGCTACATGAAATACCATATGTCAATGGTAAATGATGATATGTTACTCCTTCTGCTACAGATACGGGTAATTTCATACATACATAACAATCACTAACCTCCATAGTTTCTACATATTGTACTAACAAGTTGGTAAAAACATTCAAGTCTGTATCATTTTTATTAACAGTGTGATGTAAATCTAACTCATCTGGTGCTTCTAATTCTACTTTGTCTGATGGTATCTACCTTGCCATGTGTATTAGTGCTATTTTGTACATTTGTAACCATCAAATAAGGAATGGCCACGGTTAGTACTAACCATATTATGAGTACTAAAAATATACGACCTATACATATTCTACAACATTTCTTTACACTATTCGGTTTTCCAGCAGCTCTATTATCAGCCATTTATCAAATGGGATAAGAAGATTTCTCTTCTTTACTGTAGTTTTTAACTTAGTGACAGATATAAAGGGAAATTCTTTTCAGGTTGGCCTCACTTCTTCATCAATTGGTTCTGCATTTAAGCTTTCATAATCTTCTCCAATTATTTCCAAATTTTCGAAATCTTCAAGAAGAACATATGTCCATTCGGGACCCTTGAATTTATTCTTTATTATTTTCAATCTTGGACTTCTTCGTTTTGGTACTTCAGTTGACAGTCCAGATTGACTGGATACTACGTCTTCTTGTTCTGGTACCTCTGTTATGGGTTTAAACCGGTACTTCACTCTCTTGATAACACTAGGCCAATTATCGCCTCTCCTGATTCTTTTAGCTTGCACTGCGCTTTCACTTTCTTCGCGTGTTCTTTTATTTTCACTAAGTTGTGGCACAACTTGTTTATTTTCGTTTTCCGAATCCCTCTCTACCTGACCTTGTCCAGGGCTTATTATTTTGATGTCTCCTGCCTGGATGCGTTCTTCTTCCCTAATCTGACCCTGTTCAGGTTCAGTTTTATTTGGCTTATCTTCTTCCTTTACCTGAACTTGTTTGACTTTGCCTGTCTAGTCCTGCTCAGGCCTTTCTGTTTCTCGGTTTTCTTCTGCCTGAACGTTTTTTCTAAGACCTATCTGTCCCTCCTCAGACACCGTGGCTGTAACTTCAACTTCGTCTGTCTGAGTTAATTGCTCTTTCCTTATCTGGTCCTGCTCAGGTTCCCTAACAATCCCGGTTTCACTTACCTGAGCGTATTCTTCTGTTCCTACCTGATCCTCACTCTTTTCCTGACAAGCTAATCTAGTTTGGCTTCTTGTCCTTACAATTTCTTCAGGTATCTCAACTATTGGGATCCAATCATCTTGACTGGTGCTTGGTTGTTCCTGCTCAGCTACTTCAGGATTTATTATTCGTGATCCTTCAGCTGTACAACCTTCAGCCCCTTCATCTGCTTGAGTCTGTTGAGGTTCTTCTTCATCTGGTGCTGGTACTCTTTAAGTATGGCTTGCATGAATCCAATTAGGCAAACCTGCACATTTTACTGCTGTTGTTACCAATATAACCTGATTTGGTTTTTCCCACCTGGGTGCTAGGCACGATTCTCGAGTATGATTCTTCACTACAACCCAGTCACCGGGATTCAGATCATGCGCTTGGTTCGGCTGCTTGGGGACTGTGTCTTCTCCAACCTGGTAAGATATAGAACGCACTTGGTCAACCAACTCTTTGCAATACTCCAGTACCAAATCATCAGTTATATTTAACAGCTTGTGTCCTGGTATACATGCCTGCCTCATTGTTTTTCCCATGATTGTTTCATGGGGACTCAATACGGTATTCTTGTCTGGAATACTTCTAAGTCCCATCAGAACAAGAGGTAAAGCATCAGGCCAATCCAGTGGAGTGGATGCACACACCTTTCCCAGCCTTGACTTAATTGTGCCATTCAATTGTTCTACGACTCCAGATGCCTCTGGACGGTATGCACAGTGCAGCTTTTGTTAAATTTTGAATGCTTCGCAAATTAATCGAATTATTTCTTTATTGAAATGGGACCCTCGGTCTGATTCAATAGTTACTGGAAAACCGAAACACGGTATAAACTCTCTTAATAGGAGTTTGGACACTGTCAAGCTGTCATTTCTTCTGGTGGGGTATGCCTCCACCCACTTCGAGAATAGACAAACGATGACAAGTACATATTTTAGTCCTCTACAAACAGGCAACTGAATGAAATCAATTTGAAGTCTTATAAAGGGACCTTCAGCTTTTCCAATTTTCCCCGTATAGACTATTGTTTTCTTGCCGGGATTCATTTGTTGACATGTCAAGCATCTTTGGCAAAGACTCTCTGCAATGTTCCTGAACCTTGGATTAAACCAATCCCGTCTGAAGAGTCTAATCATTGCATCTCTGCCTATGTGGGTATCTCCATGGTACATCCTAGCCATGGGTGCAAGCATACAGTCTGGCAATACAGGTCTGTCATCTAAGTAAACCCATACACTATCTTCTGCCCTTCTCTGACAAAAAAATTTCTCCCACTCTTCTCTGCTTCATCTTGGAGTTCTCTTATTTCTCTCCATGTTTGTAATCCTGACAACAGCATAAGTTGGCAGCTGATTTCACATTTTCAACTTTCCTGTTTACTGCCATTTGAAATTTTGCACAGTGTTGGGCAACCTGGTCAGCATATCGATTACCTGCAGTCTACACGGTCATTTCCTGACTTGTGTGCGGCACATTTGACCACTGCCACTTCTTTTGGTAATTGTATTGCTTCAAGCAACTCTTTTACAAAATTTCTGTTTTTAATGGGAGACCCCGAAGAAGTCAGGAAGTCTCGCTGCATCCAGAGCTGGCCAAAGTCATGCACAACCCTGTAACCATACTGACTATCAGTGTAAATGGTTACTCTCCAATTGTTCCCATTTTTGCAAGCTTTAATAAAAGATATCAATACTGCTCTTTGACTCCTGGTAAATAGGATGCTTCGACTATTCCAGCCAATGTACATGCGGCATAAGCAGCACTCAACCCTCCCTCCTCATGGCACATACATGAGCCATCCACAAAAAGCTCGTGCTCAGCATCTCTCAAAGACTCATCCTGTATGTCTGGTCGGGGTTTGGTACTGAGTTCTTTTACATCAAGACATTCATGTTCATCTTCATCTTTCACTTCCTCATTGTATGGGTCTGGCAACAAGGTAGGTGGGTTAAGAATGGTACATCTGATTATGGTCATTTTTTCTGCTTCCAATATGATCCTTTCTGCTCGAAGTGAGATACTGTGTTCGAGTTCTTGTTAGCAGAATTTCAACTGCATGAGGGACGTATACCTTAACAGGATGTCCCATTACAATTGACTCACTTTGTTCTATACTTACACTTGTTGCAGCCACAGCTTTTAGGCATCCTGGCAACGCAGATGCTACAGGATCTAAGGTAACAGAAAAGTATGCCACTGGACGTCGCATTAGACCATGTCTCTGTGTTAAAACTAAGAGGACACAGTTATCTCTCTCACAACAGAACAATGCAAATTCTTTCGAATAATCAGGCATACCTAGAGCAGGTGCTTCACATAAACAATTTTGCAATTTTACAAAAGATTGCATGCTCAGATCATCCCACTCTACTGGGTCTTTCGCTCGTTTCTTTGTCATTTGTATCAAGGGTTTTGCCAGTAGAGAAAACCCTACAATCCATTGCCTGCAATATCCCACAACACCAAGAAGCATTCTTATTTCTTTTTGTGACTGTGCTAGTTTCATTTGCTTTATTATTTATATTCTCTCAGTGGTCACTCCTCTTAATCCTCGTTCTGTTTGGTGTCCTAAATACTTTACTTTGTTTCTGCAGAATTGCAATTTTTCAGGGGACACTTTATGTCCACCTTTTGCTAGATGGTTTAATAACAATGGAATCAGTTACACAATCACTCCTTGTTTTAGACATGACCAATAGGTCATCAATATACTGCACCAGGACTGATTCTCAAGGCATTTTTTCAAAATTTGGTTAAATATTGAAGGACTTTCTGTGTACCCAATGAACATTCGGGGGATGGAGAGATGCGGTCAGCCCCCTGCCTCTGATAACCTCTATAGATTGCGCCCTGGGGGGTGCAGTAGGGCTGCCCGAGTGCTCAGGACAAGAAGCCTGGCTGAACCTGGAATCCTGCTTGGGAGGCCCAGTGTGGTGGCCGCACTCCTGCGTGATGCGCTGGAGAGTTCGCTTGAGTAGACGGGTCCCTGCAGAGGGAAGTCATGGACGTGGGGCCTACCCGGGCCTACGGCGTTGTCCCCAAGGAGAACCGGGAGGTACCGAGAGGAAGTGCTGCACACAGGGAGGCTGCCTTTGTGGGACTGGAGTGGGCCCTGGGGCCTGAGATGCGGGACCAGGCCGGGCCCAAGCTGGCAACCGGACCCTGATGCTGTGAGAAACGGGGAGGTTCTTACCGAGAGCCCTTGGAGCCTAGGTGAGGCCTGGCGATGGCCCAGGGGAAAACTGTGGAGTGGCCTGATGCCTCTGCTCTGTCACCCTCGAGGGGCAAATACTGAGGGAGTGGCCAAGGACACTGTGGAGACGTGGGGCGTTTGGGAGTCTGGCGACTCCTGTGGCAAGAGCAGTGTCTACGCCGAGGCAGCGGACCTCGGTCGGCCCGACGGACGGTTGGAGGCCCGAATGGTTGCTCCTTGAGGGGCCCTCAGACCACGCATGAGATGAAGGTGGCTACACGGAGAGGGGACACTAGACTGGGGCTTGAAGCCTGGACATAGCTGGAGACTACTGGCGGCAGGCAGGAGTGGATGATGTCCCTTCCTCACTAATTGTTTGGCACCTCCTGTTGGGAGCTACACACCGAAACACGGACTGGGCCCTACTCCGGCCTATGTGATGGGTAAGACTAGGGGGAAACAAACAAGAGCTGCCCCAGAACCAGAAGAGGATACGCGAGTGCAAGCACAGGACAGCCTGGAGACACAATCGGTGATGGACCCCAGTCAAAAGCAGCTTTCCAAGATCCTGGAGGCCATTTCAGATACCAAAGCGACTCTGCACCAGGACATTAGTACAGTGTCGGTGGGCCGGGGCTCCTTCGTACGGAGCACCAAAGGCTTAATGACAGGGTAAAGGTGGTGGAGTCGGACCTCGCTGGGCTGGCCCTGGAGCAACAGGCATTGACTCGGCTGATGGCGGAACTTATGGATAAGGTCTGGATCTTGGAACCCAGGACGGAGGATGGAGAGGGCTGTAACTGGCGGAACAATGTGCGTATCCTTGGGCTACCGTAAGGGCCGGGAACGGAGATATGGTGGCCTACCTGGAACCATGGCTCAGCACAGTTGTGACACCTGGGGTCCTGACTCAGTTTTACACTCTCGAGAGGGCACACACAGTACCGACCTGGCACTTGGCCGTCCTCCGCGACCGGTGGTTGCCAGACTTACATTACACAGACATCCTACTGCAGAAAGCCCGTACAGATAGCCCCTTTACAGTAAACAATAGGAGGGTATCTATGTTCCCGTATTATACTCTTGAGGTCCAATGAAGACCAGCCTCGTTCTTAGAAGCTAAGAGAGCATTAAGGGAAGAAGGCCTCCAGTACTCCCTCATGTTTCCTGCCTGCTTCTGTATAGTCTTGGGTGGTAAAACACACTTCTGCGAGGACCCCAAGGAGGCCTGGGACTGGATCGAGGAATATAGAACTGGACTCCCTCAGACGGCCCAGGGGCAACACCCTGTAGCAGACGACCGTAAACCCAGGAAACGATCCAATCACAGGGCTGCACGCACTCTGTCAAAGAAACCGAGTCCCTCACAGACAGAGCATGAGAGAGCAGCAGCAGTGCAGCCAGTCGCTGAGATTGTCTGCGAGGATGCCTCCCCATCGGAGGCAGGAATGCAATCTGGCAAAGGGACCGTCTTGATCTGCCAGTAGTGACCCTGAAGACTGCGGATGAAATAATATAGCTGAGCTTCACGCTGAGAACAGTTGTGTCACTGCAGAGGGGCGGGGCGGGGCTGCCCTGAACTTTGGAGACATTAATTGGGCTGGAGGAACATTGATGCCGGTGCACGAGGCACTATACCTCACCACGCCACATCACGTACCACTGCTTCGTACACCCTGGTATGTCAATTTGTGCGTCCTCGATCCCCTGAAGGCTCCCGCTGTCGCTGGCTCGGGCCTTTATTGAACTTATAAGATATATTTATGGTTTGGGCAGACAGCCAATGCCGGTATGCTCTGGGATTTGGGAGTTGTTGACTGATGGGATGCATTAAGTTTGATTTGCTCTTTTAAAATAGCAGGTGGGGGAATGTTCTTTCATTTCTTCGGGGTCAGTGGCGGGACAAGAGCAATGGAGGGGGGATGGGTATCACTTAAGATGCCGACTCATCACCAAGTATTGAAGTTCCCCACCTTGTACATTAGGGGGATGGGTTTGATGTCTATATGTCACAACATCCATAACTACTTGAAAAAACGGTGGTACAGATTGACCTCTTACAAGAGACGCACCTCATTCAGGGGGAAGTTGAAAATTACATAGACGTTGGAGAGGGCACATATTTGCCACTAAATTCACCGTATGCCAGTGGCGGCTGGTGGCATTTGAAAGTGGTGAGCGTAAAACAATTGCCGTACTGCACTGCGGTAAGTGAGCGTAGCGAGCGAGCCGGAACTACCCTTAGAGGGTTTGGGGGTTCTCCCCCCGAGAAAATTTTGAAAAAAGAGTGGGCAAATGGTGCATTTTCAAGCAAATTTCAGAAAGAGTCTGAGGAAAGAGGTTGAATGAACACACTCAGAGGAAAAAGGTTAAATAATCAGAGGACGGAGGTTAAACAATCAGAGGAAAGAGGTTCTATAACCACAGCCAGGGGATGGAGGTTAAATAACCAGAGGATAATGGTTAAATAACCAGAGCCAGAGAACGGAGTGTAAATATCAAGGACCAGAGGACAGATGATAAATAACCAAAACTGGAGTATGCAGCTTTTCCAGCAAACTTCGAAAGTGACTATTTCTTGATGTGTAGATGCATGAGGTGTGTTTTCGGCAAAGCACGCACACAGACATTTCTTCCCATGCATGTGATAGGATGATTCGTGACTGTGGAGCTGGAATTGGTGAGAGACAGAGGAGGGGAGAGCGGGGAAGAGGTGGGCCATTTGCCATGACCCACTGTTCAATGCCATGGTTTAACTACCTATGCAGTTCCCTGCTGCGGCGTCCCTCGGTTTTGTGAATGTTGCCCCCTCGACATGTCTACTTCAGAAAAGCTGCCTGGGTGGGTAATGGCCGCCCGGAGAAGAGGCCCTGTTGCATCAACAGGAGCAGTGATACAAGTGCACAGTGAGCAGCCCGAAACACTTCACAGCTAAATAGAGACTCCTAGACAAGTTCTACACCAGTTGTGCAATGTGGAAGGACTCAAACCACACAGAAAAAAAAGCTAGAAAATAAGAAAATGCTGAACGGCCATCTTCATAAAGCTGCAGGCAAGTAGCAAGCTGACAATCAATGGTGAGAGGCAATTAGGACAGGAATCAGAAGGCAGCAGAAGGCACTGCGGGTGTCTCTGGAATGATGTTGTCTTTTTTCTTTAGCATATTATTTGACAGTAAACAGTACATAAAATGTGTGCTCCATTGAACCCGAATTCATGCTGCCTTGTGGGCAGGCTGTACAGTTTGACGAGAAGAGGTTATCCAGCACACTATGTTTAATCAGTTGTTAAGTTTATGTATGCTCCAACATCATGCAGCTTCCCCTTTACTTGGATAAACAATGGCAATACAATCGTCTCATGTTTGTAAAGTTCAATAGTCTGTTTTCAAATTCCAATCAATAGTGGATCTTTTGCTTAATACAGGATTTGTATTATTTGCTAATTACAAAGCACCATATACCATAATAATCACACAATCTTGATTTTAAGCTACAAAACCTCATTCCACATCACGGGCAAGGGTGCCAAAATGTGAATAGTTACTTATCTTCTTCTTAGTTTTTCATTTGCAGATCCTGCCGTAGTGGAAAGAAAGAAGATTTCCTGAGATCGGGGCCAGGGTCGTTGGAAACCATGGGTGTGGTTTTTATAGCCTGAGCCACACCCACGTCAGTCACCTTTTCGCTAACGCCTACACGTCACCACTTACACGGCGTGCACGGAGCTGGCGACATAGCAAATTGATACCTGAGATGTATTCACGCTGATAATATACAAAGCGAAATCCACAGTCAAATATATTCAGTGACCGCACGGAGACGTAACCAAAAAACGATCCAAAGCCTTTTTTATTAATATATGGCTGTATTGTGGAAATGTGGATTTTCCTGATCAGTTATGTCCCCTATCTTGGACCCCAACGGTTCTATGTGCATGTTACAAGCACATGTATGTTCCCTCCAGTTCCAGTTTCGAAGACGCAAACACATGTGCGTCCACCATCAACATGTCCTCTGTCAGATCCGCCATCAATGGGCTGGATATTCGATTCCTAAGTGTGAAAGGCCACCGACTTTATATGGCTAAGTTACTCCATTTTTGCAGTTCAGGCAGAGTAGGCCCGATTCTGTCCTCAAAGCCTTTCCCTGCTCTCTACCTCTGACAGCATCAGTTTGAGCCCGCATCTGTATCCATGAACTTTGTCCTACTTCCTGTGCAGCTAACGGTGCCTGCCTCGGCCAGTTTCGCCTGCCTGCCAAGAAGCTGTATTTCACCTTCGAATTATCTGCTTCCCCCTCAGCCGATGCATTCCTGCCTAGTAGTTTAAGTAAACATTCTTCCCGTTACCAAGCAAGAAGGCCCATCTTCTCTGTCCTCCTGCAAGTAATTCATAGCCCTGTCACCATGGAATATTCCTACCCCCTCGCATTCAGTGTAGACACTTAGATGCTTGTACACGCACACACACAGTCAGTATAGAATAGATTCTGTCCGAGAGTCCTTCCTTGTGGATAACATAGTTCTTTAAACATAGGATGTTAGATATGATTTGGGATTAGGTTGACTTGACCCCCCAGACTTCTTGTCTCCACATGTAGAGCTAAATGTCAAGTCCCCGTCACCCCCTAGTTACACGTCAATTACACGTCATACTGCTGCGCGCGCACCTATGCCAAATATTATCTTATAGATCCACCTATACATGACATCATAACCAATCATGTTCCTTTTTACTCATTATTACACCCATTTTCGGTTACGCAGCCCAAACGTCAATGTCCTTATCAATTGTTACGCCTACTGTATTCACTTCATTATAATGTATGTACTATAAAAGTTACTTCTTGTCAATAAAGTATGTACTTCACTTCCTGAACCCCCGTGGTGACGGAACCTGAAGGCCGCGACTCGAGTCGGCCATTTTGGAATAAAGCCCATTCAGAAACCTCTTTTACCACGGATTCTGCCTCTTATTATTCTGAGCTATTTTATTTAAGATTCCGTATGAAATTCAGTCCAGGTAAAAGAATATTTACCACATAATGGCGCCCGAATAGGGACACTTTCTCATCTCACGCGCCGGCGGTGCGTTGCAGGCCCGGTCTCCTGCCATAGCTGGACGGACCATAACGCGTACCAGCAGGATTTCCTGTAGCTCCCTCCGGTCAAGCGGGGGCGACTGAGGCTGCGATCAACCCAGACGAGGCGGTGAGAAGTGCGAAGTATCCCGACCAGAGCCTAGCTGAGAGAGCAAGATCCGAGGTATACAGAGGCCCACCAGGTTTTCGAAGTCCCGATGTCCAGAGGGTCCGATGTCCACAGTCATCGAGTCCAGTCCATTCTCCGAGGCCTTCCGTTTCAAGGAGCTACCCGGTGAGTACCATCGCCGGGGAGGCGTGTTGACGCGCACATAGGTTGTGCCGGTCAAGACGGATTTGGGTACACAAATCCGGTCTGCACTGTTTAGCATTGTATATGTACTGTTTAGCAGTATATCAAGTATTCCGAAGTATCTAGTTATTGTCGAGAATTCTGCTTGGTGATTAGTTATGCAGACTGTCATCATTGTTGGTCATTTTTTTAATAATGTTTTAATGTTTAATGTTTAATGTGTTAAACGTCTTGCATATTGTGGTATGAGTGATTGTTCATTATTGTGTTTTTCGCATTAAGTGTGTTCAAGACCAGGTATCAGATCAGTTGTCAATATGCCGCTCTTTTCGAAGTTAAGACAGATTACTACTAGAAAAGGGGTGCTTGAAGAAGCAGTCCCTATTCCTCCTAGGGACACTCCAGGGCACTTTATGTATCACAAGCATGGCTTAGATGCCATATTATTTCTTGATTTATGGGTAGATTATACCAAAGGATTGCCAGAAAGTCAAAGGTGGCCCGCAGCGGGAACCTGGGATGCAGAGTGCATCATGAAAGTCGAGGAAGAATTATGGAAAAGAAAGGTCAGACAGTCACAGAAAGACGCTGTTGAGTTATGGCGTAAAGAATCTCATCGACGTACAGAAAAAGCACGTAGACAAGAAGAGAAGAGTAAAGAAAGTTCAAATAAAGTTCAAGAAAATCTATTAATTGAGGAAGGTATCCGAGTGAAATCAGAACAAATAGATAGACAAAGAAATGCCCTTATGAATGGTATGTATCCCCTTCTAGCCGAAGGATTACCTAAAGCTGCTCCAGAGATACCGAAAGACTTGCCGCCCCCATTATTTCCAATTAAGGTACATCCTAAAGGACATCCCAGAACCGCAGAAGATGTTTTTCTTTCCTCATATCTAGATGACGCAGCTCCCGAGTATGCTAACCCCGCACCACATAGACCGTCTGCCGGGGGGGTTCAACGTCAGGATCAGGTATCTGTCCCTGTGCAACAGCAAGTCCCGACACAAGCTTCGGCAAGCACATCTGTTTCCGCATCTGTCTCCGCAACCGATTCTACAGTGGTGTCCACACCTATAGTTGCTGTGTCACGTTCGACGAATCCATTCACACCCGACGCCCCAGATGGGGCCACGGGAGGTGTTAGCAATACTTCTACGCCACCTAGAATAAATAAACTTGTTTTTCAAGAGTCAGCGCATTCACGTACACCCAAATTCGTAAGTGAACGTGCGCTTAAGGAACTTCTTATAGATTGTAGATATGATCCGGTGGTCGGTAAAGAGGACGAAATGGTCCTGGCATCATTACGCATCAGACGAGCCGCAGGGTATTTAGCGAAGTTACCAGGAATGACTGCGCATCTAGATAAAATATATCATTTTGTTCAAACAGGACGAGATCCAGAATGTATTAATAGAGCTATGGAATTCCAGAAAGTAGAGATACAGGGGGAACTGTTACGTTTCCTCATAAACTGTGTGATCAGAAATCAAGATCGACCGGGGGTAGACCCGAATGCCATGCTAATTCTTACAAGATGGAGCCAGAATATATCAGAAGGGAGACACGATAAGCAAAATTGTATAATAGCCATGTGCCGAAAGATCCGTAAAGAAATAGAACGTATTCATGAAGAAAGATTGGAAACAGACGAGTTCGAGCAAGATGAAGTGTCCGAATCAGGGGATTCCGTAAGACAGTCAGAGACCATAGCCTATGTAGGTAGAGGAAGATCCTGTAATAATACTAGATGTTTTTCTGATCCAATACACTCTGTATGTCCAAATAATAGCAGAACGTATCCGACGCCAATAATAAATCTGAAGTCCCCTGAACATTTGTTTCAAGCCGCAGATAAAATACTCCGAGAACGAAGGGGTTACCACCTCCTCGATTCCATGGATGAGCAAGAATTAGCCAGATCAGCCGTCCACTGGATTGACAGTCCTGGAAAATACGGTGATGTGACCGTAGCACACACGTTTTTTAACCTCAGTCCAGATGAACAACGTTTAGCTGGAATCTATATGATTCAGCAACTCCTTATATTATATAAGAGCCAACATGCTGATCCTGGTCCTTTACCTGATATATTAACGGAACTACTCACGAATAGATGGAGAGGTTCTAGTAACAAGTTAATTAAAGAAATCTTAGTGTCACGTAAACAGTACGTCCTTTTTGTAAGCCCAGATCCTTTCTCGCTGCCCAGCAAGGAAAGAATGCCGTATTATATGGATAGACAAAATCCCTTACGAGAAGTGCACCCAATAAAAGGCGAAGACAATCAGTTTCACCGTGTATTTGTATACACACCCATAACAAAAATTGAATTGTTAGAAATGAAGAAAATAGTACCGAGTCATGACAAAGACCCAGCGGGTTTTCACCGAGAAATTAAAGACATGTTACTGATGGGAGAGTATACCTATCCTGATATTATGACAATATTAAAGGTGCTAATGCCTGCTGGCATTTATGAAAAACTGAAAGAAAAAGAGTGGGAAGTGGGAGACCAAAAAATAGATTGGACAGCATTAGAAGCAGAGGAAAGGGCCCGAACTGCAGGTTCAGGGCTCGGGGATAAAGTTAAAGCATTACCAGGTTTACTAGTACAAGTACTGCCACGTTTATTAACTACGAAAAAGGAAGATTGGGGTGCAATCTCAGCCTGTAAACAAAAGCATGATGAAGACACAAGTGATTATTATGCCCGATTTGAAAAATGTTTTGGTGTAAATAGTGGTATAAAAGCAAGTAGTGAGTCGTATCCACATTTATTTGTGACAAAATTAGTGGAAAATGCATTGCCTCCAGTAAAGAATAGAATATTGAAATTCGAGAGTACATGGCAAAGTAACACTCCGTCACAAATGCTACAAATGTTACAGTATCATCACAATAGAATTAGAGATGAACAAGAACACGAACAAAGACGTATGAAGGATACAAAAATGAAAATGCTAGTTTCCCAGACAGTACCAGCGGATGGTCACAAAAAGGGTGTGACACATTCCGGAGATTCAGCAGTTCCTGTAAAGGGAACATGCAATTACTGTAAACAACTAGGCCATTATGTACACGATTGTCAAGTCCTGAAGCGTAATATAGCTATAGGTATTGCAAAAGAAAGACCACGACCACTCAGACAGGATCAGAATGAACAAGGAGCTACGCAGCATGGACAGTCCATGCCAGCTCAGCAACAGTCTATGCCAGCCTCACAACAATCCATACAGTTTGTGCCAGTTGCACCATCGATGCCTGCTGCTGCCACACAAACCACAACACGACAAATGTATCAGACTGCACAGTATGAATATCCTGAGTATCAGCGTTACGCATGAACTAGCCTAGAGAGGGAAGTTGACTTACCCCTTATTGAGATTCCTGTAGATCAAGAAGGACCTTATGTACATAGTGAATTATTAGGTCAAGATAGAAAATTCTTACTCGATACAGGGGCAAGTCGAACAACTATAAAACGTAGTGAAGTTCCAGGGGCACCCCTCTCAGGCTCTCAAAATGTTTCCCTTGGTTTTTCAGGAAAGCCTATTGTTAATGAGGTATCACAGCCACTTCCACTTACGATTGGTCCTTTGACACGAACTACTGATTTATTGCTTACCAAATCTTGTCCAGAAAACCTGTTAGGTATAAAGACATTGAAAGCCCTAGGGGCTATTATCTGTTGTTCTCCGGAAGGAGTACGACTGTTTTTACGTGATTTTAAAGGTCATTATGTATCCAGAGACATGGATCGCCGATTACAGACTTTACCAGCACATCTATGGGCACAAGGCCCTACTGATGTTGGTTGCATGAATATTACACCATATCGAGTCACGCTAAAGGCAGGAGTGGTGCTACCACGAATGCGACAATACAAGCTACCACCAGATGCTGTAGCGGCTTTACTACAAATCATTGACGAGCTCATTGCCCAAGGAGTAGTTGTAGAAACAGACTCCAATGTATGTAATTCACCGATAATTCCGATTCTTAAACGAACAGATCCTACAGCGCCGCCAGTATATCGATTGGTTATTGATCTGCGCGAGTTAAACAAATGCATTGTACCACAATTTCCTGTGGTCCCCGATATCTCATCATTATTGACAGCCATTGATTCCGAAGCAACATTCTTTACTGTAATTGATCTCAAGAATGCTTTTTTCAGCGTCCCCATAGATCCGGAAAGCCAATATTTGTTCGGATTCAGTTTAAATGGGCGTAGCTTTAAATTCTCACGCGCACCTCAAGGATTTACAGAAAGCCCCAGCATCTATAGCCAAGCACTGAAACGAGAACTTGACAGTATCCACATGCCAGTTAACACTGCCTTGCTTCAATATGTCGATGATCTGCTGATCACCGCTAGAAGCGAACCTGAATGTGAAAAGGCTTCTCTGACAGTTTTACATTTTCTAGCAGACAAGGGGCACAAGGTGTCTCCTTCTAAGCTGCAATTCTGTGTCCAGCGAGTTATTTATCTTGGTCACTCGCTGTCCAAGGAGGGAAGGCAGCTTACACCAGATCGCATTCAGTTAATTGCTAACATGTCAATACCCAAGACACAAAAGGAGGTGCGGGCTTTCATAGGCCTCACTTCATATTGTAGGCAGTGGATCCCTCAGTACGCATTTCTAGCAAAACCACTCATTCAGTTGACAACACAGGAGGCAGCCACATCGACTGTCCTCCCTTGGACCCAGGAACACACACAAGCTTTTGAAAGCTTAAAGAAAGCTCTATGTCAAGCACCTGTTTTAGCGACACCATGTTACAGCAAACATTTTACACTCTTTGTTACAGAACGCGAAGGTACTGCCTTGTCAGTACTCACTCAGGAACAAGCAGGATCACGCAAGCCATGTGCGTATTTTTCCAGTACATTAGATCCCGTAGCTCAGGCTTTGCCTGCGTGCCTGAAATCAGTGGCAGCAACAGCTTTAGCAATTAGACAAAGCGATGCCATAGTGTTAGGACATCCATTGACAGTACAAGTACCACATGCAGTAGAAGTCCTTGTGAACCGAACGCAAACACAACACTTGACCATAGCAAGACTTACCGGTTATGAACTGACATTGTTTCAGCCACACATAGAGATCCGACGTTGTAATACATTGAATCCTGCTACACTTTTACCTGTAATTGGAACAGACCCACTAGCTCATGATTGTGTTGAAGTTATTGAAATAAAGACGAAACCCAGACAAGACTTAACAGACGTTCCATTGTTAGATCCAGACCTGACGTTGTACGTAGATGGATCGTGCATGAGAACAAGTACAGGAGATTTAGTGGCCGCGTATGCAGTCACAACAGACACTGAAGTTATTGAAACAAACTGTATAGATACTTTGTCAGCCCAAGCAGCGGAACTTATTGCTCTAACACAAGCCTGTATTCAAGCCACAAATAAGAAAGTTAACATATACACTGATTCACGTTATGCATTCGGAGTTGTACATGACTTCGGGGTGCTTTGGCGAGAGAGGGGTTATTTAACTTCTCATGGGACCCATATTCAGCATGGGTCTCTCATTCATGCTTTGTTAGACGCAATCCATCTGCCCACAGCTATATCGATTATGAAATGTAAAGCACACACGAAGGTTACTGATATCATTTCTCAAGGCAATGATTTAGCTGACAGGACAGCTAAACAGACTGCTCAGACTCACATATCCGACATGACAAAGCCAATAGTCCCGACACCAACACAGTGTATGACAATTAAGGATCCCGCACTTGATATAATTGACATACAGTCACATGCCACAACAGAAGAAATAAAGAAATGGACTGAACTAGGAGGGATCCAGACAGATCAGGGATGGGTGACAAAGGAGAAATCTGTATGGTTTCTTCCTGACTCTATGGTCCAAGCCATTATAGCTACAATTCACAGTCCGGCGCACTTAGGAGAGAAAGCTATGCTAGATAGCATTCAACACATTTGGTTCAATAAACATTTACGAGCAGCAGCTAAACAAAAAATCCGTACCTGTATGATATGTTGTCAGTTCAACCCAGGAAAAAGTGTTCCCGTAGAACAGGGTGGATTTCATACTCCTGAACATCCTTTCGAAGCTCTCCAGATGGATTATATCCAGATGGAACGATGTCGAGGATTCAAATATGTTCTTGTAGTTGTCTGCGCTCTTTCCCGATGGACTGAAGCGTACCCAGTATCAGATTACACTGCCCCGACCACTGCCAAGCAGCTAGTTCGAGAATTCTTCCCACGGTACGGTTTACCACGTGTTGTATATTCAGATAACGGCCAGCCTTTCTCATCTGAATTAATGAAACATGTTTCACTTTTGCTGGGATATCAGTGGAAGTTTCATTGTGTCCGACACCCCGAGGCAGCAGGTCTCGTGGAACGACATAATCAAATTTTGAAAATCAGATTGTCGAAAATATGTCAGGAGAAAGGTGTTGACTGGATAGTAGCCTTACCAGTTGCACTATTTTACATACGAATGGTAGCACACTCTCGAACAGGGCTATCCCCGTATGAGGTGATCTTCGGCAGACCACCGAATATGTGGGGGACGCCTATACCCCGTAAAATAACTGATGTTGATTGTAATATGCTGACAGATTACCTGGCTTCCTTGATGTCTGCACTACAATCTTGTCGTTCACAGGTGGCTGCAGCCTTTCCTGACAACACTGAGGTGAAACCCCATGACGTAATCCCGGGCGATTATGTCCTTGTGAGGAACTTTGACAGAAAGACCCAACTGGAGCCGAGGTGGAAGGCACCCAAGCTAGTCCTGTTGACCACAAGAACAGCCGTGAAGATCGAGGGCCGCAAGGGCTGGATTCATTCAAGCCATATTAAGAAATTTCATGGACTATCCTCGGATATAGACACTGTGCCCTGCACTCCCTCACAGACTGATACAAAGCTTCCTTTTGTTGAACCGAACAATTCTGAAAAGTACAAACTAAAGCTTAGGCCCAACCAGTCGAGCAATTTGATTGTTTAAGTCCTC
Source organism: Triturus cristatus (assembly GCF_964204655.1). Classification (NCBI taxonomy): domain Eukaryota; kingdom Metazoa; phylum Chordata; class Amphibia; order Caudata; family Salamandridae; genus Triturus; species Triturus cristatus. The sequence goes on along the minus strand of NC_140581.1, from coordinate 261,114,790 downwards.
TCCAAGGTGAAGCGGTTGAATTGTCTCTGACATGTATCCCTTGGACCTGAGTAGAGAAAATACCCGAAAAATGTTGAAACGACAGGCGTACTGTAAAGCACTGCGTAGCCACTGTATAATGACATTATTAATTTTGTTTTCCTTGAGTTTTATAATAATTACTGCAAGTATATTGTTGCATATGTATTATCCTGTTTCTAAACATATTCTCAATATAACCGATGAACATTCTTTTAGTGACCTACCCCCACATGAATTATCTTATAGACTTGCGCTGCGTAATAACACTTTCATTAGTATGTTACATCATTCTCATCAGACTAGTAATGCCACTAATTGTTGGGTGTGTGGCCGACTTCCTCCCTATCAGAATAACAAAGGAGTTCTGCCTTTCCTCCCCCATCCGTTCACACATAATGGCTCCTGTGGAGCATGGTTTAGTTTACTAAATTCCATAGACTCAGACACAGCAGTTTATCAACACCATTGGATATGGGGAAATCTGAATCTAGTTTTATTTAAAGTCTGTTACCCTGATAAGGAGGGTCACCCCAGTAGAACAGGAACTGATCTAGAAAATGAAGTGTATGGATTAGGTAATTTTACACCTAATCTTATGATTCTGAATGTCGAATCCGAAGTTGAACTAATTCTGCCCACTATGTCAGTATTTCCAGTTAAGGGTGAATTATGTGTAAGAAAAGTTGGTTCCATACATATGGGCCATAGCAAATGCGTTACTACAGTAGAATATAGTGATCAAGGTAAATCTTCATTTCGAGCTTCTCGCCATTCCTACTTTATATGTGGTCAGACCGCATATATGCGTCTGCCTCTAGATTGGGATGGTACCTGTTACATAGCATTCCTTTTGCCACCTGTTTTCCTAGCTCCTCCTGATTATTATCGAAATGTTCATTTAGTACACAATAGAGAACGAAGAGATCTCCCAGTTGTCGATTATACTGAGACGGCATGGGACAAGTATGTAGACTTCAATAAAGGTATCTTTCCCTATATAGGTACAATTTCAAATAGTAAGCTGATACGTAGGCTAACCAAGACTCTTGAAGCTGTAGTGAATGAGACTATAGCCGCCCTAGGCAATCTGACAGAGGAGCAATCGGTGATGAGAATTGTTGTTCTTCAGAATCGTCTTGTCCTTGACGTCATCTTGGCCGATAGGGGCGGAGCTTGTAGGGTCATCGGATCCAGCTGCTGTATATTCATACCAAAAAATTCGCCATCTGTATATAAAGCTATAACCCGCCTTCATAAGATTGTGAGCCAGATACACGAGGATCCAGGCACTTGGACGTGGTCCGGGTGGTTTTGGAGTGTGATATCAGCCTGGGGATGGAGAGTTCTGTCCTTCCTAGGTATTGGCCTTCTTATACTATTCAGTTGCTGCTTATGCCTGCAATGTGGACCAGCGATTTGTGGTCTGTGTGCCACATCGTGTATTCCACATCAAGGTTTTCGTTCAAAATCCCGGAAGAAGAAAGAAGAAGAAATGATGCTCCATGAGCAAATCGATGGATTAATGAAGATCGATATCTCTTGAAGGGCAAGTAGGGGACAAGGAGGGAATGTGGAAATGTGGATTTTCCTGATCAGTTATGTCCCCTATCTTGGACCCCAACGGTTCTATGTGCATGTTACAAGCACATGTATGTTCCCTCCAGTTCCAGTTTCGAAGACGCAAACACATGTGCGTCCACCATCAACATGTCCTCTGTCAGATCCGCCATCAATGGGCTGGATATTCGATTCCTAAGTGTGAAAGGCCACCGACTTTATATGGCTAAGTTACTCCATTTTTGCAGTTCAGGCAGAGTAGGCCCGATTCTGTCCTCAAAGCCTTTCCCTGCTCTCTACCTCTGACAGCATCAGTTTGAGCCCGCATCTGTATCCATGAACTTTGTCCTACTTCCTGTGCAGCTAACGGTGCCTGCCTCGGCCAGTTTCGCCTGCCTGCCAAGAAGCTGTATTTCACCTTCGAATTATCTGCTTCCCCCTCAGCCGATGCATTCCTGCCTAGTAGTTTAAGTAAACATTCTTCCCGTTACCAAGCAAGAAGGCCCATCTTCTCTGTCCTCCTGCAAGTAATTCATAGCCCTGTCACCATGGAATATTCCTACCCCCTCGCATTCAGTGTAGACACTTAGACGCTTGTACACGCACACACACAGTCAGTATAGAATAGATTCTGTCCGAGAGTCCTTCCTTGTGGATAACATAGTTCTTTAAACATAGGATGTTAGATATGATTTGGGATTAGGTTGACTTGACCCCCCAGACTTCTTGTCTCCACATGTAGAGCTAAATGTCAAGTCCCCGTCACCCCCTAGTTACACGTCAATTACACGTCATACTGCTGCGCGCGCACCTATGCCAAATATTATCTTATAGATCCACCTATACATGACATCATAACCAATCATGTTCCTTTTTACTCATTATTACACCCATTTTCGGTTACGCAGCCCAAACGTCAATGTCCTTATCAATTGTTACGCCTACTGTATTCACTTCATTATAATGTATGTACTATAAAAGTTACTTCTTGTCAATAAAGTATGTACTTCACTTCCTGAACCCCCGTGGTGACGGAACCTGAAGGCCGCGACTCGAGTCGGCCATTTTGGAATAAAGCCCATTCAGAAACCTCTTATACCACGGATTCTGCCTCTTATTATTCTGAGCTATTTTATTTAAGATTCCGTATGAAATTCAGTCCAGGTAAAAGAATATTTACCACAGTATTGTCAACACAGGTTTGGCATTACACTCATTGCCAAAAAAGACAGCACGCTGAAGAGCCCTGAAGAAGTCCCAAGAGGGATGAAACGCGTTGGCAAAGCAATCTTTTGATGATTTTAAGGCAGAGAACTGATTTTCAATAAAGAATGGATTAAACAAAGCTACAATCAAGACTTACGTTATCTGTCAATAGATGTTTGTATGGGAAGCATGATAATTGTTTGATTCTGTATTGTTTTTCTTGCAACAAGCCATATTATATTGGATACAGAGTATATATATTTTTCTCGGGTGCAGGATCAGTGTGTAGTTAGGTAACGGTGGTTTTCAATCACCTAATTTGGGTGTATGTGGGTCACACCCCAGATCTTACTGCAACGAGTCATATCATCAACACAAGGCAGATTTATTGGTGACGTCTGGTGCTTGGCTGTTAAAAGCTCTGACCCTGTCCTCTGGTTAATATAAAGCCTACACGTCCCGTCCCTTTCCAGCGTGACGGTACGTGAAGCGTTTCCTTTACCGCTTAGGATCAGCAGCGGTTGAAGTTTGCACGGTGCGTGAAGCGTTTCCTTAATTGTACCTAGTTTACCGCTTAGGATCAGCAGCGGTAGAAGTTTGTACGCCCCAGTCAGCTGTCCCAATGCGTGCTGCTTTCTGAAAGTCATAACAATTTTACCACAAGATGTGAAGCACTAAACATAGCGTTTTACCAATCACCACTAATGTCTAAAACCAAAGTAGGTGTATACAGAGCTTATCATCCATATTGCGTAATTCCACAAATTACACTGTAAAGCATTCACAGGGGTGGGTTTTTTCCTGCATTAATTTGCGTTGCGTTTAAAACGCATGCACATCTATATCTTTTGACTCGACTTTTATTTCAATGTCCGTAATCGCATCACAGGTTGTGAGACTAGCTTGGAAACAAGTCGTTGGTAGAACTGGTTGTACATCTGTGTTATTTTCCCTTTCTTTTTCACCAATACGTGATAAAGCATCTACCTTATGATTCTCTTTTCCTGGTCGGAAAGTGATTACAAAATTATAATCATGAAAGAATAACGACCATCTGCGCTGTCTTCATTTATAAAAAATTGGAAAACGGCTGGAGCATTACAGTGTCCGAAGGGCATTACTTGGTATTCAAAAAGGTCGAATTTGGTAGGAAACGCTGTTTTCCATTCATCGCCCTCTCGGACCCTCACAAGATGGTATGCTGCGCGCAAGTCCAATTTGGTATAAATGGTTACTTGTTTGACTTGATCCAACAATGTAGGAATTAGTGGCAGAGGGTATCTATTCTTTATTGTGTTGAACTATGCTTAAAATGGCCACTGAGACTCCATTTCGTGTTGCCATCTTCTCGGCAACCTGGTGAAGGGTTACTTTCTATGTCTCTGTTAGAACTTGCTTAACCCTCCTCGCTCCTTGCGGTTGAGCCGATTTCAGAAGCTGCTTGAGTACCTCGCCCCCCCCCCCCGGTTGTGCCAGAGACATAGCCACATCCTGTCCACTGTTGGTAACTCAGCCTCTTACACCAACAGCTGTACTCCGTAACCACGCCATCTGGGCGCTGAAGCAAGAGGCTGTGTGCATTGTGTAATCAGAGGCAGACGCTCTCTGGCCATGATTACGCCACTTAAGACTGATGAGGAACTTGTTGGATGTGTAAAGGGTGTGGCTAGTGCTATAATTATGTGTGCGCTGCGGAGTGAAGCAGCAGTCTCCGTAGAATTGTCTTTGCACCATTCTGGGACCCTGTCCTTAGCTCGAGCTATTAAATTAAATTTACTTTCCTCCACAGCTATGTTGTCCTGGTCTCTTTGGTAGTACACGAGTAATCAAGGTGAACACGTAGATTCTAAGTGTCCCCTGCACCGCTGGCTTCGACCCTCCAGTCAGGAGGGGTCTCCAAAAGCTGGTTCTACAATTGGCGCCTAAACGTGGGGCGTCTTCGGTGGTCGTCATTGTGCCTGGTGGTCGTGAGGGGTCCGTGATCGAATTCCAAGGGAGGCGCGCCACTACATCGGCTGAAAATTGTCCTTGTGGGCCCGAGGTCTCCGATTGCGTGATTCCTCCCTCCTAGGGGCTATCCGACTGAGGCCCTGACTGACGCCCCTGTTCCGGTTCCTAATTTTTGGAGATCGAGACCTTTGCGACACTTGCCGTGCGAGGAAATATTAACGGTCAGGTAAGAGTGGGAGTGACCCACTTCTTTGGTGAATTGTATTTGGTTTTGGGTATTGTTCGACGTTTGCAAAAGCCGAAGCCAAGGGGTAAGTAAAGTCATATGTTGTAACTGTTCGATTGTACCCTTTGATGTTTGGAACCAGGATATGCGTCTAGAGATGCCTGGATTTAGTAAATTTCGGAAATGGTGTTGTTGTTGTTGTGCACAGGACTCCGCATTGGAGGAATCTTGTCCGATTCCTCCCTTGGGGACCCCTAATCACGAAGTCTATGTTAAACATGGTATTGGCCCTATTGTGTTTTCCTCACTCTGGCACAAGTATACAAAGGTTAATGCTGAGTTACAATGGCCAATGCATGGTAGTTTTGAACGTCCTGTATTAGACAATCTGGAGGAGAAATATTTTCAAAGAAAAGTTGGACCTGCGATGTTTGATTCCTTTTGGGTTTGGCGCAAGGAGTCCAAGCAGAAGGAAATCAAACTCAAAAAGAGCGAAGCTAAAACAATGCATATGAGTGTGATTCAGAAGGCCCAGAATCATGATGATCAGAAAATAGAAGAGGGTATAGTGATACATGATAGATTACATTGAATGCAGACAGACAGATGTTACGTTACTAAGAAGGTCCCCGAAAAGGTCCGGGACAAGAAGGATGACCCTCTCATGTCCTCTATGTTGGACACCCCTCCACCTTATGCTCCCATCATGTACCCGGCCCTTGATCCTGCACAATTGGCCCTCAATGCCACTCCAGTTGTTGCCCATGCCCTGGTTCACAGGACAGGCGCCCCCTCATGCACGAGAATAGATTTGATGCAGCCAATTATGAAGATCGCAATTATTTTACTGAGGCTTATGAGCCCGAAGAAGGGACGGGGTTTCTGTCCAACTAGGATTGCCAAGGACAAGGAAAGGGACCCGTGCCTAGTCCTGTTGACCAGAAGGGACCGTATGTTCACGTTACAACACTGGGTTCTACGGAACCATTCTTGGTCGACACTGGTGCAACCAAAAGTTCTATTGCTAGGTCTAAAGTCCCTGGGGCCCCCTTGTCTGGCGCAAATAACCTTTTTGTGGGGTTTTCTGGTACCCCAGTGTTTACCCCCGTCTCACAACCACGGGAGCTAACGATAGGACCCTACACGGTTGATTCCCCTTTGGTTTTGACTTCCACATGTGGCGAAAATTTGTTGGGTTTAGATCTATTGAAAAGATTACATGCCACCATATACTGTTCTCCTGATGGTGTTTACATCACTATGGGCCCCCCTACTACACACCCAGTATATTTAGCCTCCTCAGATCCCCTTCCCCAGGAACTTCAAAATGTCCCTCCCACTCTTTGGGCCCCTAGGTGATACTGATGTAGGCCTTTTGTCCATGCCACCCTTTTCTGTTACCCTAAAGGAAAATGCTCGCCTTCCCCGACTTCCCCAATACAAAATACCCAAAGAAGGGAAGAGGGCATTACTCCAGATAATTTCTGAACTTGTTGACAAGGGCGTGGTTGAAGAGACAAGAGGCAATGTGTGTAACAGCCCATTTTTGCATATCCGCAAATGCACCTACCCTTCCAAGTCCCCTGTTTATCTTTTTGTCAGTGATTTACGCGAAATAAATAAAATAGTAGTTCCCCAGTTTCCTGTGGTCCCAGATATCACTGCCTTACTCACTATGGTCCCCCCGTCATCATGTTTCTTTTCTGTCATTGATTTGAAGAATGCCTTCTTTAGTATACCCGTTGATGAACAGAGTAGGGATCTTTTCGGATTCTCATTGGCAGGTCATAGTTTCCGGTTCTGTAGAGCTCCACAAGCATATACAGAGAGCCCTTCCATTTATAGTCAGGCCCTCAAGGGCCAACTTGATTCCCTGTCCCTACCACAAGGTACCGCATTACTCCAGTACATTGATGATTTGCTCATAGCAGCAGACACCGAGGCATTATGTAAAGAAGCTACGATGAAATTGCTCCTGCATTTGGCACAGTTCAATCACAAAGTTTCCCTCTCCAAGCTCCAATATTGTCGACATGAGGTTACCTATTTAGGTCATCTCCTGTCGAAGGAGGGACGCCGCCTCACCCCTGAACGAATACAGACTATCAGTAAAATGCCCCCACCTAAAAAGCAGAAAGAGGTCCGTGCTTTCATTGGTATCACCTCCTACTGCCGCCAATGGATACCCAATTTTTCTCTACTCATTAAACCTTTGTTGGCCCTCACACTTAAAGATGTTCCCCACCCGCTTCCTTGGACAAATTAGTGTCAGCGTGCATTTGAAGAACTGAAAACCGCCTTGTGTTCGGCCCCGGTGCTAGGCACCCCTAGTTATCAGAAGCCCTTCACTCTTTTCTTACATGAGCATGATGGTTGCGCTTTGTCAGTGTTAACACAGCATTTCGGTGACAGACAACGCCCCTGTGTAGTTCTAGATCCCGTGGCACGTGCGTTGCCCAGTTGCTTGAGAACAGCCGCCGCAGCTGCCATATACATTCGCCAATCTACTGGTCTGGTTCTCGATACTGCGCTTACAGTTATGGTTCCTCACGCAGTTGATACTTTATTGAATAGGACAAAAACTCAACACCTTACTAGTGCACGTTTGTCCGGATATGAGTTGACTCTCTTAGCCAGTCATATCACCATCCGCCGCTGCACTACACTGAATCCAGCCACATTGTTACCCTTTATTGATGGTAACACTACTTCTGATCCGCATGATTGTGTACTCCGGACGGAGGAAGAGACTAAAAGCCGTGTAGACTTGACTGACACACCCCTCACTGATCCTCATGGTACCCTGTATGTGGATGGTTCTTGTTTCAAACTTCCTGATGGTAGCACAACTGCCGCCTATGCTATCACCACGTTACAGACAGTGGTGGAGAGTGAGAGGATACCTTACCAATCAGCACAGGCCGCTGAGTTAGTGGCGCTGATAAGAGCGTGTGAATTTAGTACGGGGATGGCCGTCAACATCTACACCGACAGCCAGTATGCTTTCGGAGTGGCCCATAATTTTGGGCGACTGTGGGCTGAGAGGAGATTTTTAACTTCTCATGGTACTAAGATACAACATGGTCAACTGGTCAGCAGACTGTTAGAAGCATTGACCCTTCCTTCCAAGATAGCTGTGGTTAAATGTAGCGCCCACAAGAAAGTAACAGATGACATAGGAAGAGGTAATGCATTTGCTGACCAGACTGCAAAGGAAACAGCAAAAAATGTCTCCACCCGTATGTATGTAGCTGGCCCCTCAAATTGGGTACCGGAGGGAGGGATGCATGAGGGCACTCTTGAAAATGTGAAGGAAATACAGGCGGAGGCAACTAGAGAGGAAAAGACTCTCTGGGAAGAGCAAACAGGCCTATTAGATGAGAATGGCTGTTGGACGGATCTGTCTGAACAACAGCGGTGGTTGTTACCCGATGCCTATGTTTTGCCAGTGGTTACTAAGGCTCATGGCCCAGCTCATATTAGTACAAAAGGTATTTGCAAATTGCTAGCTCCGGTATGGCAAAACAAGCACATCCCAAAATATGCTGAGAGGCTAGTCAGGAATTGCATGATTTGTTTGATGCATAACCCAGGTAAGGGCACACCAACACCTGCTGGGAATTTTGCGCCCCCATCTTGCCCCTTCGAGGTGCTCCAAATAGATTATATTCAGATGGAAAGATGCAACAACCTCCGATATGTTCTGGTGGTTGTGTGTGCCTTTAGTAAGTGGATTGAAGCATACCCCCTTAAGGACAACACTGCTATCAGCACTGCTAAGATCCCGTTGAAGGAATTCTTTCCCAGATTCGGAATGCCTAGAATTATCTGGAGTGACAACGGAAGTCACTTTACAGGAGAAATAATAAAGAAAGTGTGTGTAGGGATGGGGATCAAACAGAAGTTCCATGCCACCAATCACCCTCAGTCAGCGGGTCTGGATGAATGCCACAATGGGACATTGAAATTGAAATTGGCTAAAATACAGGCTGACACAGGACTGTCTTGGCCGGACGCCCTGCCCCTTGCCCTTTTATCCACTAGAGCCACGGCACATTCCCGAACCGGACTATCTCCTTATGAAATAGCGTTTGGTCGACCAGCTAATGTTTGGGGAGTGCCCCGCCCAAAGAAATATTCTGATATCGAATACCCATTGTTGATTGATTACTTACATGAATTGACCACTTACTTGCGTCTTATTCATCGTCAGGTACAGGACATCCTGCCACCCAAACCCGAGGGCCCTGGCCACACCATCAAGCCAGGTGATTGGGTCTGCATCCACAACTTCCAGAGGACCAAGAACCTGGAGCCGAGGTGGAAAGCGCCCCAGCAAGTGTTGTTGGCTACCAGGTCTGCAGTGAAAGTGGCAGGAAGAAAGAATTGGGTACACGCGACGCACTGCAAACGAGTGCCTCTGCCACTGCCATATGACCAGTGGGTCAAGGAGGGCCTGGGAGACGACGAATGTTAACAAGTCCCACGCTTTGTACCCTTCAGTGATGCTAACGTTGCCTGGTCTTCATCTGAGCAAGAGGACGACGACATCCTGCAAGCTGCTGTTCCTCCGCGTTTGAGGCTGTGGGACACTCAACAGCCGGAGCCTTTGTTTCCTGATCAAACAACGCCCGGATCCACCAGGTACAACCTGCGACCCAGAAAAAAGGACTGAAGAGACAAAGGTCTCTGCCCTCTACCTCACCTGACCTGACGCTCGCTACAGGGCTGTGATATTTGCCGGCGGATATATCCGACTGGTACCGTTGCAGCGGACCAGAGTGTGTCAATAGGACTGCTGGAATCACTGTCCGGTGAAGCAACCAACAATCACAGGCAGCAACTAGGGAAGACCGGGTGAGGGATAACAGTGACAAAAATGAACGCTGAAAGCTTAAAGGACAGGAAAATGAAGAAGAGAAAGTACATGAAGATAATACATGGCCGGTACACGATCTGTCTACTTGTACTCATAATTATTTTACTTGTGCGGGTGGATAACACACACTGCCCTTGCAGCACCTGAGTCTCCTACCTCTACAGAATCACCTCATCAGCATGTGTCATTGCCCCCCACGTGCAAACAAGAAAGGCTGAATTTTATAACAATACTTTCATTCAGATGTTACACCAGCACCAGCTTGTGGTGAATACAACGAACTGTTGGGTATGTGGGTTGCTGCCCCATACTGCGGGCACAGGGATGCCCCTGATTCCCGCTCCCTTTTCTCGAGTTGGTTCAGCCTACGGGTGGTTTAAGGGATTCTTTGATGCCTTCTATTCAGGTAAACCATCTACGCGATCCCCAGGGAAAAATAGTAGCAAGCAAGCATTCACCCACATTTTGGCTACGGAGTGGCCAAATATGAATAGGACTTCACCCGAAAAGGATTAATACGAGCCTCACTGGCAGTGGAGGGAGACGACGGCTGCCGCCCCTCAGGGACCTCCCTGTCTACCCACATTCTGGACGATACTGCATCGAGAGCAGTGGAACAGTATGGATGGGGGAGAGTGACTGCACCTACATGCTCCAGCTTAATGGCTCGACTCGCACAGCTCTGGTGGCTTCGCTCAATACCTATTTTGTGTACGGGAGCAAGGCCTACACCTGGCTGCCCAAGTCATGGGCTGGCACCTGTTATATCGCTTGGTTGCTTCCCCCAACATACACAGCCGATGCAACACACCACATCCAGAAGAGAGGTATAATTGACGCTGAAGACACAGCTGGCCAAGAATTTGGAGACTTTGCTAAAGGGTTCCTCCCCTTTTGGGGCCCTATGGTCAATAGTCGCAATATTCAAATACTTAAAACCTTACAAGAGTGGTAGAGGCCACCATCAACGTGACTGCCGGTGCTCTAATATCATCACTGCTGAACTTCAAGTGGACCACCTCATAACTTTGCAGAACCGGATGGTTCTTGACATAATCCTAGCAGACTGTGGAGGAGTCTGTAAATTGATCAGAACCAGCTGCTGTGTATATATACCTGATAATGCACCGACAGTTTATCAAGCAATCCAGAAGCTCCATAAGATTGTTTCCGACATCCATCAGGATGAGGGTTCATGGTCACTAACCGGTTGGTTTTGGGGCCTGGTCTCTCAGTGGGGATGGAAGATATTGATTGTCATTGCCATTATTACAGCCGCATTCTTTTCTTGCTGCCTCTGTGTTCAATGTATGCCCGCGCTATGTGGCCTCTGTGCCACCTCTTTAACACCCAAGCCAGTAAATTCACACCACCAGAATGCCATGAGGATGCTTGAGAAGGAGGTCCAGAATATGATGGACATTGACCTAGGTGACGATTGAAAGTTGCCTCTTCATGGCAAAAGGAGGAACTGTTGAACTATGCTTAAAATGGCCACTGAGACTCCATTTCGTGTTGCCATGTTCTCGGCAACCTGGTGAAGGATTGCTTTCTATGTCCCTGTTAGAACTTACTTAACCCTCCTCGCTCCTTGCGGTTGAGCCGATTCCAGAAGCTGCTTGTGTACCTCGGCCTCCCCCTCCCCCCGGTTATGCCAGAGACTTAGCCACATCCTGTCCACTGTAGGTAACACAGCCTCTTACACCAACAGCTGTACTCCGTGACCATGCCATCTGGGCGCTGAAGCAAGAGGCTGTGTGCATTGTGCAATCAGAGACAGACGCTCTCTGGCCACGATTACACCACTTAAGACTGATGAGGAACTTGTTGGATGTGTAAAAGGTGTGGCTAGTGTTATAATTATGTGTGCGCTGCGGAGTGAAGCAGCAGTCTCCATAGAATTGTCTTTGTACCATTCTAGGACCCTGTCCTTAGCTAGAGCTAATAAATTAAATGTACTTTCCTCCACAGCTAAGTTGTCCTGGTCTCATTGGTAATACACGAGTAATCAAGGTGAACCCGTAGATTCTAGGTGTCCCCTGCACCGCTGGCTTCGACCCTCCAGTCGGAAGGGGTCTCCAAAAGCCGGTTCTACAATTGTCATGTTGTTTAAGACCCTGTAATCTATGCACATGCGTAGCTTTCCTCCTTTCTTCGGTATAAAAAATAAAGGAGAAGAGACTGGGGACTTTGAGTGTCGAATAAACCCATTTGCCAAATATTCGTCCAAATAAGTTTGTAAATGTTCATTTTCTTTTTCTGTGAGTGCATAGATTCTACTGCATGGTAAAGTTGCACTGGGTACAAGATCTATTTTACAATTAAAGTCTCTGTGAGGGGGAAGATTAAACATCAGATTAAACATCAGTTAAGTCAGCATATTCAATAGGAACACCTTCGAGCAGTAAAATACTCTGCAGTTCCTTTGGAAAGTCAAACCCTTGAACTATGTTCTCATCTATTTGTTTTAGAAAACACTGAGTACGACACTGGGAAGAATTAAATGTTATTGTCTTTGCTACCCAATCAATATTAGAATTGTGATGTATTAACCACGGAATCCCCAAAATAAGCCTGAATTGAGGAGCATCAATGATATCAAATGTAATGCGTTCACTGTGAATGGGGGAGCATTCCATTACTAAAGGTTCATTTGTGTTTGTATGGGCCCCGATGTAAGTTCTTTCCCATCGACTGCTCGCACAATTTCCGGATGACTTTTAGTCTCAGTTACTAAACCTAATTTACCTAAAAATTGGGTGTCAACAAAATTGCCGGTGGCTCCTGAATCAATAAGTGTGTTCATCATCCAGGAATGCATGGGATTAGCGATAGCTGTGAGTTTTACTTGAATGCATATGTGTCGACACACTAAAGTTGGGACTGTAGAGGCCAAACTAAAACTGGTACTCGACAAACTGACCTCATCTTTTGTCGAGTGCTCTAATTTTCCGATTGTACTTGTACCATGGCTACTTCCGAAGGTTTTGGTATGCTTTTATTGGGACGTGTTGGACATTCTTTAACGAAGTGTCCCGTCTTGCCACAATACAGACATTGATTTAACTTTTGTCTCTTTTCCTTTTCCTCTTTTGAAAGAGGTCCTCGGATAGTACCAATTTGCATTGGTTCTACTGGATCTTGTTTGCTTATCACCTCCTTGTGCTTTGAACCTTTATCCTTAAAAAATAAAAGCTTGTCATCCGATTTTCCTCGTTCTCCCTTTCGTTCTGACAGCCTGAGGTTTAATTGTACTACTAAATCTATAAACTCACTACAATCATCAGCATCACCATATCTTTTAATTTGTCTCTCAAACCCCTATAAAAGAGAGATACTCTTTTTTCATATGGCCAGTTGGCTTCCAATACCAGACGATTGAAGACTGAAATATAATGGAGTAAGTCTGAGGATCCTTGCTTTAGATTGAGTAGTTTGTTATCCGCTGATTGTACAAAAACATGCTTGGCAAATAATTTTTTCATAGAATGCTCGAATTGCCTGTAGTTATAGGGTCGTCTTTTTCCACTAAAGGGACTGACCAAAGTGCAGCTTCCCCACCTAAATAGGACAAGATAAATGCCACTTTAGATGAGTCACCTGGAAAGGCTGTAGGTTTTGCTAAAAAATGGAGGTGACATTGGTTCATAAAAATGATGAATTTGTTACTGTCACCATAAAACCGTTCTGGTTGTGCAAGAGGGACAGATACCGGGGTGATCACTTGGATCTGTGTCGGATTACTAGTTGTGGAAGAGGAAGAGGGATTTGGATAAGAAGGTTGAAAAGTTGCTGGTTTAAGAACAGGTTTGTTTATCGCTCATTGAAGAGTCGACAAATCCCCACGTAAAGCTGCATTTTCAGCTTTTATATCGGTCAACATAGTGGCTATGTCTTTTAAAGAAATTTGCGACATCAAATCCGTTGCGTCCGGGCGAAACAATTATCGTGGGCTTTGCCTTCTGTCAAGCAACTACGCAGTCTCCTACCTTATCTTGCTTGTGTCGGCGGAGTTGGGTTTCGCAGGGACGCAAGGGACCAACTTCCCGAATCACTAAATAATGACTTGTGATGTAACTCACAATCAAGTTAAGAATTAGGAATAACGGAGGAGGGCCGGGTACTGGACGTTGATGAATTCTTGCTGTCGACCTGCGAGGCAACAAGTCAGCACTTTATTTTAGGAATAAAGCCTACCTGCGAACTGTGATTCTCTTGCCTACGTCCCAGTATTTCTTGTTCTGAAGTTTAGTTGAGGGGAAGCTTTGAAGAACAGGCTATATCTTGTGTTGTATAATCGTATTCAGCTGAAAAGAAAACAACAGAGTAAACACCACTGCACCTTCTAAGAACCTTGAGTTCTACTTCTTCAATAAATACAAATAAGCAACTTACTTAAATATTATCCAGAAATTCTGTGCACTGTTCCTACTGCTTGAGAAAAGAAATAAATAACAAAAAAAGAACAACCTACAAGTTGTCACATTCTACATTTCAGACTAGGTCAAAAAATGTCTTTAACCTTTTCTGAGTTCTAGTTCCAAGAATCCCTTTTTATTAAAAGTCCTTTTAAACGAGTCCTGAAATATTTCTCCTTGATAAAAACAATTGTCCCAGAATTAGTCTGTAACTTGACCTTTCTTGCACAGGGTGCCAACATGTGAATAGTTACTTATCTTCTTCTTTGTCTTTCATTTGCAGATCCTGCCGTACTGGAAAGAAAGAAGAGTTTCTGAGATGGGGGCCAGAGTCATTGGAAACCATCGCGCTGCAAGCAGGTGAGTTCAAAGCTTCTAACAGGTCTTCTCCAAATGACGGACGGAAGGCAAAGCGCCTTCTGGAAAGTGGGTGTGGTTTTTATAACCTGAGCCACACCCATGTCAGTCACCTTTTCGCTAACGCCCGTTCCAGCGTGACAGTACGTGAAGCGTTTCCTTTACCGCTTAGGATCAGCAGCGGTTGCAGCGGTTGAAGTTTGCACGGTGCGTGAAGCGTTTACTTAATTGTACCGAGTTTACCGCTTAGGATCAGCAGCAGTAGAAGTTTGTACGCCCCAATCAGCTGTCCCAATGCGTGCTGCATTCTGAAAGTCATAACAATTTTACCACAAGATGTGAAGTACTAAACATAGCGTTTTGCCAATCACCACTAATGTCTAAAACCAAAATAGGTGTATACAGAGCTTACCATCCATATTGCGTAATTCCACAAAATACACTGTAAAGCATGCACAAATATCATACGGAGTGCTGGTGCACGGGAAACGGGTGGGTTTTTCCTGCATTAATTTGCGTTGCGTTTCAAACGCATGCATATGAAAGCGACATGTGTGCCAGATCGTTTCATGACACCATGCCACCAGGTACACAAGCCTACTCCTCGCTGCGAGACAGTGACTCTGAAAGTCAAACACTCCTGACATCGGACCTCAAATGGCCTCCCTCAAAGTGAAGAGCGGGAAGCCGAAATTTCATGCCTGCGCAGTGTGTCTTCTAGAGACTTGATAATAAACTGCGCAGACTCAATTGCTCAACTTTCCTCCTGCCTGCAGCCTCTACCCCACCCTTTCCCAACTCGTCACAGGGTGGGCCCCACGACCCACCCCCCTGTGATGGGTTGAGAAAGGATGAGTTGATGTGTCTTTCACCATTTGTTAAATTGATGCAGGATTAGGGAAGTTCTGATAGATAAGGGAATACTGTACCAGACTGTGGTTGCATAAATTGAGAAGGGCTGTTTTATATTTCATTTTTCTTCATTTGCAGTTTCATGGTATGCTAGTTGCGAGTTGGCTAAGAGCATTCCCTAGCCTTTGTGAGCTAAAAGGAGCAAATATGGAAAAATTCCTTTGATAAAATCCCCTAGGACTTTCCATGCAGACTCTAACTTTCACTCTCACACGCACACTGATCACACATACAAACACTCTATCTCTCACACACTCATACACAGACACACTTTCACCCACAGACAACCACTCTCACCAATACTCAGATAACATTTTAAAAGTTTTCATTTTGCTCACCTTATTTTCTTCTCAGGTCCCGTTTGCAGTACAGCTACTCTTTTCCGATTCCGGTGCTGGAGGACACTGAAACTTCGCACCTGCACAGGAGGTCGCAAGTATCAGGCTTCCCTCTGCTTGTTTCCCCCACACTTTCCCAACTCTGTGTCGAGTTGGGAAAGGGTGGAGTGACAAGCCGATTGATGTGTAGCCACGGGCACTGCAGGGCTTAAGCCTGCAGCGCCCATGGCTAACTTTATCTGTGACGCCTAAGTATGTCACATATAGGGGAGGCACTGAGGTGTTGCAAGGCCTCAAGGCCAGGGATGGAATTTCTCCGGCTGTGGATATCTCTGAAGGCTTGTGCAGGCACCTTTGTGCGCCTGCGCCAGCCTTCAGACATAGCCTGTTGCTGGCTTGCTGCTGAACATAAGGAGCTGAGCTCGGCATTTTCTTTTTTTATACCAAGAGTGAATAGTATATTATTATTCACTCTTGGCATGACAAAAACAAACGTGGCGCGGCCCTTCCGCCCATTCACAGGAACCGCCACAGGTGTATGCCCGAGGGGTGTTTATATGGGTTAGACCAGGGTTCCCTTTTGAAGCTACCTGTACCATAATAGATAAAGAAGGCAGGTATGTCCTACTGGCATGAAGACTGCTGGGCCGGGAGATCACGCTGGGCTGCCTTTACACGCCCAACCATGACCAACTGACCTACATGGCGGACCGCTCTGCCTACGCTCTGCCTACTTGGCTGATATAAAGGTGGGGCATGTGTTTCTGGGTGGAGATTTTAATTGTGTGCCCGACGTGGTACTTGACCGCTCACATACCCCCTTTCTGGGGTGAAGGCCCATCAAACGGCAGTGGGACTGTGGGAGTGAATGGCTCATTGGGAGTTGCAGGATATTTAGAGGCTCCAGCACACAGAGCACAGGGAGTACTCCTTTTATTCCCTCATGCACCACCTCCACACAAGGCTGGATGCTTTCTGGGGCTCCCTGGGTGATAGTGGCTCAATCTTACACACAGAATATGTAGGTCAGACATTCTCGGACCATATCCTCCTAATGATATTGTACCAACCCTGTGAGCACAGACCCCGATTCCCACATGGGGACTTAACACAATATCCTTGGAGGATGTACCATTTAGTAACTCCTTACAAACCTTAATAGATAAGTTCTTTGTTGAAAACGCGCATACGGCAACTCCGGTACTAGTGGAATGGGAGGCATTCAAGGTGATGGTGAGGGGGCACTGTATGGGACAGACAATCGGTGTCCAGAGGGAGTTGCATCGGGAGCTTCTGGTCCTGAGGGAGACCTACACAAACTGAATAATATACAGGGGATGGGGCAACAGGCGCATATACGCTTGTTGGCTACAAGTAAATTGCGCGACGAGGCTATAAAGAGACTATGATCACATGATTATAGGGCGTACATAGATAGAGTGCAGGGAGAAGACAGGAAGGCTGGTCGCTTACTGGCGTGGCTAGTCAGGCCGGAGACTCGGGGTGCCCCAATTACCCATATTCAAACAGCAGCAGGTATAGCCAAATTTGATCCAGATGAGATCAATAGATCATTCCAGAGATATTATGAAACACTGTACTCTGCACCCCAAGTGGCCTCCCGGGCGGAAATTAGCGCCTTCTTGGCTCTGCTGTGCCTCCATGCGGTGGATGAACACACTGCGGATGAACTTGTCAGTCCGGTAACTGTACAGGGGGTCCATGGGTCCATCACGTCGATGGCCAATGGTAAAACACCAGGTCCTGATGGCCTCCCGGCAGAGTTTTATGCGAAATACATAACCGAGCTGGCCCCTCACCTGGTATCTATGTACGCTGAGGCTCTAAGGTTAGAACACTTGATGGAATCTACACAAAATGCAACTGTGGTTCTGCTCCCCAAGACTGCTGGCTCAGACACTGGAGTGAAAGTTTTCAGACTCCTGTCTATGCTTAATACAGATTTTAAGATACTGAGTGAAATTCTAGCTACCTGCCTCCTCCCCCATATGCTACACCTAATTCACCTTGATCGAAACGGGTTTATTCCCTCTCATAATACCTCATACAACCTTCGGAGACTTTACTGTGCCCTCTATCACTCAGAAGTGAGATCCCTCCCGAGGACTGCCTTGCTATCAATCGAATTGGAAAATGCATTCGACACAGTGAGCGGGGCCTACCTAATTGAGGTGATGAAGAGACTGGGGTTGGGAGCTGGGTGGGTAAAGTGGGTGAGGCTGTTATAGACCCACCCCACGGCCCAAGTCAAGACGGGTAAGAATATCTCCCCGCAATACAATATAACACACAGCACCCACCAGGGATTCCCCCTGCGCTTTTTCGTTCAGGTGGGCACGGGCTGGGATTAACAATAGGTGGCAGAACTCATGCTATCTCGTTATATGCTGATGATTTGTTTTTCTACCTGGACAATGCCGGGACAGGGGTGGAGACAGCTTTTCGGCTCCTCAAGGTTTTCAGGGACCTACTGGTCCTGCGGGTCTACAGATGGAAGACGTATCTGTTTCCCATGGCCAGAGACTCGTCTAGGCCTCAGGAGCTCCCTGGCAACATTAACTGGACCCCTGACACATTTAGATATTTAGGTATTAGAGTCTTCCATTCACTGGAGGATTTGTAGTAGGGTAACCTGGATAGAGCAATCCGGTCTCTCAGGTTCATTGTGGCCTTTTGGCGGTCTTTGAGGCTCCCATTATGCTAGAGTCTCCCTGACTAAAATGGTTATGCTGCCCCGCCTTCTATATTTCTTCGCTAACTTACCAGTGTTAATGCCGCCTCCCTGGTTCCGCCTGCTGGATGCTATGGTGCGCAAGCTTGTCTGGGAGGATGGGCGACGGAGAGGGTTGCTGAGGATCCTTCGACGCCCTATGAGGGAGGGGGCGCTGGGGGTCCAGGACTTTGAGCTCTATCAGCTGGTAGCTCAACTGCAGTGGGTGGCCCAATGGACGGAGGGGATAAACCAGGAGGGAACTTTTCTCATGGAGCCAAACCAACGCCCACACTTATTGCTGCCAAAGTTCCTGAATCAGACTACTAGGGTCCCTAATAAAACGACACTGCAGATCACAGATTTACAGTGCTGGAAATGCTGCATGACTAGGGTTCCAGAGTCCCCGAGATACTCTCTGGAGTTGCCACTGGTGGGGTTGCCATATGGAGAGCCACAGTCGATTTTTACAGCTGAACATGTCAGCCTGGACGGAGACTGGGATTGAGATGGTGGGGGACTGTTACCAGGACAAAACTATACTTCCTTTCACGGAATTGGTTGACGGGTTTGGAGTCCCACTGGGACAATTCCTCACATAGTGCGGGCGTTCAGGCAGCTGTGGGGCATGGCCAGGGAAGAACCGGAAACCCATACAGTGCTTCATGCTCAGGTCACACTGGGAACAGTAGGCAACCAAATTAAATGGTTTTACGCAGCACTACTTGAGGCCTACTCAACCCCATTGTTGCAACTAAGAGGCAAATGGGAGAGGCTCCTAGATAGAGAATTCACAGATGTAGAGTGGAGCAGAGTGCTGGAGACCCCCAAGAAAATTTCTCATAATAATCCTTTAAAATACATCCAATTTAACTACATACATATGTCATACATGACCCCTTATCAGCATTTCATTGCCTTTGGGGGGAGCCGAGTGTCTGTCCGAGATGCGTCCAGTTGGTCGCAGACTTCCTGCACATGTCTTGGAGCTATGAAAGAGTACGTATCTTTTGGCAGTCAGTGCTGTCCAAGATCAACACCACGGTAGGACGTGCCCTTGATCTAACAGCAGAGGTTTTCCTGTTGGGATTAGGCCCCCGCCCGCCTAAGTGTAAGGTGGGTAATAGGTTAACGGACCTGGTCTTGGCGCTAGCCAGGAGGAGAATAGCGATGACCTAGAAGCTATCTCTGGGGCCACAGATCAATACGTGGACCTAAGAAGTGCCTAGATGGGCTGGGGCTGAAGGTAGGGCACTGCACAGGGTAGAATTAAAAGGCCTACGCCAGCATCCGATCGCAGACCTCTGGAGGGATGCCTTATTTGTTTGGGAGCACCCGAGCCAAACTAATAGCACAGATGATGACAGTGATACTGAAGTGACCTGGCAGCTAGTTACAAGATACAGGAGAACAGTATTAACCTTACATGAAGATACTACAGATACCCCACAGATTTAGCTATTCGGAACAATGGGGACATGTTGTGGTGGTCCTTGCTGATGATGGAGAGTGGGTGGGGACCCTATGCTTCTTCCCCCAACTCGCCCCCCAGGCGCGCGCTATGAAACAGTGCAATTGTGCTAGGCGCGCTTCTGAATCAAGGTCACACTGGTCCACACTGCCCTACACTGTTTATCACAAACAAATGCCCTTCGTACCCCTCAAGCTACCCCCAACCTGCTTTAGCTGATTTGTGTTTTAGGATCTATACACTGTTAGTTTTCATATGTTACAATGTTCCACATATGCTTTTAATATGTCAATACACCACCTCCCACCCAGTCGTAATGATTTCGATGAAGAGCTTACACCCTAACTTCCATGGAAAGACATTATCGAGGACATGAACAACGTCATAGCTACAGACACCATTGACGTCCAAGGGAATGTTCTCCCACACATTACATAGGTAGTATATATACATGTACTGATAGCAAACGACATGTATTAGTATTGGTGAATAATGTCCTCTCAAATAACACGCTTAGTGTCGACAAGATGTGATAATAAATGCAAGTTACATGTTTTGTAATTTAATGAAGGATTATAAAATGCCAATAAGATTATTTAACAAAAATAAAGAAATAAATCTGTGTGCACTCGGGGATTGGCGCAAAGGCAAACCTGTATCTGCTTGTATGACTTACATGATCTAAACAACCAGAGCCTGCCCTTACGCCTGTGGTGGTCTAGCGCAAGGTCTTCGCCCATCGAGTTGACACATCAAACTGAAAGAGAAAAAGAGAATAAAATAAACTCAACTATACAGATATACTGAACAAAAGCGGACTGCCTATGAGTAAACATGTAAAGCAAGTACAGAAATAGATTATTCGATTATTATTTTGAGGCAAACTGGAATTGCAGCGTGCAGATCTGCAATGAATAATCCCTGTGCAATGAGCAGGTTGCACACTGAAATGATTAACAGAGATAGAAGAGGGGAGTAAATCAACTTGGGTCAAACTGAGGAGGACTATTCTAAACTTATAGGGTCATTTACTTATAATGTTTGTGTTCTTTCTGTACCGGAACGCAGAAAAGGGGCCTCATGTAAATCCCTCAGTAAATTAGAGGGATTGTGAAAGCTAAAATGATTTTCAAAGACCATTTAACATTTTAGAAAAGGTTTTCAGGATTATTCAATGGGTTTAGGAAACCATTGCAAATCGGTATGTGGAAGGGGTGTGTTGAAGGGGTGACCTTTCAAATATTGATTCCTTATGGGATGTATTAATGCTTTGCAACCAAAAGGTCAAATTGCGACCCACTACAATTCTGTATTTTGTGAACTCACCAATTAATACATAGGTCAGTTTGAACTATACATTGCATTTGGTGAAAGTCAGCATGCACATTGCTACCACTTTTACCATATGCATATTCTAGTACATGAGACTCCAAGGGCTCAGGTTTAGAAAGCAGTCCAATGTAGTGGTGCAAGTAATTCACAATTAGGAAACAATATAGTTGATGTGGTAAACACTGTATGAAACATTTGACATAAGGAGATTAATGATTTTTCTTGTGTGTTGGTAAGCAAGTGATTAACATCACATGCCATTAAAGAGGCGAGGCTGGTAGGTCATGCGGTGAAGACAACCCACCTCAGGCCAGACTTCTTTCTCTTCTCTGCTTTTATCAATTCTCCTCTCGCCCCGATGATGTCAGCAGTGGGGGCCGCTGCCTATGTAAAGTGGTAGGGCAGGGAGGGTGGGAGGAGACGGGGGCTGGGTAATAAAATAAAAATATTTTAAAACATACCTACGGCTCTGCTTTGCTGACGCTGCCGAACGCCTTGTTACTCCTCTGAAGTGGATGTGCCTCTAAGCAAACAGGCTCTGCATCCAATCCAGATGCTGCTTTCATAGTATGAGAGCAGCACCACCATTGGTCTGAGCGGCCTCGTTTGACACTTAGACGGTGCCTGGGAGTCTGTGCTGTTTCTCCAACACTGCTGTGCAACACAGCTGGGTTGGAGAAACATAAGTACTGTCCTAGACTGGCCAAACAGACATCCATACTTATAAGTGCGCACTATTGCTCCTTACTGCCATTCCCGGCCCCACCCTATACTTATTACGTGGATCGGGACAGCGATAAATAAAATGAGAATAACATTGTGTTATTATTATTTTATTTATCATCTGCTGGCTCTGTGCAGTGGGGCGATGCTCCTCTGCCATTACGGAGGAGCCGCCCCTGAGTGTCACTCAAGGCACCGCTCATTTGAGCAGCTTGTGTGACTATCAGGGAGGCAGAGGAGGCAAACTTCACTGCTTCTGGATTCGTACAAGAGAAAGGCTAGACGTTTCAATCTGTGCTTTGACAAAGACACTAAGTAACAAATTTACATTTGTAATTCAGAACAAAATAACCAGGACATACAGTTCACAAAACACAAGACCTACAAAAAATCTGTGCCGTGTCAAAAATGACAGTAACAGGTATCATCTTTCATATGTTATGTCTTGGTGCTAGGCAAACAACGCCTGCCGATTGATCCCAGAGGTATAGATTTAAAAGATCATTGAAATTTGTTTTTTAACATCCAGCAGGAGCACGTAGTCCCAGGCCAGATATATGCAAGTGTTCAAGCAGAATGCAGTAATTGCCAGTGTCAAAAGCTGCTGATAGGGCGAGTAATAAGAGAGCTGTGACATGGCCAGTATCAGCCACATGGGCTATATCTTCAATGGATGATGACCGCTGTTTGCATGCGATGACCAGATCGGAAAATTATCTGGGCATCATCAAGAAAGCTATTGACTTCAAAGAAGGAGCAGAGTTGGGCAGCTACAAGGCTCCAAAGAATTTTGACTGTGATTGGCAGGAGGGTTATTGGCATATAATTGGCTAAAAAAGTAGAACCAATTACAGGTAGAGAATTAGAGTCTGTTTGAAAGACGATCTGAATACCAGTTGCACCTATGATTCTAGTTTATCCGATTCCTCTCGAAAGGGGTCATTTTGCATTGTAATTTTCCACACGAATCTTCTCAGTCTCCCATTCTGTTCAATGACTGTGTTATTTTACCCAAACATAACTAAATCTGTGCAGTACAAAGGCTATCCAAATCCCAAGATATTGATATTAAGATTTCACACAAGGGAGGAGCACTTGTATCCTTGACTTTGACTCAATTAGACAACTTGAGAATGAACACGCATATAAGAAAGTCACAAGTGACCAACATCAAGGCGTCATGAAACTAGTTGAACATCTTTTAATTAAGTGGAAATTCATGGATAGATAGCTAAGAACACCAATAATTACCTATAGAAGAAGACACCAACAATACCAGTATTTTATATAGAGACTAAACACTCATAAATCTTTAATCAATCATCCAGGGCAACCCATAATAGCAGGGATACATTTTAATTTTACAATCTCTTTCGGTTATATGGGTGCAATACTCAATGCATTAGTAAACAACTGGGCAACATACATTAAAGATGTAAGAGATTTTCTGCGTCTACTGGATCAAGTGGAGATCAAAAATGAACAAGTAATTTGACTTACAATGGATGTTGTTAGTCTATATGTAGCACCATACCAGGAGTCACAACTGACCCTAGAGGGAAGGCGGCTAACCCACCCTCCATCTCCCCCCGTGGGCGGCATACAAAAGAGCACAGCAGCGGGTGGGCGTGACTGCGCGCCAATACGGAAGGTCAACAAGTGACCAAAACTATTTTGGGTTCGAATGGTCCAATCAAGTAAAAAGATTTGTGGTCACAAGCGCCATCAAATGGCGACCCAGGGCACAGACTTAGAAGCACTCTAATTACTTATTTTAAGAAATGAGAAAGTAGGAGCAAAGTAGGAGTTTGTATTACAGCTCATAAAAACGATTCTATACAACACCTACTTCAAATATTAAGGCAAGTATTAAACCCAAACAATGAGTACTGCTATGGGTTAAAAGCACCAACATATACACATAAATACGTACACTGAAACACTAATACAGGGTCTAAAATGGAGGCAAAGGTACCTTGGATATGAGTTTGGTAGATGGGAAGGAAAACAAGAAAATGTGTCTGCCTTTTACAAGTACTACAACAATGGAAATTAAAGGATTAAGTTCACATTAAATATAGGTCAACTGGACATTAGCTTTTTGGATGTGAAGTTGGACAACAGGAACACATTTGTCAATAAAGCTTTATACTAAACCAACTGATAAAAATACATATTTACACCCTAAAAGCTTTCACCTCAGGCATCAAGTGAATTGCTCCTCTACTGTCAGTTATTGAGATTGAAGACAATATCAGATCCAGAGACATATGAGGAAGAGCAGGAGTGACTCTTTCCAATTTCGATGAAAATGTTACCAGAAAAATGTTTCAGAAGAAGCACAATGAAGAATAACAAAGAAGGATGGAGCAGACTTATTGAAGAAAAAACTCAGAACACAAAGTTAGGAAGAGCAACAATGGTAACCCAGTATTCATCAGTATCATATACAAATAAGATTGATGGCTGAAAAACATTAGGATATGGTTGAAAGAGTAGTTGAAAAATATTTTTCCAGTAAAACACTTATTTATATAAACAAACTGAGAAGCTTAAAACATTCCTAAAAGAGCAGAAAACATACAAAACTTGATCCTGTACAAAGGGTTTGATCAACATCTTTTTACTCTCCCATATCTTTCTTGTATGAATCGCCATAATATAATAAGAACATGAGAAAGATTATTACATTGATGGAATAATATGCTCATTATGCTTTTGTGGCTTATCATATATTGGACAGGAAATGAATAGAGCTGTTAGGTAGAATAAACACACATATGACGTAACATTATGAGATGAGAAATCACCTATGGCTTGCCACTTAAAGGACACAAGGCATGCAATACCACAGATGAAGCTGCAGATCTAAGAACATGTTCTGCCAAACAGGGAGGAGGTGGCAGAAACAGCCTAATAGATCAAAGAGAAACTTTTTGAATGAATGTGTTGGAACCTAACACGAAAATGGGTTAATGAATAAGAGGCTGTAATATGTTATTTTTATAATATCTGAGAATCACATTAAGTGCAGTGGTAAGGGACTTCAAGTACACAGGTTAAAGAGCTGCTGTAAGGAATCTTACTGATTATAAAAGCAATTATGTTTAAGATGCATAGAAGTTGCAGTATTTACAAGATGTTCCGGAAAAGATACATATAGAATAACCCGGGGGGAAAAAATCTGCTCCGCTCGCAGAGTTTATGGATTTTTGGCAGTTCCGCATAGAACGCGGATTTAACAAAAACTCTGTGCTCCACAACGGAGCGGAGGTATTTTTTGTTTGCGCGTTCAAAATGCATTTCCGTGGGAGCGACTTACCACGAGATTTGGTAGTCTGCTGCACGGTCCCGTGAGAGTGTGCGATCGCGAACACGTCATTCGGACGTGCCATCGGATGTCCGGTGGACGTTCTGTGAAGATCACGATGCCGAACACGTAGAATTTACAAGCTGGAGAAGAATATCTCTCAAGCAGCATAAAACCTTCTGGAAATGATGATTTGGATGAAAAAACTCCTCAGATTGGGCCCGATTCACAGAACTAACTTAAGACAAAATCCTAAACTTACTACCATTTTGGTATTCACAGAAGGCACTTACTCATTTTGGTATTCACAGAAGGCACTTACTCATTTCGGTATTCACAGAAGTTAGGAGTCCTAACTTTAGGACTCCTAAATGCCTTCTGTGAATACCGAAAGTCTTAAAATTAGGATTTTTCTCAGTTTAGTAGTAGTATAGTTAGGACTCCTAACTTTAGGACTCCTAAATGCCTTCTGTGAATACCGAAATTCTTAAAATTAGGATTTTTCTCAATTTAGTAGTCCTAAATTTAGGACTCCTAACTTTAGGACTCCTAAATGCCTTCTGTGACTACCGAAAGCCTTAAAATTAGGATTTTTCTCAGTTTAGTAGTAGTATAGTTAGGACTCCTAACTTTAGGACTCCTAAATGCCTTCTGTGAATACCGAAAGTCTTAAAATTAGGATTTTTCTCAATTTAGTAGTCCTAAATCTAAATATAGGACTACTAAATTGAGAAAAATCCTTATTTTAAGACTTTCGGTATTCACAGAAGGCATTTAGGAGTCCTAAAGTTAGGAGTCCTAACTATACTACTACTAAACTGCGAAAAATCCTAATTTTAAGACTTTCGGTATTCACAGAAGGCATTTAGGAGTCCTAAAGTTAGGACTCCTAACTTCTGTGAATACCGAAATGAGTAAGTGCCTTCTGTGAATACCAAAATGGTAGTAAGTTTAGGATTTTGTCTTAAGTTAGTTCTGTGAATCGGGCCCATTGACATTTGGCTGTACTTTCTTGTGCAAGGAGTTCAATTTCTTTTTTTACTTCTTTTTATAAGAGGAAGGAAGTGCCCCAAAGTCTCCAACTTCCTGTTCCTGTCCAACAGGCTCCTCCAAGTGCTTTGTCCATGTCCTGTTCACTTTTCATTTGGATTTTGAGCTGGAAGAATCACTCTTTGTGGCTGCTGAATCATATTTCATTGGATTTGAGGACTTTTGAATCTGACATTTCACAAGTAAGTTGGAAAATTAGTGTTGTTTGTTTGATTGGGGCATTACACCTATATATGTTTGCACTTTTCCTCTCTTTTTTAAATTTATTGTGGTGGGTGGCCTGTAGTTCAGTAGGAGCCTAGTTGTTTCTTTGTAAGTAATTTTTCATCTTTTCTAAAGGAAACATGTTGAACAGTTCACTGCATTTTCTCCAACTTTTGGAATTAATTATTTTTCAATATTTATTTAATTCACTAGCCCAGTAGTCTGCCAATACTATAGGCCTTTCAGCCATCAACATCATTTAGGGCATGGATGGCAGTGGATTGAATTGCAAAATGTGTTTTTGGGGGGTATTTTTCGTGTGTGTTAAATAAATGCCTTTGTTGGATGTGTGTGGTGTGGTTGCTGTGTAACTTGCAACCCTTTTTTAGCCCTGAGGATTTTCATTTTTGCATTGTTGCATAATGCATTAAAGCTGTGTTGTTTAGCATGCCTCCTTTGTCTGGCCATATCGGCCTGCTTGAGTTCATTGTTTTACAGGCCTGCTGCTTGTTGTTGTGTGAGTGACCATGTGGCTGGTTGCCATTTTGTAGTTAGTGTGCTGCTTTTGCCATAGGCCTGCATGTCTTTCCTTTGTTCCTTACTGCTTCCATCCCCTTGACAGCTGCAGCTTCCTGAATGATGCTGCATCCCACGTGATGCACAATCATTCACAATGCCAAACAGGTTCTATTAAATTTGTGTTTTTGTTCTTCTTTCCGATTCTTCCTGAGTGTACACAGTACACCATGAAAGCCCTTGTTGTCAACGTCTCACAAATGGCTACACTGTTGTTATGTTTTTTTAAATAACTGAGTTCATACAATTTAATAATATTAATAATATAATAACACTAGCAAGTGTGACCACACACTAAGTTATATATTTTATTTGTTTGTTTGTACAGCAGTAAATTGAATCAAAACAAGAAATGCCACGCTGATTTTTTTTGCTTCTTTGCATTTAGGTGCACAAAAGAGGAGGGAGCGTCATCTCATCACCCATTGTACTACCAGACAGAAGTCCTGCTGTGCATGACATCACGTTACGTGTGATTATAGATACCTCTTCAACTTGTGCCACTGCTTGCTGCTGACATCTGAAGAAGATGGCCCAAAAGAAAGGTACCAGGTCCTCCAGTACCAAGAAAGTTGCCAGTGAGAAGAAGAAGGAAGTGCCACTTACCATTTCTGGTGTGCCGACCAAGATCTTCTTTGAGAAACCAAAAATTGCGCCTGCAGCTGCAGTGTCTGGGGATCAAGCTGGGAGCAGCACCCCCGCATCAGTGGACCCACCCCACCACCCTAAGCCCAAGCCCATGTCTGTCGCAGAGGCAGCCAGTCTCATCACGACAACACCAACGAGCAACGATGTTGAAATTGACTTATCGTTATCGCAAAGTAGTACCCAATCAATGCTGGAAACTCAGATAAGTGTACAACAACAGCCACAACCGCCACCCACAATAGTAGTTGTTCCTCCCGAAGTAGGGACAGTTCAGGAAATCGAGCTTCCTGCCGAGGAGGAAGAGCAAGCCACTCTTTCAGAAGATCCATTGTCTTTCAGATCCTCAGCAAGGAAAAGGAGGGTTGGTCCATCAAGTTCTTCTGCAAGCCCCCCTTCTGATGATCTGGATGCCACATGGAAGCCACCAGCTCTGTCTGAGAGTTAAAGATGCCACGAGACAAGGCTAGGGAAAAGGAAGGTTCCCGAAAGCCTCAGAGTTATGGAGGTACATGTAGAAGAGGAGGCTGATGACGAGCCAGTCATCATGGACATCAGTCCCGCCCCAGCGCCGACTGACATTACCCCATTCCAAATTGCTGTGAGGGATGTGGCACGGATACCACCAACACAGGTAACATCAACATCACCTCCAGCTTCCATATTTGCATTTGCAAAGGCCCGGCAGTGACCTACATCCAGAACAACCACCTCAGTAGAAGTAGGTAGTGGTAGTGCACAGAGTCAAATTCCATGCCACCCTCCAGTTTATCCAGCATTGCAAGTGGCACCTACAGCAGCTCCAGAAAGTTCAACTCTCTAGTTTGGGACTTCTTTTCAGTTGGCAGTAAGGAGGAGAACGTTGCTATATGCTCCATTTGTAAACAAGATGTTTGTCAGGGTAAGCTTGGTACAAACTATAGTACTGGAGGCCAAACAACCCCCCTGAAAACACACCACTTGATCTAGTGGGAGGAACACCTTACAGGCCAAAAAAGTAACACTGCACCCATTGCTGTTGGTGGAGATGAAGAAGTAGAAGATACGATCGCGGTGGAAGGTGAACAAGAGGGAGAAATTTTCTCTGGAAAACAAAGTAGCCCTGTCCCCAGCAGTGCCGTGGTACCACCCACATCCTCATCAGCCTTAGCAACATCTCATTAACACATTAATTCCTTTTTCACAAGTGGATGTTGCCAAGTACAAGACATGGATAGCCTGAGGACAGTGCGGTTGGCTCACAGCAGTCAAAAACACCAACATCAACAACAGCAAGAACAGGATCATGACTAGCCCCAGTGAAATCGGCACAAGAATAGTATCTACAGCTAGGGCTTGTTAGGTCCAGTGCTGATGCAAATGCAAAGGCAAAAGAGGCCAGGCAAAGCGGAGCACCCCTGAGCATTGAGCGGATGGTCCACGCCTATCTGGATGACCCAACAGAGGTTTACATTGATCAAAACCCATTGCTGTATTGGTATAAACTATCTGGCTTGCCATGTCACGAGTGTCTCTTCTGACCGTGTTTTCAGTGCTGCTGGTGCCATTGTAACAGTGAAAAGGACCGTCTCTCTCCCAAAAAGGGGAGAGGTTAACCATGATCAAAATGAATCAGCACTTTATACCACCGGATTGCACCATACCTGAAGCACAGCAGGAACAGGAGGAGAGTGACTTAGGTGACGAAAGTAGTGTGGTAGATGACCTACTTCTGGGTGAACTACCAGAGTATGAGGACAAGCCGTACTTCCCTAACAATTAGGCTTTCAACTTGTTACATTCATTTCTTCCTTATTTACTTTTATTATTTGAGTGTGTCTCAGTTTTTCTGGTTCGAATCACAACAAATCTATCCCCACCATCTTGCCTTTGTATTGCCATATTGGAGTTGCAACTGTGTGCATTTAATAAAGAGGTCCACTCCTCCGAGTCCTGCTCCATCTTTCCTGACTCGCCCTAAATCCATTTCCCTCAAGCCAGACATTGATGGAGAATAGTACAAGAAATGTGTGCCTCCCTCGTCGAGTCCCTCCAAAAGAACATGACTATAGCTATACTCCTTTCCGAGCTGAGAGGGCCTGCCCCTTAATATGAGAACAGGTAATGAATCTGATGGCATGCATTAGACGCTGACTAAGTGATTGGTGTTTGTGTTGTTGTTGTTGTGCATTAAGTGTACTAGTATTTAATATACATTCTAAAACAAAGTGACTCAAGTCAATGTTTCCCTTCTTGTTGTCTAGTAACAAATTGTACTTCTACTGCAGGGCGATCCATTGCATTTTTGGATATGGAATCTGGACTCACTCGGTACAACACTGCAGACTGAGTTGGACACCATGATGACGATGATGACCACATACTCTATACTCTTCGCAGTCAGTCAGTAGGATTGGAGATGATTGATGGAATAACTCAGGTGTTTCATGAAGTGACATAAAGGTAAACAAGTCAATCAACTACAACCACAGCAGACCTACATGTCTGTGTAGTGGTGGAGTCGAGTCAGTGTAGTGGAGTGGTATGACTGACAGCGGTGCATTGATTTAGTTACTTATTTTGGAAAATGCTATGTTGCTGTATATATGTGCTCTGACTGGCTCAGTCAAAATCTAAGCTAAATGGAGTTTTGGTGGATGCCGTGGGCATGCTCTGTACTGTTGCTGTTGTAGCGTGGTTAATGCTGGAAACAGAGTAGACATGGTTTAGCCATGCTGCCTCTAAGACTGTTCTTTTTGCAATCCTCCGTAATTTATGCATTTCTTTTCTACTTGATTTTTCAGTACCCCTTTGTTTTTTCCATCTACACTTACAGGGCAGCCTTTACCCTGTGCTATACTGGGAAAAACAATTCACACTTACCATACCAATCTGCATCCAGTGGGGCACCCAAGATTGACGGACGGAGCGTCCATGGAACGGAGGACCAAGAGGAATCACTAGATGCAACTTACCAATTTGATCAGGACAATTAGTATCATTCATCATCTTTTAATTAATTTGATTCATTTTTTCTCTTCAGTCATTATGACTGTGTGTTGTTATTTATTTGGTTTGCCCTTATTTTTTGCTTATATCCCTACAGTTTTTTAAAATTGTCTTTGCTAGCTTTAAAAGAAAGCCCGGTACAATATAACATAAATAAAATGTATGTAATTTGGGTCTCTCAGAGGGCAGACAGGCAACGCAAATGCATAATAATAATTAATAATATACTTCTGCCCTGTACTGTGATCTACTAGTCTACTAAGTAGTAGTACTTTATCATTAACCACATCATGCATGCATATCCTTTTTCTCTCTTAACAGATTTATGAATATGATGTTCGTCTGCCAAGATTGTGTGTTGTCCATGTGTAGTGTTTGTCTTTGTCAAACCTTTCCCTCAAATACCCCTTCCCAACCATTCATCAAACCCTAACCCTGAATTAAATTTACACCAGTAATTGATCACACACCTGCTGGGGTGGATGTGGTTAAAGCAAGTAAGCAACACTAATTTTAGTCAGGTCAATGATCTTCTAATTCTGCTCTAAGTATATATACATATATATATATATATATCTATATATATCCAAAGACTACTCCCACCAGCCTTGAAGGTCCTTCAACTGCCAAAGAAGTAAGTACACGAGCCTAAGAATAGTGCAAATTTTCATTTAATGCCCAGAGCGACGGCCATAACGTTTCGGCTCCGTGGAGCCTTGTTCACATGACAGCGTGTAACTCGTGATGTCACATATTTAAAGTGATACGGCTGGTCACATGGGGGGAATCACATGGGTATAACGTCATAAACAGAGAGAAAGTACAATTAACCCCACGGCAATGAATTCGAGTGATCAAATTACAGGCTAACATATTGTCCATATCTATAAGCTTTCCATATGCAATATATGTATCTTACAATGTCGGCATGAATGCCTGATGCCTGTAGAAAATACAATGTAAACATTTGACTACTCCTAAAAATTAAACATGAATAGTGCCAGTTGTACAAGGATAACATAATTGCCAAAAGCGGATAAACAATCTGTTTCAGTCAATCTTCAACAAATAATACAATATTCCTCATAAAAATATAAATATTATGATAAAAGGTATTATGTTAAAAAATCCAGGTTACCCCACGGACCATTGAATTAGAAAAGTGATGAGTGCAATCAATATAAAAAAACTATTCATAAAAAATGAAAAAATAAAATTAAAGTGCCTGTGCTTGAAATGATTGGAAGAATACATTTCTTAAATAAGACAGTTACAGAGAGAGGAACCCGCCCAGTGTAACCCAAGGACAGAATATTCAGGTTATAATCCTCATATAAGGTTAATGAGGCACACAAATAAATTAAATGAATCCGAAACCAGATTTACTTATGTCTGTTAATAAAGTTGGTTTATGCAGAGTAAGGCTGCGGTGAGACCTGTCAATTACAAAGTTGATTTTAGTACAAACTTGGTGTGGTAAGTTTATGGATGGAAATCCAAAAGCAGTATGGTTTCAACAGAAAGGACACAAAATTCCATAAAGGAATGGGGATGTGCAAATACGCAAATTTCACAAATATAAGTGCAATTTGTCTACAATAAATGGTAAAATACCAAATAAATAACCTAAAATATATAAAAAATATATATTACATGAGGTTAAGACAAAAGACTTAAAAATGTTAAAATGCTGTTATGTACACATCAGATAAAAAAGTTGCCTAAATAGAAACCACCGCTTATAAAAACTTAGTTCGTGGGGAGACTTGAAGAGAAACCACTCATATAGTGTGCCCACTGAATAATGTTCTACAATGACAGGGTAAAAGAGACAAGGAAAAGGCTAGTGGGCAACATTATGCGGTACTGTGTGCTTAACCCAAACATGTATGCAGATCCTCCGTTATGTTCAGTCCTGAAGGAACCTTGGTGTTGAGTTGCAAAATGTAGCGGGTTTCCAATTTGCGGAGATTGGACTCACGATCACCACCCCTCCTGCTCGGTTCAATACAATCAATAACAAAATAGTTTAGACCCTTATTGTCACTATTGTGAATCTCTCTAAAGTGGCGAGCTACGGGGTAGGTGTTGTCCTGGTTAGAAATCGCACGCAGATGTTGCAAAATGCGTTTATGGACCGCTAGTTTTGTGCTGCCCACATATCTCAGGTTGCAAGGACAGGTAAGGACATAAATAGCAAACTCGGTCTTGCAAGTCAGTAGTTTGTTGATCCTGTGCTGCTTGTTACTGAAGGGATCAGTAAAAGTTTTGGTGTTGACCCCATGGGAGCAAGCTTTGCAAGTTTTACACTTGTAAAAGCCATTGTTAAGTTGTAACCAAGACTTATTGTCAATGGATTCTGGATTAGTGTTGACCAAAGCTTGTCTCATCGTAGGGGCTCTGCTGTATGTGATGGTAACCTGCTGGGGAAGCATAGGACCAATGACAGGATCACTGCGCACGATAGGCCAGTTCCTATTAATGATTTTACGCAATTCTGCATGCTGTTTGCTAAAGCCCATGATGATTCTGAATGTATTTGATGAGCTTATGTTAGTCTCCTCTAGATTGTTGTGCAACGTGGTGCTACTGGTAATACCACTAATGGGTTTTAACAGTTCACTGCGATTATGTGCATTGGCTTTAACTATAGCACTTTCAATGATACTCTCAGAATAACCTCGCGCCTTGAATCTAAGTTTGCTTAGCTCTTGTGCTGTCTTGAGATCAGTATCATTACTGCAAATTCTCCTCAAGCGCAACATCTCCCCATAAGGTATGCTATTGATGAGGTGAGGTGGGTGTGCACTGGTGGCGTGGAGGGTGGTGTTACCAGCAGTGGGTTTACGATAAAGCCTAGTTTCTAATGTACCAGCATTGGTGTAGACCTCAGTGTCCAAGAATGTGACATTTGTTTGGCTATATGTAGCAGTGAACTGAAGGTTGAGATTGTTTACATTGATATATATATATATATATATATATATATATATATATATATATATATATATATATATATATATATATATATATATATATATTATCTACTGGCGGTCGCCAGTAGATAGTTATAGTTAGGACCCTGTTTCCATAGGAAATCCGCAACATTCTATTTGGAATAACTTTGGCGCCGGTCGACGAATCCTCGCGAAAGTTTCAAAATAGGTGGGGCGCTACGCTCCGCTCCTACCCTGAAAGTCTCGGGGGGATTCGTCAAGCAGGGGCCGAGAAAAAAGGGGGGTCCCAAAACGCGTTTTCCCCATGCATTTTTCCATAGGACCTTTAGACACAGCTACAGCCCGAACGGCTGAACAGAATTACTTGAAATTTGGCAGAGAGGTAGCCATAAGGTCAAGGAAGTGCCTTTTGCAGGTCTGGTGTAAATCTGTTCAGTATTTCCTGAGAAAATAGCATTTAAAAGCATATATATATGTGGGCGGAGCCTAACCACACATCTCATCCTGAGATCTGATTGGCTGTCAGCACTTCATCCAAGAAGTGTTGGCAGCCATCTTGGGACCAATATACATGATAGCACCTCATTAAAAAGCATTGCAGTTAATAGAAGGTTTTAAGACTTTAGTTACATTATAAATCATTTGTTGATGGTACCATACTCATTTTAGGAATTGTGGTATGTTCTAAGGTGATTTCACCATGTGAAAAAGCCTTCTGCTGGGATATCATGATTGAGAGAAAAATATTTTCTCATGCTTTTACCACAGAGGTTTGGAAGGTGATCTATAGGCTAAACTGAGAGCTTATTTTCTGTAAATTCACATTATCTTTCTCAGTCATGTGAGAATGAAGTCTGACATTCTCAGTAAAACATGTACATCCAACAAGGGCAGAGACTGTCAGTTGATTCCTTTGTGTTCTACTGCAGCTTCCCAGAGTGTTCCAAAGAACTACTAGAGCACTAACAGTCCTACTTATGATAAACGTATGGCACACCTGAAGCCATCTTGCTTGGATTAAAGTGGTAACTCTTAAAACATTTAATTTAAAAAGGAACAAAATGAGGGGGTTCATTTTTCCATAAAAAGTATGATTAGTGCTGCAGAAAGAAAAATTAGGGCACATTTTGAGTGACTTCTCAAATCCTCTTCTATTTCATTAAAAAATTCTGACATGCAGACTGAAACATGCACTTTCAATACCAGCAGCAGTTTTCCCTGGTGAGCAGTAGCTTTACTACAGTGATCTAATGAGCAAAAAGAGTGCTAACATTCTGAATTTATGGCAAATGTGTGACACATCTGAATGCCTTCTTGATGGAATCAAAGTAAAAAACTGAAAGTATTTCCTACTGAGGAGACTGCAGTAAATGAGGAAATTTGGAAACTTCATAACAAATAAGTCTCCCAAGATGGCCACCAGAGACAAAAGAGCCCAAATGTAGCCCAAATATCACCCAGATGTAGCCCAAGTATAGCCCAATGACAGAATGTCCCAGAATGTTCTTAAAAACAACTAGAGCGCTTACTGTCTTCATTATGACAAAAGTAAGGCACACCTGAAGCCATCTTGATTGGAATAAACTGGTAACACTTAAAACATTTAATTTAAAAAGGAACACAATGAGGAGGTTCATTTTGCCATAGAAATTATGATTAATGCTGAAGAAAGAAA
Source organism: Triturus cristatus (assembly GCF_964204655.1). Lineage (NCBI taxonomy): Eukaryota > Metazoa > Chordata > Amphibia > Caudata > Salamandridae > Triturus > Triturus cristatus. The sequence goes on along the minus strand of NC_140581.1, from coordinate 261,079,264 downwards.
ATGAGGGCACATTTTGAGTGACTTCTCAAATCCTCTTCTATTTCATTAAAAAAATTCTGACATGCAGACTGAAACATGCACTTTTAATACCAGGAGCAGACTTCCATGGTGCAGTAGTTTTACTACAGTGATCTAATGAGCAACTAGAGTGCTAACATTCAGAATTTATGGCAAATGTGTGACATATCTGAATACCTTCATGATGGAATCAAAGTAAAAAACTGAAAGCATTTCCTACTGAGGAGACTGCAGTACATGAGGAAATTAGGAAACTTCATAACAAATAAATCTCCCAAGATGGCCACCGGAGACAAAAGAGCCCAAATGTAGCCCAAAATCACCCAGATGTAGCCCAAATATAGCCCAATGACAGAAGTGTGCAAAACACTTATTATTTTATGTTTTTGCAGTGTTATATAGTGCAGACTTGTCAGGTATTGGAGTGCTTTACATGAGCATTGGTTACATCACACAAGAACAAATTCATTTTGGTTGTAGACATGGGGAGACTAAGTGATTTGACCAGAATCACAGAATGTCGAGTTGAAGCAGAAACTTCAAACTGGTTCCCCAGTTGCAAAGTCTGCAGTTCTGGAAGTAACACCACATCCTCTCCCCTAAGTGCAACATTTAATCAAGTGGTCAACTGGATAAAAAAACAAAGATAACAAATAATTTAAAAGTGCTTTGTCGCTATTTGAAAACTCAGAAAATATGTCCTTATTTTAGTCTTTTAGAGCACTAACCATAATTTTGATGCCAATAAGACCCTCTCATATATGTAATTTCTAAAGGAAATGCTCTAGGTATTACAGTTTTGATTACATCAAGATGATGTCAGGCGTTCCACACTTTTGTAATAAATATAGAATGTTAGCAATCTAGTTGTTCATTAGGATACTGTTGAGAGGCAGAGGCCAGGGGCAGGGACTCTGAAAATTGAAGGCAGGTAGGAGGGTGCAAAGGCAACAATTTAACCACACTGAGCAGGCAGGAAGGGCCGTGGAAGCACAACAGACTATGGAGGGCAGTGGAAAGGGGGGCAGGGGCAACAAACCAACAATACAGGACTTGCAAGAGAGGCTGTTGGAGGGAAGATCTATTACGGGTCAAGGAAGCTAGGGGCGGTCCCCAGATCCCCAGGAGCCACCACAGAACTGAGCAGGAGAGTGAGTCAGGGACAAAAGGGGCACCTTAATTTGAGCCGGGGTGCCTAGGAACGCTTGCTCCAAAAATGAAGAAAACAGACATATGAGCCATGGAATTGGAGGCAGAATACAATGGCAGTTTAATGAGAAGATGCAACTTCAAAGAAACCGCAGAATAGAGACATAAAGTACAAAATACAGAATCCAGATAATCATACAGCTGTCATAATATTCTCTGTATCTCAATTAATGTACTGACAGAGAGAGAGAGAAAACACATCTATAAATGCATCATGAGAAACAAGTTACACCAAGGAAAATGTTACCTAGGAACACTCACGTTTACTCTTAGAGCAAGCATTCCTGCAATTACAATACAAAATCTTTTAAATGCAAAAGTAAAGAGAACAATGGTTAAACATAACATGACATTTCATATAGGTAAAATAGAATAAGATACTTCAAGCAAAGCAGAGCAAGACATTTTAAGCAAAGGAAGACAAGAGCTCCCAGCTCTTGGGGAAAACCTGCACTGCCTGTTAACCTACATACAGACGGCGAGGTAGTCCGTCGATATCTGTGGGTGCTCCCTTTTTATATCATTTTGTGGGCTCCTTTGCACGCTACATCTACCTACGTATGCTACCCAAAAGCTTCGTCTGCAGATTTTACCAGACATTTCGTCATTTACCCACTTAATGCTGACAATGGACTGGGTGAAAAGGTCAGTCTCTCAGGCCAATCGCTTATCGTAAGTTCCATAGAGCAAGCAGAAAATAATGGGTATTGTACGGGAATTCAATATATTCATGTATAAAATCTCCTCAGTTCTCCTAACTTGACGCTCTGCGGTTGCCACTTCCTTAAAAGCGGGAAACCTGCCCAGGAAGCAAGTACCAGTCCAGGATGCAGCCTACTGTATGTCGACAGCTTCAGGGGGATGTTGAACTTTGATACCGAGCACGGAGCACTCGGGTAGGGTGGGGGCTACTAGTTTGGATCAGAAGGCCTCGCAGACCTGCCTTCAGACTGCTATACACTAAAATTGCAGAGCTATGGTCAATTTAACAAAGAGGCCTACATATTGAACAGAAGGGCCTACACAGGGGTTTTATGCTGGCTGAGTGGTAAGGATGTCTCAGGATAATTATATAGCAACACAGGACCCGCTGGTCAATTTAATACGGCTTACAAATGCAGCTGGCAGGGCAAGGACAAGGGTCTCATACTTCAGGTGTGGACAGAACGGGCCAGGGGCCCCCTGTGATACAAAATCTACCCTCCTTCAAGGCTGTGGCAATGTAATAGACCATTGTGGGCAGAAGGAAGAGGCAATGGTAGTACAACCATACATGCCAACAGACCCGATTCAGCCAGGAAACGTCCAATGTTTTTAAGCTCAAATGGGCTTTATTTGATCTGTCTCCTGTCTACAATTTCCTCTTTTTCAATGTAACTCAAAGGGGAAAATCAATACCCCAGTTTTTTTTCAAAATCTCCCTCTTACCAAGTTCAAAATGTTCGCAAGTATGGTACATTGGATCATGGAAGGAAATGGGATAGGGACATGGACTTGGATAACAGAGGACAGGAGGGACATGGAGAGGTGCACCAAACTGACCCTGCAGGGCAGGCATCAGGGTTTGCAGCAGCACAATACACCACACAGGGCATGCAGGACGGGAGTGCAGCACAACAATCCATAGAAAGCAAGAGGGAGGGGACAGGACCATGCACATGGACAACAGAGAACAGAGGGGCAAGAGGCAATGGTAGCTAGCTGACCATAATGGACAGACAAGAGAGAAAGCTGCAGTATAACAGACCATAAAGGGCAGGAGGGACGGATCAGGGGCATTACAATGGAACAGACAAGCCAGGAGGGAGGGAGTAGGGCTGGGGGCAAGGGGGCAGGGCAGGAGCAGCAAGATAGCCATGGAGGTCAGGCAGGATGGGCACTAGAAGCAAGACACACCATGAAGAGCAACAGTGAGACTGTGATGGCATACACACAGACCATGGAGGGAAGGTGGGAGGGGGTCAGGGGCAGCTAACTGACCACACAGGGAAGGTGGGAGGGGCCATGGCAGCACAGAAGGCCATGCATGGCAAGTGGGAGGGTTAGTGGCAGCACAATGGCTATGATGGGCAAGAAGGAGGGTGGAGGGGCATGCACAAAGGACGATGGAGGATAGAAGGAAGGGTCAGGACCTGTGCACAGACAAGAAAGTTCAGGGGAAGGGACCTCACAACAGACCACACGGGGCAGGCAGGAGGAGCAGTTGCAGCACAACAGACCAGGGAGGGCAGAAGGGTGTGGCAGTACAATGGACCATGTAGGACAGGAGGAAGAGGATAGGGGCATGGCATGTGGACAGGCAGGGTGGAGGTGCCAGGGACAGGTTACAGTCATCTGACAATGCTAGGCAGGTGGGAGGGGAGTGGCAGCTCAACAGAACACTCAGAGTAGATAGGAGTGGCAGGTCCATGGGACATGGTGGGCAAAAAGGATGGAGCAGGGGCATGCACAAAGACATCGGAGGGCAGGGGGAAGGAGAATAGGGGCAGCAAGCTAAGCACAGAGTTTAAGCAGGAGGTCAATGATGGGGCATAGAATTGGGCAATGGAGGGCAGGAGGAGTGTACTGGTACATCACACTAAATTGAGGGCAGTGGCAGCACATCAGACCATGCATGGCAGGAGGGAGGAGGCTAGTCCATGGATTCACACAACAGAGGATAGGGAGGAAGGGGATGGGGCAGCAAGCTAACTGTTCAGAGAAGGCGGGTATTAGGAACTTTATTGTTTTTAAAACATTGTGTCTGTGCGAACTACTTAAAATATGAACAAGTATGCAGAATAATCTCACTTTTATTCAGGAAGAAGAGGACGTTTGTGACTGTGACTCCGGGCTCACTTGGCAGAAACACCCCCTGACCCTCCACCCCCTATCGCAAAATGTAATGCCCGTGAAAAGGGTAGGTGAACACAGTGTTATATAGAACATAGTCCTGAGAGCACGATTGAAAATGAAAACTAGATATAGTGTATGGTATAAACTATGCACCAAAAAGTGTGATATAAGATGAACCGGGCGTGAAATATAATATGCAATACATTGTGCGCAATGACAGATTCATTGGAGAGCGCGAGATAGCACAGGCACTAGCGCGTGCTATGCGATATGCGCCTTGGAGTGTAATATGCACAGGGCAGTGTTGTGTAACCTAACTAGTCTCTAAAGTTGTAATATAAAATATGTGCTGGGGAGTGTAACGTTGCATATGCACTGTGACAAAGATATGGATCCCAGATTGTAATATGTATGGCATAGCACTGTGCGTTATAACATAGGCATCGAGAAAGGCACGTTAGATGGGGCAATATAACCCGTGCGAAGACAAGTGTGGCATGACATATTCACGGGGTGGTGTTACAGTGCACATGGGCTAGAGAGTGTCATAGCATATGCACTAGCTAGTGGAATACAACACAGAGGTGTGTGGCACTCGGCAGGCAATGGTGGGTGTAACACAGCATTGGGCTCTGTCAGGAGCACGCTGTGACTCTCAAGTGATGTTCGTCCCCTTTCCAGAGAGTAAAATAAAAAGTATTACACATCCGGCAGTGGATGTGTGTTTTATTAACCGTGAGGGGGGTTTCTTGCATAGTTTTGGTCGAATTTTTGTCGAATCCCCTTTGAATGGCTTGGTGTGCATGTGTATTAAATGTGCCCGTCAATAGCTACCCATGTTTGTATAAATAAACGACAAGGGTGACTACCAGGATTAGGCACGGTAGGGCATCAGACATGTCAGAGCTTCACTAGTGGTGTAAATACATTCCACGTGGATTCATTGCATGCATAGTCGCCTTTTAATGAATATCACGCAAATCGTCATGGTGATAGGTACGTACGGTTTGTCCAGCATGTCCTAGGTGTGTCTATAAATATATATTTTTTAAAAATAATAAAAAACAGTGGCCGGCCCTGGGGATTGGGGTCAAAAAAATATAATTAGGAGACTGGCCCTGGGGGATGGGGTCATCAGGGCCAATAAATTAGAATAAGAAGGGGAACCAAACAGCCCCCCTTCTTAAAAAACTAAAATAAATAAAAGACTGGCATCGTGCCGGAGGCCATGCCCCCTCCGTGCAGCACTCTGCAAACGCGCCTCCAACAGGCATCTCCAGTATGCGCCAGGGAGCTGCGCTGCAGCCAGGTGTTCTGAGGCCAAGCCCCTTTTTACACCTCTCTGCAACGCAGCTCTGTGGCGCTTACTGGAGGTACCTAGTGGTCTAGTTTGACCCTAGGGACCCTTAGGATTCAGGGGGACTTAATCTCTCAACTTAGAACAGCCACAGGGCGCGTTTACACAGTGGTGAAGGGAGGGGACGGGGCCTGAGGTGACGTGTGCAAACACGCACTGTGGCACGTTTTAAATTGGGGATATAATTTCCCTTCAATACTGAGGGCCCCTGGGGGCTAACTAGCCCACCAAGTGCTTCCAGTAAGCGCCACTGAGCTGCATTGCAGAGAGGTGGTCCAGGCCGTGCCACTTTTTACACCTCTCTGCAACGCAGCTCTGTGGCACTTACTGGAGGTACCTAGTGGGCTAGTTGGACCCTAGGGACCCTCAGGATTCAAATGAATTTAATCTCCCAACTAAAAATGGACACAGGGCGTGTTTACACAGTGGTGAAGGGAGGGGACGGGGCCTGAGTTAACGTGTGCAAAAACGCCCTGTGGCCTCTTTTAAGAGGTAGTTTTAATCCCCATGCCCTATTATACACTAGGGGCTTACAGAGGAGGTCATGCTAATCACAGGGGGACCCCAACGCATAATGTTCCCTAGTGTATGTAGGTGTTTTCACTGTATTCTAAGTGTCTTTTAACATAGCACTGGCTCTAGGACTGGTTAGTCAGACTCAGTTACCACCAGTATCCGTCTGAAAAAGTTGAGGGTACAGGATGATTTTGCAACAAGGCTTCTTTCTGCTCTTCTTTTTGTTCTTTCTGAACGTTATCCTTCTTCCTGCACTTATCTTCGTATTTGAGGACTTCTGTTGCTTCTTTCTGCACTTCTTTTGTTTCTTTCTGTGCATTTTTTATTCTTTCTTCACATGTCCTATCTCTGTAGGCATAGTTAGAAATTAGCATTTAAAAAACCTTTGAAATTCACAGAAAAAACCATAGGTTTCAGGCACGTTATAGTTAGGAATTAGCATTTAAAAAACCTCAGAAATTCACTGAAAAAACCATAGGTTTCAGGGGTGTTATAGTTAGCTGGACTTTTCACTTGTACAAAACCATTGAAATTCCCCCGTTATAGTTAGTTCAGCTAACTATAACTCGCGCGCCCGCAATGCACTGCTGATGACGTCACATATTACATCACTCATGACATGGTCAGTGACATCACTCATGACATCACTGATGACATCTCAAATGACATCACTGATGACATCACTGATGACATCATCCTTGTGATAGAGTGGCAGACCTCCTCTCACCCTAATATAACCTTTGATACACACATTCAAAAATAGAGACTAACATTTTCAAAACAATGGACATACCAATACCAGTTACAACAACCTCTTCAGTAATTCTAAGATCCACATACACATCCACTCATTCACCAACAGTCCTATACAGTCACTCATACATGTACTCACTCATCATATGTACTCATACACCTATACATCCTGTTACACAATGCCACTCATCCATAGAGTTACTCACACACATAGTCACTCATGCTAATAAAGAATCAAACATACATTTACTTGCATATACAGTTATACACACACCACCATACTTACTTCTACGGAAACTTACACATAGTTAGTCTTTTAAACAATCACTTATAGAAACACATACTTATTCATACAGGAACTCTTTCAATCTCTCACTCTCACATATACTCACATATATACACCAATAGTCACATATACTAGTTTAAAACATATGTAGTTACTCATAAAGACACTATTGAGACAGTCATTCACTCACTAACACACCCATACACACACTCATCCACCCATACAGTCCTGCACACATGCTGTGTTCAACACATACAAACAGTGAGTCACTCATTCATGCACCTATGCACTACGTAATACCCCCCACCGAACCATGCAGACACTCAGACTGATACTCAAAAAACCAACTAATAACCTATATAGACACCCATGTAGCTACTCACCAACCCATGCAGACACTTATACACAAAGTGAGAGACTGATACAGATATTTACATATTTAAACATTACTCACTAAGCCATGTATTCACTATGATACACTTAATCAGTCAGTTACACAATCAATTTTTCAAAAACAAATCATCCATTTAGACACTTATATACCCATTTATTCTTCCATCGACCTTGAGATATACATATATAAAACATATTTAATTTTCAGAAAAACACACATTCACTGGATGATGTCATCAGTGATGTCATCAGTGATGTCATTTGAGATGTCATCAGTGATGTCATGAGTGATGTCACTGACCATGTCATGAGTGATGTAATATGTGACGTCATCAGCAGTGCATTGCGGGCGCGCGAGTTATAGTTAGCTGAACTAACTATAACGGGGGAATTTCAATGGTTATGTACAAGTGAAAAGTCCAGCTAACTATAACACCCCTGAAACCTATGGTTTTTTCAGTGAATTTCTGAGGTTTTTTAAATGCTAATTCCTAACTATAACGTGCCTGAAACCTATGGTTTTTTCTGTGAATATATATATATATATATCTATATATATATATATATATATATATATATTTCACAGAAAAAACCATAGGTTTCAGCCACGTTATAGTTAGGAATTAGCATTTAAAAAACCTCAGAAATTCACTGAAAAAAACATAGGTTTCAGGGGTCTTATAGTTAGCTGGACTTTTCACTTGTACAAAACCATTGAAATTCCCCCGTTATAGTTAGTTCAGCTAACTATAACTCGCGCGCCCGCAATGCACTGCTGATGACGTCACATATTAGATCACTCATGACATGGTCAGTGACATCACTCATGACATCACTGATGACATCTCAAATGACATCACTGATGACATCACTGATGACAACATCCAGTGAATGTGTTTTTTTCTGAAAATTAAATATGTTTTATATATGTATATCTCAAGGTCGATGGAAGAATAAATGGGTATATAAGTGTCTAAATGGATGATTTGTTTTTGAAAAATTGATTGTGTAATTGACTGATTAAGTGTATCATAGTGAATACATGGCTTAGTGAGTAATGTTTAAATATGTAAATATCTGTATCAGTCTCTCACTTTGTGTATAAGTGGCTGCATGGTTTGATGAGTAGCTACATGGGTGTCTATATAGGTTATTAGTTGGTTTTTTGAGTATCAGTCTGAGTGTCTGCATGGTTCGGTGGGGGTATTACGTAGTGCATAGGTGCATGAATGAGTGACTCACTGTTTGTATGTGTTGAAGACAGCATGTGTGCAGGACTGTATGGGTGGATGAGTGTGTGTATGGGTGTGTTAGTGAGTGAATGACTGTCTCAATAGTGTCTTTATGAGTAACTACATATGTTTTAAACTAGTATATGTGACTATTGGTGTATATAAGTGAGTATATGTGAGAGTGAGAGATTGAAAGAGTTCCTGTATGAATAAGTATGTGTTTCTATAAGTGATTGTTTAAAAGACTAAGTATCTGTAAGTTTCCGTAGAAGTAAGTGTGGTGGTGTGTGTATAACTGTATATGCAAGTAAATGTATGTTTGATCCTCTATTAGCATGAGTGACTATGTGTGTGAGTAACTCTATGGATGAGTGGCATTGTGTAACAGGATGTATAGGTGTATGAGTACATATGATGAGTGAGTACATGTATGAGTGACTGTATAGGACTGTTGGTGAATGAGTGGATGTGTATCTTAGAATTACTGAAGAGGTTGTTGTAACTGGTATTGGTATGTCCATTGTTTTGAAAATTTTAGTCTCTATTTTTGAATGTGTGTATCAAAGGTTATATTAGGGTGAGAGGAGGTCTGCCACTCTATCACAAGGATGATGTCATCAGTGATGTCATTTGAGATGTCATCAGTGATGTCACTGACCATGTCAAGAGTGATGTAATATGTGACGTCATCAGCAGTGCATTGCGGGCGCGCGAGTTATAGTTAGCTGAACTAACTATAACGGGGGAATTTCAATGGTTTTGTACAAGTGAAAAGTCCAGCTAACTATAACACCCCTGAAACCTATGTTTTTTTCAGTGAATTTCTGAGGTTTTTTAAATGCTAATTCCTAACTATAACGTGCCTGAAACCTATGGTTTTTTCTGTGAATTTCAAAGGTTTTTTAAATGCTAATTTCTAACTATGCCTACAGAAATAGGACATGTGAAGAAAGAAGAAAAAATGCACAGAAAGAAAAAAAAGAAGTGCAGAAAGAAGCAACAGAAGTCCTCAAAGACGAAGAAAAGTGCAGGAAGAAGGATAACGTTCAGAAAGAACAAAAAGAAGAGCAGAAAGAAGCCTTGTTGCAAAATCATCCTGTACCCTCAATTTGTTCAGACGGATACTGGTGGTAACTGAGTCTGACTAACCAGTCCTAGAGCCAGTGCTATGTTAAAAGACACTTAGAATACAGTGAAAACACCTACATACACTAGGGAACATTATGCGTTGGGGTCCCCCTGTGATTAGCATGACCTCCTCTGTAAGCCCCTAGTATATAATAGGGCAGGGGGATTAAAACTACCTCTTAAAACAGGCCACAGGGCGTTTTTGCACACGTTAACTCAGGCCCCGTCCCCTCCCTTCACCACTGTGTAAACACGCCCTGTGTCCGTTTTTAGTTGGGAGATTAACTTAATTTGAATCCTGAGGGTCCCTAGGGTCCAACTAGCCCACTAGGTACCTCCAGTAAGTGCCACAGAGCTGCGTTGCAGAGAGGTGTAAAAAGTGGCACGGCCTGGACCACCTCTCTACAATGCAGCTCAGTGGCGCTTACTGGAAGCACTTGGTGGGCTAGTTAGCCCCCAGGGGCCCTCAGTATTGAAGGGAAATTATATCCCCAATTTAAAACGTGCCATAGTGCGTGTTTGCACACATCACCTCAGGCCCCGTCCCCTCCCTTCACCACTGTGTAAACGCGCCCTGTGGCTGTTCTAAGTTGAGAGATTAAGTCCCCTTGAATCCTAAGGGTCCCTAGGGTCAAACTAGACCACTAGGTACCTCCAGTAAGCGCCATAGAGCTGCGTTGCAGAGAGGTGTAAAAAGGGGCTTGGCCTCAGAACACCTGTCTGCAGCGCAGCTCCCTGGCGCATACTGGAGATGACTGTTGGGCTAGTTGGCCCTCAGGGACCCTCAGTATTGAAGAGGAATTAATTCCCCAACTTACAATTCGCCAGGGGGCGCGTTTGCAGAGTGCTGCAAGGAGGGGGCGTGGCCTCCGGCACGATGCCAGTCTTTTATTTATTTTAATTTTTTAAGAAGGGGGGGCTGTGTGGTTCCCCTTCTTATTCTAATTTATTGGCCCTGATGACCCCATCCCCCAGGGCCTGTCTCCTAATTATATTTTTTTGACCCAATCCCCAGGGCCGGCCACTGTTTTTTATTATTTTTAAAAAAATATATATTTATAGACACACCTAGGACATGCTGGACAAACCGTACGTACCTATCACCATGACGATTTGCGTGATATTCATTAAAAGGCGACTATGCATACAATGAATCCACGTGGAATGTATTTACACCACTAGTGAAGCTCTGACATGTCTGATGCCCTACCGTGCCTAATCCCGGTAGACACCCTTGTCGTTTATTTATACAAACATGGGTAGCTATTGACGGGCACATTTAATACACATGCACACCAAGCCATTCAAAGGGGATTCGACAAAAATTCGACCAAAACTATGCAAGAAACCCCCCTCACGGTTAATAAAACACACATCCACTGCCGGATGTGTAATACTTTTTATTTTACTCTCTGGAAAGGGGACGAACATCACTTGAGAGTCACAGCGCGCTCCTGGCAGAGCCCAATGCTGTGTTACACCCACCATTGCCTGCTGAGTGCCACACACCTATGTGTTGTATTCCACTAGCTAGTGCATATGCTATGACACTCTCTAGCCCATGTGCACTGTAACACCACCCCGTGAATATGTCATGCCACACTTGTCTTCGCACGGGTTATATTGCCCCATCTAACGTGCCTTCCTCGATGCCTATGTTATAACGCACAGTGCTATGCCATACATATTACAATCTGGGATCCATATCTTTGTCACAGTGCATATGCAACGTTACACTCCCCAGCACATATTTTATATTACAACTTTAGAGACTAGTTAGGTTACACAACACTGCCCTGTGCATATTACACTCCAAGGCGCATAACGCATAGCACGCGCTAGTGCCTGTGCTATCTCGCGCTCTCCAATGAATCTGTAATTGCGCACAATGTATTGCATATTATATTTCACGCCCGGTTCATCTTATATCACACTTTTTGGTGCATAGTTTATACCATACACTATATCTAGTTTTCATTTTCAATCGTGCTCTCAGGACTATGTTCTATATAACACTGTGTTCACCTACCCTTTTCACGGGCATTACATTTTGCGATGGGGGGTGGAGGGTCAGGGGGTGTTTCTGCCAAGTGAGCCTGGAGTCACAGTCACAAACGTCCTCTTCTTCCTGAATAAAAGTGAGATTATGCTGCATACTTGTTCATATTTTAAGTAGTTCGCACAGACACACGTTTTAAAAACAATAAAGTTCCTAATACCCGCCTTCTCTGAACAGTTAGCTTGCTGCCCCATCCCCCTCCTCCCTATCCTCTGTTGTGTGAATCCATGGACTAGCCTCCTCCCTCCTGCCATGCATGGTCTGATGTGCTGCCACTGCCCTCAATTTAGTATGATGTACCAGTCCACTCCTCCTGCCCTCCATCGCCCAATTCTATGCCCCATCATTGACTTCCTGCTTAAACTCTGTGCTTAGCTTGCTGCCCCTATTCTCCTTCCCCCTGCCCTCCGATGTCTTTGTGCATGCCCCTGCTCCATCCTTTTTGCCCACCATGTTCCATGGACCTGCCACTCCTATCTACTCTGAGTGTTATGTTGAGCTGCCACTCCCCTCCCACCTGCCTAGCATTGTCAGATGACTGCAACCTGTCCCTGCCACCTCCACCCTGCCTGTCCACATGCCCGTATCCCCTTCCTCCTGTCCTCCATGGTCCATTTTACTGCCACACCCTTCTGCCCTCCCTGGTCTGTTGAGCTGCAACTGCTCCTCCTGCCTGCCCCGCGCTGTCTGTTGTGAGGCCCCTTCCCCTGAACTCTCTTGTCTGTGCCCAGGTCCTGACCCTCCCTTCTATCCTCCATGGTCCTTTGTGCATGCCCCAGCACCCTCCTTCTTGCCCATTATAGCCATTGTTCTGCCACTAACCCTCCCGCTTGCCATGCATGGTCTTCTGTGCTGCAATGGCACCTCCCACCTTCCCTGTGTGGTCAGCTAGCTGCCCCTGACCCCCTCCCCTCCATGGTCTGTGTGTATGCCATCATAGTCTCACTGTTGCTCTCCATGGTGTGTCTTGTTTCTAGTGCCCATCCTGCCTGACCTCCATGGTCATCTTGCTGCTCTTGCCCTGCCCCCTTGTCCCCAGCCCTCTGTTTCCATGTGCAGACCCCTATTCCCTCCCTCCTGGCTTGTCTGGTCCATTGTAATGCCCCTGATCCATCCCTCCTGCCCTTTATGGTCTGTTATGCTGCAGCTTTCTCTCCTGTCTGTCCATTATGGTCAGCTAGCTACCATTGCCTCTTTCCCCTCTGTTGTCTGTTGTCCATGTGCATGGTCCTGTCCCCTCCCTATTGCTTTCTATGGATTGTTGTGCTGCACTCCCGTCCCGCATGCCCTGTGTGGTGTATTGTGCTGCTGCATACCCTGATGCCTGCCCTGTAGGGTCAGTTTGGTGCACCTCTCCATGTCCCTCCTGACCTCTGTTATCCGAGTCCATGTCCCTACCCCAATTCCTCCTGCCTACCATGATCCAAGGTACCATACTTGCGAACATTTTGAACTTAGTAAGAGGGAGATTTTGAAAAAAAACTGAGGTATTGTTTTCCCCTTTGAGTTACATTGAAAAAGAGGAGATTGTAGACAGGAGACAGATCAAATAAAGCCCATTTGAGCTTAAAAACATTGGACGTTTCCTGGCTGAATCGGGTCTATTGGCATGTATGGTTGTACTACCATTGCCTCTTCCTTCTGCCCACAATGGTCTATTACATTGCCACAGCCTCTCTTGCAAGTCCTGTATTATTGGTTTGTTGCCCCTGCCCCCCTTTCCACTGCCCTCCATAGTCTGTTGTGCTGCCACGGCCCTTCCCGCCTGCTCAGTGTGGTTAAATTGTTGCCTTTGCACCCTTATACCTGCCTTCAATTTTCAGAGTCCGTGCCCCTGGCCTCTGCCTCTCAACAGTATCCTAATGACCAACTAGATTGCTAACATTCTATATTTATTACAAAAGTGTGGAACGCCTGACGTCATCTTGATGTAATCAAAACTGTAATACCTAGAGCATTTCCTTTAGAAATTACATATATGAGAGGGTCTTATTGGCATCAAAATTATGGTTAGTGCTCTAAAAGACTAAAATAAGGACATATTTTCTGAGTTTTCAATTAGCGACAAAGCACTTTTAAATTCTTTGTTATCTTTATGTTTTTTTATCCAGTTGACCACTTGATTAAATGTTGCACTTAGGGGAGAGGATGTGGTGTTACTTCCAGAACTGCAGACTTTGCAACTGGGGAACCAGGTTGGAGTTTCTGCTTCAGCTCGACATTCTGTGATTCTGGTCAAATCACTTAGTCTCCCCATGTCTACAACCAAAATGAATTTGTTCTTGTGTGATGTAACCAATGCTCATGTAAAGCACTCCAATACCTGACAAGTCTGCACTATATAACACTGCAAAAACACAAAATAATAAGTGTTTTGCACACTTCTGTCATTGGGCTATATTTGGGCTACATCTGGGTGATTTTGGGCTACTTTTGGGCTACATTTGGGCTCTTTTGTCTCCGGTGGCCATCTTGGGAGATTTATTTGTTATGAAGTTTCCTAATTTCCTCATGTACTGCAGTCTCCTCAGTAGGAAATGCTTTCAGTTTTTTACTTTGATTCCATCATGAAGGTATTCAGATATGTCACACATTTGCCATAAATTCTGAATGTTAGCACTCTAGTTGCTCATTAGATCACTGTAGTAAAACTACTGTTCACCATGGAAGTCTGCTCCTGGTATTAAAAGTGCATGTTTCAGTCTGCATGTCAGAATTTTTTAATGAAATAGAAGAGGATTTTAGAAGTCACTCAAAATGTGCCCTCATTTTCTTTCTTCAGCATTAATCATAATTTCTATGGCAAAATGAACCCCCTCATTGTGTTCCTTTTTAAATTAAATGTTTTAAGTGTTACCAGTTTATTCCAATCAAGATGGCTTCAGGTGTGCCATACTTTTGTCATAATGAAGACAGTAAGCGCTCTAGTTGTTTTTAAGAACACTCTGGGACATTCTGTCATTGGGCTATACTTGGGCTACATCTGGGTGACATTTGGGCTACATTTGGGCTCTTTTGTCTCTTGTGGCCATCTTGGGAGACTTATTTGTTATGAAGTTTCCTAATTTCCTCATTTACTGCAGTCTCCTCAGTGGAAATACTTTCAGTTTTTTACTTTGATTCCATCAAGAAGGCATTCAGATGTGTCACACATTTGCCATAAATTCAGAATGTTAGCACTCTTTTTGCTCATTATATCACTGTAGTAAAGCTACTGCTCACCAGGGAAAACTGCTGCTGGTATTGAAAGTGCATGTTTCAGTCTGCATGTCAGAATTTTTTAATGAAATAGAAGAGGATTTGAGAAGTCACTCAAAATGTGCCCTAATTTTTCTTTCTGCAGCACTAATCATACTTTTTATGGAAAAATGAACCCCCTCATTTTGTTCCTTTTTAAATTAAATGTTTTAAGAGTTACCACTTTAATCCAAGCAAGATGGCTTCAGGTGTGCCATATGTTTATCATAAGTAGGACTGTTAGCGCTCTAGTTGTTCTTTGGAACACTCTGGGAAGCTGCAGTAGAACACAAAGGAATCAACTGACAGTCTCTGCCCTTGTTGGATGTACATGTTTTACTGAGAATGTCAGACTTCATTCTCACATGACTGAGAAAGATAATGTGAATTTACAGAAAATAAGCTCTCAGTTTAGCTTATAGATCACCTTCCAAAACTCTGTGGGAAAAGCATGAGAAAGTATTTTTCTCTCAATCATGATATCCCAGCAGAAGGCTTTTTCACATGGTGAAATCACCTTAGAACATACCACAATTCCTAAAATGAGTATGGTACCATCAACAAATGATTTATAATGTAACTAAAGTCTTAAAACCTTCTATTAACTGCAATGCTTTTTAATGAGGTGCTATCATGTATATTGGTCCCAAGATGGCTGCCAACACTTCTTGGATGAAGTGCTGACAGCCAATCAGATCTCAGGATGAGATGTGTGGTTAGGCTCCGCCCACATATATATATGATTTTACTTTTGATTTTCTCAGGAACTACTGAACAGATTGACACCAGACCTGCAAAGGGCACTTCCCTGACCTGAGGACTACCTCTCTGCGAAATTTCAAGTAATTCTGTTCAGCCGTTCGGGCTGTACCTTGGACTAAAGGTCCCTATGGAAAATTGCATGGGGAAAACGCTTTTTGAGACCCCCCTTTTTTCTGAGCCCCCGCTTGACGAATCCCCCCGAGACTTTCAGGGTAGGAGCGGAGCGGAGCGCCCCACCTATTTTAAAAATTTCGCGAGGATTCGTCAACCGGCGCCAAAGTTATTCCAAATAGAATGTTGCGGATTTCCTATGGAAACACGGTCCTAACTATAACTATCTACTGGTGACCGCCAGTAGATAATATATATATATATATATATATATATATATAAAACGTCTCACCAAGTGTATCTCGTACACAGAGGCACTCCTCCCCAAAAACGACACAGCATATCCGAAGTTCCTTCACAAGATTTTAATGTGCTTCAAGCCAAAGGTTTTACCCAACGCGTTTCGACGAACATATCGTCTTGGTCACGGGTAAGTATCTGTTTGATTTCAACAGTTAAATACAGTTACACGAAAAGAAAAGGACAACGGCACTTTGCACAAGTCTGGCATTCATTAACATCAAAAGAGGACTATTGTTAGTGTTCATGCCTGATTGAAATTTTGGTGGCCATCTTTGAATGGTAATGTACTCGTAATGTTACTGACTACATTCTCAATAAAGTTATACAATTCATAATTAAGACTTTAGCGGCCATCTTTAAACGGTAACATACTTATAATGTCAACCTTTGTAATTCCATCTTAATAAAGTTATATCTTTCGAAAACAACCGTAACGCGAACAAAATAATGACGAGAACAATTATTAATTCATGTTACTGCAAACATATCAGTATGAGCAATTTACCAATAATAAATTAATCCTCTATTCTCTTTTTTATGTGTCATTCACACATTTTAAATTCATTCAACTTTGTTCTCAGGTTACATTTCCATCGTATTATGGGTCTAAAGCCAGAAGGCACACATCATCATCGTCGTGTCCTACCCAAGTGGGTGAATATTCCCAGACTTACAATAAATTAATAAAGGAGTGTTCTATCCAAGTGGTTGGCCTAAACTAATATCTGAAAACAAGATATCCCTATAATAATCCTTTTCTACTGTACATAATATAATTTTAGTACCAACTTGCATAGTCGGTTTGACTATTTCTTCTTAATTCAATAACAAGAGTCTTTCAACTTGAATATTGTATCTTGAAACAAGATCATGCCCAAGTGGGCAACAATTGATTCTATACCGCTTATTCTGACTCTTGTGATTATACTTCTATTGGCACTTTCAATCTTGATTGTTGCCTCTTTCATCCTTTATTCTACGTCTGGGGTCACCTAATAACAAAACAAAATTCAATCAGACTAGTCCTCTTAAAATTCTAGCGCCGATATTGTCCAACTAAAAGGATTAATACAGATTAAACGTAGAGCAGTTCAGAGCTAAATTATTGGCAGCTTAACAAGAGATAATACATGAGGTTAAGAACATACGCCAAGAAATTAGAAATGGAAATCTGAACATTTCAATTATACAGCAAAGTCTTACAAAACCATTGGGGTTTCAGGAAAAATGATAGCCATAACAGTTAAAATGTACATCCCAATTCTGAAAGGACTTACAGTTTCCTAATTAACACATATTAAACTCAGTCGCCTAAGTGCCAGGACAGTTCTTCCTCTGAATTTAAACCTACTGGAATCTTGGTATCGAGTTCCATAATGTACCTAGACTCAAGTTGGCGTAATTTGCGAATTCTATCGCCTCCCCTCATGGAGGGCAAGATTCGGTCTAAGACAAAAAACTTTAAAAGATTACGGTTACTCTTGTGGAACTCCTCAAAGTGCCTGGCAATGGGGGACAATTTATCCTTATTTTGAATTGCCCTCATATGCTCCAAGATGCGTTTCTTAGCAGCAAACATAGTGCTGCCCACATACTTCTTGGGGCATGGGCATACCAACACATAAACACAATAATCTGACAAGCATGTTAAATGTTTTTCAATGCGTCTATTGCTGTCAGAAACTGGAAAGTACACTGTTTTGACATTGGTACTGGTTTTGCAAGCCTTGCACGACATGCATGTAAAAAAACCCTGAACATCCAAATAAGATCCTCTTTTGCCGGGTACCTCATTACTGCATAGTTTGTCTTTTAAAGAGTTAGCTTTTCTGTAGGTGACAATTGCGGCATCTCCTATAATGTCCTCCAATGTGGGTTCAGTTTTTAAAATCCCCCAATGTCTATTTAGACAACTTCTTACCTCATGAGAACTAGAATTAAAGGTCGAGATGAATCTCACAGTTTGAACATCATTCATCTGCACTTTATTCTTTAATTTCAATAGTTCAGATTGTGTGAACTGGTCTGCCTTCGAGAGTGCATCTAAGATCACATTTAATTTGTAGCCTCTTTCAACAAATCTTTTAGTCATGCACTCGCTTTCATTTTTAAAATCCGCATCCGTGCTGCAATTTCTCCGAGCCCGGAGAAATTCCCCATACGGAATGCTGCGAATTAAATTTTTGGGATGGTTACTTTCTGCGTGTAGTAAGGTGTTACCTGCAGTAATCTTACGGTACAGGCGAGAACATAGCTTCTTATTTACAGCCTCAATTTCTAAGTCCAAAAATTGGATTTTCTGACTATTGATTGTTCCTTCCAATTTTAAATTCTTAGTATTCTTGTTCAGACTGGAAATGAAACTCTCAGCTAGTTCATGTGAGCCATCCCAGATGATGAATAAGTCATCAATATACCGCAGCCACAAAAATCCCATCTCACCTCCAGGGAGACCCATTGTCTCTTCGATAGGGTGTCTAACAGAGAATACTTCCAAATACATTGATTTCTTTTTGCGTCCATATGTGCAGACTATGCCATCATACTTACAAGACAGCAAAGACTTCCTAAACAAAATCAAAGAGGTTAGATGGGAGGACAGCTTCCTGCTAATTTCGTTGGATGTTTGCAGTCTATATACCTCTATCCTACATACTGATGGAATAGAGGCTTGCAAACAATTCTTGAATACTAGATCGGTCTCATTTTTGGAACACAGTGAGATGGTGTTAAAAATGATGAAATTTTGTCTGGAGAATAACTTTTTTATCTTTAATGATAAATTTTACAGACAAATACAAGGGACAGCCATGGGCACCTGTTTTGCTCCCAGTTTTGCTAATCTTTTTATGGGCTGCTGGGAGCAGCAGGTGTCCAGAACAAATGAGCTATACCGCAGCCATGTGAAAATATGGCTGCGGTATATTGATGACTTATTCATCATCTGGGATGGCTCACATGAACTAGCTGAGAGTTTCATTTCCAGTCTGAACAAGAATACTAAGAATTTAAAATTGGAAGGAACAATCAATAGTCAGAAAATCCAATTTTTGGACTTAGAAATTGAGGCTGTAAATAAGAAGCTATGTTCTCGCCTGTACCGTAAGATTACTGCAGGTAACACCTTACTACACGCAGAAAGTAACCATCCCAAAAATTTAATTCGCAGCATTCCGTATGGGGAATTTCTCCGGGCTCGGAGAAATTGCAGCACGGATGCGGATTTTAAAAATGAAAGCGAGTGCATGACTAAAAGATTTGTTGAAAGAGGCTACAAATTAAATGTGATCTTAGATGCACTCTCGAAGGCAGACCAGTTCACACAATCTGAACTATTGAAATTAAAGAATAAAGTGCAGATGAATGATGTTCAAACTGTGAGATTCATCTCGACCTTTAATTCTAGTTCTCATGAGGTAAGAAGTTGTCTAAATAGACATTGGGGGATTTTAAAAACTGAACCCACATTGGAGGACATTATAGGAGATGCCGCAATTGTCACCTACAGAAAAGCTAACTCTTTAAAAGACAAACTATGCAGTAATGAGGTACCCGGCAAAAGAGGATCTTATTTGGATGTTCAGGGTTTTTTTACATGCATGTCGTGCAAGGCTTGCAAAACCAGTACCAATGTCAAAACAGTGTACTTTCCAGTTTCTGACAGCAATAGACGCATTGAAAAACATTTAACATGCTTGTCAGATTATTGTGTTTATGTGTTGGTATGCCCATGCCCCAAGAAGTATGTGGGCAGCACTATGTTTGCTGCTAAGAAACGCATCTTGGAGCATATGAGGGCAATTCAAAATAAGGATAAATTGTCCCCCATTGCCAGGCACTTTGAGGAGTTCCACAAGAGTAACCGTAATCTTTTAAAGTTTTTTGTCTTAGACCGAATCTTGCCCTCCATGAGGGGAGGCGATAGAATTCGCAAATTACGCCAACTTGAGTCTAGGTACATTATGGAACTCGATACCAAGATTCCAGTAGGTTTAAATTCAGAGGAAGAACTGTCCTGGCACTTAGGCGACTGAGTTTAATATGTGTTAATTAGGAAACTGTAAGTCCTTTCAGAATTGGGATGTACATTTTAACTGTTATGGCTATCATTTTTCCTGAAACCCCAATGGTTTTGTAAGACTTTGCTGTATAATTGAAATGTTCAGATTTCCATTTCTAATTTCTTGGCGTATGTTCTTAACCTCATGTATTATCTCTTGTTAAGCTGCCAATAATTTAGCTCTGAACTGCTCTACGTTTAATCTGTATTAATCCTTTTAGTTGGACAATATCGGCGCTAGAATTTTAAGAGGACTAGTCTGATTGAATTTTGTTTTGTTATTAGGTGACCCCAGACGTAGAATAAAGGATGAAAGAGGCAACAATCAAGATTGAAAGTGCCAATAGAAGTATAATCACAAGAGTCAGAATAAGCGGTATAGAATCAATTGTTGCCCACTTGGGCATGATCTTGTTTCAAGATACAATATTCAAGTTGAAAGACTCTTGTTATTGAATTAAGAAGAAATAGTCAAATCGACTATGCAAGTTGGTACTAAAATTATATTATGTACAGTAGAAAAGGATTATTATAGGGATATCTTGTTTTCAGATATTAGTTTAGGCCAACCACTTGGATAGAACACTCCTTTATTAATTTATTGTAAGTCTGGGAATATTCACCCACTTGGGTAGGACACGACGATGATGATGTGTGCCTTCTGGCTTTAGACCCATAATACGATGGAAATGTAACCTGAGAACAAAGTTGAATGAATTTAAAATGTGTGAATGACACATAAAAAAGAGAATAGAGGATTAATTTATTATTGGTAAATTGCTCATACTGATATGTTTGCAGTAACATGAATTAATAATTGTTCTCGTCATTATTTTGTTCGCGTTACGGTTGTTTTCGAAAGATATAACTTTATTAAGATGGAATTACAAAGGTTGA
The DNA here is from genome assembly GCF_964204655.1 of Triturus cristatus. Classification (NCBI taxonomy): domain Eukaryota; kingdom Metazoa; phylum Chordata; class Amphibia; order Caudata; family Salamandridae; genus Triturus; species Triturus cristatus. The sequence continues at coordinate 261,058,108 of NC_140581.1, read as the reverse complement.
CATTATAAGTATGTTACCGTTTAAAGATGGCCGCTAAAGTCTTAATTATGAATTGTATAACTTTATTGAGAATGTAGTCGGTAACATTACGAGTACATTACCATTCAAAGATGGCCGCCAAAATTTCAATCAGGCATGAACACTAACAATAGTCCTCTTTTGATGTTAATGAATGCCAGACTTGTGCAAAGTGCCGTTGTCCTTTTCTTTTCGTGTAACTGTATTTAACTGTTGAAATCAAACAGATACTTACCCGTGACCAAGACGATATGTTCGTCGAAACGCGTAGGGTAAAACCTTTGGCTTGAAGCACATTAAAATCTTGTGAAGGAACTTCGGATATGCTGTGTCGTTTTTGGGGAGGAGTGCCTCTGTGTACGAGATACACTTGGTGAGACGTTTTATGATAACAGGATTTCCTCGGACCCTGTTTTGTGCACCGCCGCAATTGTGTCCAGGAGGACTGAGGAAGTGGAAAGTGATATATATATATATATATATATATATGTATATATTTATATATATATATACACATATATATATATATATATATATATATATATATATATATATATATTACCTACTGGCGGTCGCCAGTAGGTAGTTATAGTTAGGACCCTGTTTCCATAGGAAATCCGCAACATTCTATTTTGAATAACTTTGGCGCTGGTCGACGAATCCTCGCGAATTTCTCAAAATAGGTGGGGCGCTACGCTCCGCTCCTACCCTGAAAGTCTCGGGGGGATTCGTCAAGCGGGGGCTGAGATAAAAGGGGGGTCCCAAAACGCGTTTTTCCCATGCATTTTTCCATAGGACCTTTAGACAGGGCTACAGCCCGAACGGCTGAACAGAATTACTAGAAATTTGGCAGAGAGGTAGTCCTCAGGTCAAGGAAGTGCCTTTTGTAGGTTTGGTGTAAATCTGTTCAGTAGATTCTGAGAAAATAGCCTTTAAATCAATATATATATCTGAGCCAGCTTACGGTACGCTTACCGTAAGCTTACCGTACGCGTACGGTGGCGTGCGCGAGCGCGATTCTGATTGGCTGTTACATCTAAGTAAACATTCGAATCGGTCGAAACCAGGACATGTTAGTTGAGTCCTCAAAGATCCCCCAAGGCCAAAAACGGTAAATTTTTATTTTTTGAAAATTTCGCCGATTACGCTTACCGTACGCGTACGGTGCGCTTACGCTAAAAATTTTAATAAAAAAAAAAAAACACTCTCTGTGCATGGCATATTATTGTCATCACTTACAAATTAAATTTAACAGATTACCTATCACAAGGAAGCGCATAATATGTCCTCCAAGTGCGCACGGTGCGTAACGTGGGCACGCGGTGCGCGTAGCGCACTGCGTGCCCACCTTGCGTGTACGGCACTAACTGCGTAAAGTGGGCGTGCACGCCACGAATGGCGTAAAGTAACTTAGCATTTAAACAACCGTGCAAATTCACTGAAAAAACCATACGTTTCAGACATGTTATAGTTAGCGGAAATTTTACTGATAAAAAACCAATGAAATTCCCCCGTTATAGTTAGTGCAGGCAACTATAACTCACGCGACCGCAATCTTCTGCTGATGACATATGTGCCTTTATGAAAAAAAAATATTTGTAATATATGTATAGCTAAAAATTTATGGAAGAAGACATGGGCAAATAAGTGTCTAAATACAGTATTAGCATCAGCAGAGGATTGCGGTCGCGTGAGTTATAGTTGCCTGCACTAACTATAACGGGGGAATTTCATTGGTTTTTTATCAGTAAAATTTCCGCTAACTATAACATGTCTGAAACCTATGGTTTTTTCAGTGAATATATATATATATATATATATTATCTACTGGCGGTAGATAGTTATAGTTAGGACCTATTTTCCATAGGAAATCCGCAACATTCTATTGGGAATTTCTTTGGCGCCGATTGATAAATCTTCGTGAAATTCTCGAAACTTTTGGCCAGCTCCGCTCCGCACCTACCCTGAAAGTTTCGTGGTGATTCGTCAAGCGGGGGCCGAGAAAAAAGGGGGGTCCCAAAACGCGTTTTCCCCATGCAATTTCCCATAGGATCTGTTGTCGCAGCTACAGCCCGAACCGCTGAACGGAATGACACCAAATTTGGCAAAGAGGTAGTCCTCAGTTCAGACTCGTGCCTTTTGCATATTTGGTGTGAATCTGTTCAGTATTTCCTGAGAAAATTAGGGTAAAAAAGTTAGTGATATCTATGGCCGCTGAGGATCCGCGGACCCTACCCGCACCGTACGCGAACCCTCCCCGAACCGAGCGCGCACCCTCCCGATCGCGCGCTGAATGCTAATTGGCTGTCGAGCGTCTCTCTACATTCGAAACCAGGAACTGTTGGCGGTCATTTTCTGTCTCGGTAGAAGCGAGGCTGAAGAAGCAAGGGGAATAAGTGCGTAAAACATATAAAGGGGGCAGAGTGGGAATACTCTGACCCTCTAGAGGTGCTTAGGGGGTCCCAGAAGGACCCCCTGGGGCCCCCCTTTTAAAAAAAAAAAGCAGCGAAATGCGCGCACGGTGCGCGCATCTTATCGCGTTGGATGCACGGATTCTCTCGCGGTGGGTGCGTGGATCCACGGCAACGTTTTTTGAAAAACGACAAGAAATCATTGGTTGTATAACAACTTTCTACACTGAAAGGTAGGGTGTATATTTTAGTTTTTTAAAGGTATGATTGTTATTGGTTAACAAAAACAGATTGTAAGGAACATTATATATGATAAGCTGATATGTTGAAAAGTCAAGCACACTTCCTGTCTTGTGTAGGAACATTGTGTGCTGAACTTGTGACCTTTGAGCTCAGTGCAGTGTTCCATGACCTGTTTCTATGGTAACAGGCAGAAGGCAGATTGGGGGAAGGGTTGAAATGTATTTCAGTTGGAAAGGGTTGAAATGTTTAACCAATAGAAATGTGTGTTTGCTTTTGAGTTTATGTGCCAAGGATTGTGATTTGATGTTTACATGTATATGTGTGGAAAATGAAAGGGAAACTTTTCCATTCTTTGCTTTTGCTGAGAGGTGCACAGTGCAGAGATTCTGTTATAGAAAATATGGTGAGTGATTGATATACTCCTTAATCTACAAAAGAACTTGAAAGATGAGTTATTTAATTGTGAGGGGATGTATGTGGACTATTTTGATTTTAATAAGACTAATGTATTTTTCCTGCTAATACTTGCTGTGCCGCACGAGTATTTTTAGTTAGGATCTCCTCGTAACAGAACTCTTTGGCAAATCTTGCGAGTGACGAAGGTGGCATTGGTCTGTGTTTGCTCCTTGGAAAAAGTAAAAAATGTCCTCACCACTGAAGAAAAACGTTGTTTGTGTGGTGCCTTCTGCAAAACATTTTCTTCAGATTCGGTATATATTTTAAAGCGGCAACATTTACAGTTTTTGTAAGTTAAACTTATAAAATTTTGTTAGCTGTATGCATTTTATTTATCTCTGATTTGTTTCTTTTGGTATTTTGTTGAGAATACCATGTTGTTGTTTTTTTAACAATCTTTCTTATTTTCCAGGTCTGTCATCGACATCCATTGTCCCCATAGTAGTGTTCCTCCTTGTTGTTTTTTATTATTGTTGTTACATTTTGTTTATTAGTTTATTGTTCATATATATATGTTAATAAAAAAATACAGTTTGAAAATAGTTTTTCGTTTATATATTTATTATTATAAAAAATAAAGTTTGAAAAAAAATGAATAACGTTTTTGGTTCTTCTCTTATCTGCTGTGTGACTCTTTCTTGTTCTTATTACTGTTATTTGATGGAGTCCACCATGGTGTTAAATTTTGGGGGACTTATCGCTGGAATACTGGTGATATCTGCAGTTTGCACTAACTTATGAATGGTGTGTTAGTTTTATCTCAACTTTACTTCCGTTAAAGTGCTGATAATGAAATGGAGAGTAGCCGTTCCCGTGCAAAAAGACACGAGGTGCACCTTTCCGATTTATTCTAAATACTAAAATCCTGTATTGAATTGCACTGAGGTATTGGCTGCAGTTACAGTGTACACACAAAATCTATTAAGAAATCTCATTGTATTTATATTGATTGGGAATAGTGCGTCAGGTGCTGGATCTTGATGAGATACACTGCTCAGTTCCTATATTGTTGTGCACACGAAAAAAATCACATCACAACTTTCACACCAATTGCAATGTGAAACAAATTCCGGCGATAAGACACGTTAGCACCAGGGATTTTACACCTGCTTTCTGCTGGTGTTAAGCAGGACAACTACCTGCACCATGAAAGGGAACACAGTCAAGAGCCACACCAGAACACCCACAGGTACCATAGAGTCAATGAGCATGATACAGGGATACCCATGAGGGACAGAAGACTCATCTCAACAACTCCAGGACCACCAATGCCCCCCAAACCCACATCTTAGTAAGTGTGTCCCTGTGGTCATTGTCTTAGCATGATAGGCACGAGCCCTGCAACATCACAGTGGGCTGTCACCTCAGCGTTGGCAGTGAGCCTGGATGTGTAGCTACGCACGCATCCTCCTGCATGCACAACTGGCGTGTGCTGGTCTGGGGTTCACAGGTCAGTGCAGGGGTGTGCCTATCCGGCAAGGGGAACGGGGTGTCTCGGACATGTCCGTGTACAGGAAATGCGGTAAGTGTGTCTCTGTGTTCTGGTGTGGCCTGCTACAAGAGCCGCTGCAGTTGATGTTGTAAACTGGCATGCACCACCTCCAAACGGCACTGTGATGTTGTAGTTGGAATGTAGCAGGACATGCGCAAATAGGCATTACAATGGTGTGCTGTACGAGTGCACGAGATACAAAAGCGCACTGTACAAAAGTGTGGGGGCTCGTGGGAGGGAGGAGCAGCCATTTGGCAACATAACACACAGTGAACTTGACCATGTGCCACATGCTGGGCATCTCATCCATGATGACCACGGTCGCAGACATCCCACAACACCAACGACTGGCCTTTGTACACATCCTGTATGAATGCAGCGTGGTTTTCACTTCTATGCTCGTTCAGTGGTGTGATGTTGGCGGGTTGTGTGACTTGTGCTCCTTGTTGGTGTGTTTCATTTTGGCCATTGTTAGTCTATATGTGTGTTGTACTTAATTGTGCATGTGTGCCATTCTGCCCATCTCCCCCCCTCCCCCCACTCCCTGCTTCTTCCTCTTCCTAGTGCTGTTGTGTCTATAATTTTGTTGCTGCACACATAAATACATGTAAAGAATAAATTAGAATAGTTCCTTGATTCTTTTAGGTTTCAAAACTTCTCTATTGGTTTCTTTTTAATTTTCCATATGAACCGTTTTTTTAAATATTCAACAACACATAGAAGTCAGAAGTGCAACGTATTCTATCAACACACTTTCTAGAACATTCTACAATACGTGCAGGTTAAAAGTTCATCGATTTTTTAAAACTTTACGATGGTTTTTTGTAACATTTTCTTGAACATTTAACGACACGTGCAGGTTAAAAGTTGACGATTGTTTTAAGTTTGAACAGTGCCTTCCAAATGCAAGTAGCAGGTGTGGTTGAGCTGAGCAAATTTTATCCTATGATATGTACTCCACGTTGAAACTGCTTTTTCTTAATCAATCACAAAGATGCTTTTCCACAAAACTAATGTGCACCCTACTTTTAAAAAAGAATGCTTTTCATGATATCTTCAGAGATAAGTTATAGATAGGAATTAGCATTTAAAAAACCTTTGAAATTCACTGAAAAAACCATAGGTTTCATGCACATAATAGTTAGGAATTGGCATTTAAAAAACCTTTGAAATTCACTGAAAAAAACCAAAGGTTTCAGGGGCGTTATAGTTAGTAATTGGCATTTAAAAAACCTTAGAAATTCACTGAAAAAACCATAGGTTTCAGGGGTGTTATAGTTAGCTGGACATTTCCCTCGGTCAAAACCCTAGAAATTCCACTGTTATAGTTAGTTATTAGTAACTATCACTCGCGCCCCCGCAATGCACTGCTGATGATGTAACATATTACATCACTCATGACATGGTCAGTGACATCACTGATGACATCTCAAATGACATCACTGATGACATCACTGATGATGTCATCCATGTGATAAATTAGTGCATCTTCTCACACCCTAATATAACCTTTGATACACTGACTCAAAATTTCAGACGGCCATTTTGACAACCATGGATACTCCAATACCACCCACTCATTGACTTTTAGGTCTACATACATCTCCACTCACTCACCTTTACAGTCACTCATACTTACAGTCACTCTGTGCATTTATACACCTATATAGACACTCACACACCGCCAATCATCCATTGAGGTACTTACACATCTAGTTAGTCATGCAAATAATTAATCACAGTAAAATGTACTCATTTATACAGTTAAAAACACTCAAGTTCACTTACTCATAAAAATACTAACAAATTCTGTGTCTTCCTGCAGAAAAACAAACAGCACATGAAACAGATATCCTTGCACTATGGCGCATACAGCCACTCCGAAATCACACACTCTCACATATAGATAGTTATATACTCTTACACACATATACACTGCGTTTCACATATGTAGTTACTGACACATGTACAACTGAGATATACATCCAATCACTAACACACCCATACATACACTCACCCAACCATACAGTCTATCACAGATGTACTCTTAAAAAACATGCGCCCACTGAATCACCCACTCACACATCTAGTCACAGAGTCACACACACCCTACCCACACAAACACTCAGGCACCCATACAGATACTCAGACAACCAATCAATAACCCATATAGTCACTCATATAGCTATTCACAAAACCATGCAGCCACTTATACACCAACACACAGACACATACAGACATTCACACAGTTTAGTCACTAGTCTGCAGTAAGATACATTTAATGACTCACTTATAGACTCAGTTACGCACCTAGAAAATCATCCATTCACACACTTGTACACCCACTTATTTTTCAACAGGCCTTTCCCTATATATATTAAACATAATAAAACTGTTCAGAAACAAATACTCAATGGATGATGTCATCAGTGATGTCAACAGTGATGTCATTTGAGATGTCATCAGTGATGTCATCAGTGATGTCACGGGACCATGTCATGAGTGATGTAATATGTGACGTCATCAGCAGTGCATTGCGGGGGCGCGAGTTATAGTTAGCTGAACTAACTATAACAGGGGAATTTCTAGGGTTTTGTATGAGGGAAATGTCCAGCTAACTATAACACCCCTGAAACCTATGGTTTTTTCAGTGAATTTCTAAGGTTTTTTAAATGCCAATTCCTAACTATATCGCCCCTGAAACCTTTGGTTTTTTCAGTGAATATATATATATATATATATATATATATATATATATATATATATATATATATATATATATATATATATATATATATATATATATATATATATATATATATATATATATCGTCGGCCACACTGGCAACAGATTAGATTGCCCAGTGCCCACCCATGCTCAGTAGTATTTGCTATTCTCTTTTTTTTCCAGAGGAGCATACTTATATTATTAACCCATTATTAATTATTAATTGCCGTCGTGGATTTCATCCTTCCAGCACTAAAGGTTACGCTTGTCCACTTCATAGGTCGAGTCCACTACTTCAGTTTGTTGTAACTTGTACTAGACTATCCCTGCCACCATTATGTTTTATTTTACTTTAGCATTAATAATATCAATATTATTCATCATCACTTTCTTCTTGTTTGGCAGTCTTCTTCTTGTGTATTTACTACTTACTGTACTTCTACTACTCGTCCCCTAGTCTCCCTCAGGTGACTGACTTGTCTCATTTGCTTTCTTTGCAAATGCAACTGTCTACTACTGCTATGCTACCACCACCCCCCATGGCACCTTAGGAAACCAAACCATCACCATGCAGCCATTGCTTTGGCTAAACATCAATCAGAGGTAAGAGAAGAAGTATGGGGGAGTCAATAATGTATTTCTATGCAAATTAATTCACACCCACATCCTTCTGAGTGTACATACTACGAAGGGGTTTTAGGTGCAAAATGCATAGACTAGGAGGAGAGACTGACAGAAGTAGGACAAGTGAGGGCATGTGATGACTGAGTCTGACGTCTAGCGGCGGGGGTGCTGGCTAGTTTTCTTTAGGACCTCCTCCATCTGGGCCTCCAGGCGCACATCCCTGAGAAGCACGCGGCACCAAAGATTCCTGCAGGAACAACAGGGGTGGGCAGCAGTAGATGTTGGCAATGGTGATGGGCGGCTGCCAGAACACGGTGCCGTACCACTGGAGGCATGGGGGGACTGGCTGGGCCCCGTGGCATTGGAGGAAGAAGCTGCAGATGCCACCTCCTCCTCCGCCAGGACAACCAGCCGGTGATATTCATCCCGGATGGCCTCCAGCTTCCTTTGCCGGGCCCTGGCCACCAACTCCTGCCTAGTGGTTTCGAAAGAAGTAGCTATATCAAGGAAGGAAAAAAAAGAGAATTGCTCTAACCAATACTCTTAGCAAAACAGTAACACAAAATTAAATTACAGTCCACACATAAAAATTATAGTGGCTCAGTAGTAGCAGTAGCACTAGCAGCTGTTGTATCCTTCTCTCCTCCTCACTTCCCTTCCTCTGCCCCTAACATTTGGATGTGATGATTATACTTTCAGGCACTAAGTATGGAGTAGAAGAGTAGAAGTATTCTTTTTCTCTCTCTTGTTTAGCACAATTAATCTTGTAGGCATGCCAGCTTAGTCAGCTTGTGCCCTAGATAGACATACTTGTGTCGCAGTTTGGCAGCCTCATGTACTTTACTACTGTCTGCATGTGGGGCAGCTGTACTACACAATTATATATTTCCATTACTGCCATACTCTGTTAAATCAATGGCAAATGCTCAATTTCACTTTCACCCTGACTGCACTACTGCAATAAGGCACATGAAGATGGTTAATGAGCACATGCTTATGGATGATGAGAAACGGCGGCATGACATCAAGTCACTCACGTCACGATGATGATACACTGAGTGATTTGTAAGTACTAGTTACCAATTACCATGCAGCCAATATGCCACCCATGGCTGAAACACGAAGGAGACTGGAGCGGAAGTGGGCCTCGGAGTCGGAGGGAGGCGATTATGGGTAAGGTAAATATTTAGTCATGCACAATATATATGTTGTGCTTGCAGACTACTGTGAGTCAAGGACGTATTCCATTCTGAAATACAAGTACAACCTCAAACCTTCGATTTAAAAACCTTGCAAAAAACTGTCCTTGTTCTTCCCAGGGCTTGTTTTTTCATTTACATTCAGTGCATTGTTCTTCTAGCATTATTATTATTTTAGTCGTAATATTCTTCACCCTTGGCTTTGGTACTCTGGCACGGTTTAATTTTCTTTTACATTCTATTCATCCAGTCTGACTCTATTTTCACCCACTATGATACCATCCAGGCATCGATCCATCCAAACATGGCTACCATAAACCGGCTTCCCTGACAACAACATACATTTTAGATATAACCAACTACCGTCCATGCCATGCATTCTCCTTGCTTGCCTTAGAGTTTGACCCCTCAAACGCCCCCAGAGGATTCCTTTTAACCATACAGTTTCACTCACCCAGACAGGCATCCTTTCTCCTTTCTCTTTCACCTTTTTACCCATCCTTCACCTACCCATGCATCCTATTTCTATCATCTTCATCTGCCACCTATGCATCCCGGGGCCCCTTCCTTCACCCACACATCCTTCTCTGCCAGTCATACATGTCATCTGACTGTTTGTCCTCATCATAAATCTGTCTTTGCAGAGTTGAAGATAGAATATGCCATTAGTTATTCAACCCCGCAGCTAATGATAATGTTTAAGTAAAGGCCAGGGTCTCTTCTTCAACTGTTCAGTGTTCTCACAAGCAACAACTTAGCCTCAGCAGAAGTACAGTGTACTACTAGTACTGACTGTACAATGTACACCCTTGCAGCAAGTAGATTCATCATTCTAAATAAGTAAGGAATATGGCTTACCACCGCCCGCCACTACTGCTGGCTCACTCCCTGTGGCTGCCGCATCCGCTCCCTCCGGCGTGGCCCTCACCGCTTGCCCCGGCCCTGGTGGTCGGTACGCCTGAAAAAAAATCACTTCCCATTTATTTAGATGACATATACCCCTCCCCTATTTATTTGTTTTATTAGCAAGATTGAAAATACTTAATCAATAATACACATACACCACACACATCACTATCTACAATTTGGATACCAGTACTGTAGACAGTATGTCCTATCAAAAATACCTAAATAATAGCCGGTTGGGCATTTTGTTGGTGGCAATTTTTGAAAAGCCTCTCAAGAAGAGGAGAACACAAAGGACTGGATTCAGTGACTATAGCAATGGTGCATCTCAGTTTTTAAAAAGAAGAAAGAGTGGCCTAATGTATGGACATGAGGTCTCTCTTAGTTGGAAAATGGTGCCGTCCTCCTACTCCTCTCATATACTTTCTTCCAGCCATTGTGCACGGTAGCAGTTGTTCAGTGTTTACCATCAATTGCTGCTACTAAAAAAAGTACTAGGCCTGAATTAGAAAAGGTAAAATACACCACTTTGGGGGGTCATGCTCCTGTCCAACGTGAGTGACCACCATTACTGATTGAGCATGATAAAACATTAAAAGAAACTAAAGCCTTCTCATCACACAATTTGCAAACCTGTGGATATACCTTACTTGTATTGGGCATGCAATCTGCAGTCTGCACAGCACATTAGTGTTACTAGTAGTAGTAAGGTGTCCTTACTAGTACTAGTAGTAGCCTAGGCTAGGACCAATGGGTTCTCTAAGTCTTACAGTACTACTACTAGGCAATTCACATAAGGGAAGAGAGAAAGCTCAGTGTAACCCAGAAGAAAGCAAGCTACAGACAGACTGTCTAATACAGAGTCAGAGCAGAAGTTAAACAGATGCAGTTTGATTTGATGTAAAACTAAAAACAGACACTAGAACAAACAATGTAAGTAGTAAGTAATGGTGGAGCAAAAACAAGAATTTAGAAACAAATAGATTGAAGAGGATTTTGGAGAAATTTAAATTAGGAAATGGAAATAATAGAGCTTTAAAAGTAAGGGACATATTAATATATTACAACACCAGGAGGACTTACTGGAGTCAGTAGCAGAGCCATCTGCAGCTGCGCATGAGGCCGCTTCCTGCTGTTCTTGGGAGGCCCCTCGAGCTCCCGCACCAGCCGGACTGTCAGCTGCCCTAGTCTTCTTCTTGCCCCTGGATGCTGATCATTTAAGGACACAAAAATGATTTGTGTTAATTATATAAATATAATTGCTCTAAAAATATTTTTAGAGAGGAAACAGCAATTGCAATAACATTGACCTATGCTAAATCAATCAGATCGACTTATTCGACTAGTAGTAGTCGACTAGTATGTATCGCAGTCGAATACCCTCAGATCATTATTATTCCACAGTTCAATTCCGATTCCTGAATCCTAAACCTACCTAGCCTGCCTATTCCTGCAATTGGAATGAACTGCAAAAAAATGATATTTGCTTCTAAGTTCAGATCTCATTCCCAATCATGTCTCAGACAGTCTCAGTCTCAACACCAACAACACCCTTTGACGGGCCAATTACTAAGTCTGCATTTATTCTTCTTAGATGGATGCATAATTGCAGCATACAAATAGTTTTTGGCTATTATTCACTCTCAATAAGTACTACAAAAAGTTCTACTAGAAGTAGGACTGAAGTCATGTGAGAGCCTGAGGAGGACATGTCACTCACGAGTCATGACGCAGGCCCCTAAATTACCAAATAATACTAACTAACTAACTACTACCACTATCTTCGTGACAGGAAACAGGACAGCCTGACAGTAAAAAGGAAAGGACTGAAGTATTTGCTATGTGGATAAAATACCTACCTAACTTAATTCTCTAACCTCTCTTACATAACAAGCCCAAGTGAGCGCAAAGTTGCCAACAAATACGACGATTATTTAGAAGCGCCGAGCACCTGTCTGGAAGTAGCAATTTTTAAACATAGGTTACCTTACCTGCATGTAAGCACTGCAGCAGCAGAATGTTAGGTATTTGCGAAAAAAATAATATTCGCAATCGCAATAAATAACAGTCAGAAGAGAAGAACACAAAATAGTAATATAAATAAATAGCTACTCACCAAGCCCCGGGACCTAAACACCTGGCAGGTCCAGCAGGTCATGCTCCCGGTCCAGGATATCGGACCACTGGTGCGCCAATTGGTTATAGGTGTGCCGGACCCCAGAGAAGCGAATCACTGCCCGGTGCACCCTTGCCCACCGCCCCTGATGCTCCCGGAGCCCGTACCAGGATCCAGGCCTGCTGTCTGCTGCCAGGGTTAAGGGGAGGTGGCGCTGGATAAAAAAAAACAGTGCGGTCGCCTCACTAAATAAGATCCGTGCCCGCACCCCATATGGGCACTGCCTTCCGCAAAGAAGGCGGTTGTGGCTCTCACTCCGAGCCCTCCTAGTCTTTTGCCATGGTTCTGGGTAGGCAGGGGCGGAAAAGAAAAGGTAGGAACTAAGGAAGTATGTAAAAGAAATGAAAAAAGTAATAGAAAAAGAGTGAAAAACGCAGTAGAAACATTTTAAAAAGTGGGGAAAAATGCAAAATATACTATCAGCAATAGAGAGGGATAGATAATAAATAAAAAAGATAAAAATAAAAGTTTCAAGAAGCAGAGGATTGAAAAGATATAGGGAGGATAGAAAAACAGGGTCAGAACCATAGTAAAAAGTGAAAAACAAGATGGCCGTGCCCATTGGCGGCCGGGTGAATTTCGTGCGATATCTCCCCTTGAGCGCACAAAAAGCGTCCTCGAACACGTAATACGCATTGCCGAACAGGAAAAATGCATTGCGAACGGTGCGAAACAAGCAACTCCGCGTGCTTGCGGAAATTAGCGTAGCTCGAGGAGTTTTTCTGCAGCTTCATGGAATTCCACGTGCGCGACTACGCGAACTTCACCCAAGGTTAATATAGAATAGTTTCTCTTTTGGGGAAAAGGGCAGGTAAAAACCACAGCTGACCTCATCCTGGAATGATTGCCTTTCAAGGCACTTGGAAGCTGTTGGTCTTTGCAAAGGTCACTCAGTACACACATTTTCTGGTTGGTCAGTAACAGAGACTATAAAAAAGTTCCACATACATTTTCTGACAAATTTATGGTGTTAACCGTGAGTCTGAAAAGGATACAGCAAATTGATTTTGAAAAGCAATGTCTGTCAGACCATTGACAAAGGTGATCATTTGACTGTTTCTACATCTCTTTTGCTGATGATGGGCAGCTTCTCGTTCACCTGGGCAAACAGGCCTCCATAAGTGGGAGTCCATGTAGTCCATCCATCCAGGAGCAGCTGTGCCACAGTTTTCTCCATCTGAGTGTCAGCAAGACTGAGCTTATGATAGTGGAAAAACCGTGACAGAGATGGGATGACCAACCAAGACAAGTGAGTCCCCCACACAGGAGAGAAAAGTAGAATTTGTGGGAGTTCATTTAGATTACGTTTTGCATTAGGCAACATTATGTATCTACAACTGCCAGTATATGATATCAACAAGCTGGGAAGAATCCAACATTTTGCAGTGACAATAATCAGGGATATTCAGAAATTCAACCATCACTAATGTGTAAATTGAAGCCAGCACTGGCTGGCATTTGAACAGGGAGTCCCAATCTAGGGGAAAGGATGTGGTACAGTGGCCAGAGCTGCCGACTCCAGAGCTGGGGATCTGGGTTCTCATCTCAGCGTCGCCTCAACATCCCGTGATTCTGGGCAAATCACCCAATCTCCCCTGTGCCCATGGACAGTGCCTGGATCCCCTCGCGGGTGATAAGCCGCGTTATCAAAATCTATAAATTACAATTACAAATTACAATCAAGAACCATTACATGGTGCAAAAAGTCTTGGACGTGAAAGGGGATAAGGATGCAGCTGATCGCTTCATGTAGTACATCTGTGGGGAAGCTCTGCTTTGAAGTTCAGTTGCTGCTACTCCCACATTTCAGTGGGCATGACCTTAAGCATCATGGTGACGATTTTAACGGTTCTTGAGTCATATTTGTTTTGTTAATTACCATAATCCTCTGTATTTATTTTTATGTAGGAAACTTGTGACTCCATTCCTACTTGTGCCAAGAATCTTCTTTTAATGAAAATCTCTCTATAAAAAACATCAATCAATGAATGAATCAACTGGAATTTGGCGTCGATCTGATTCAGAGTTGAATGGTGGTTTTCCACTGCTTAACCCATGTTCTGGTATCTTAAAGGCTTCCCTGAAAGTTTGTAGAATTTGGAGAACCAGAAAATAGTTACAACACTTTTTCTCAGCGCTGGGCAACAAAAAATTGTAATCTCTAGAGGGCTGGGACAAAGTTCTAAGAATGACAGAAACATCTTTTCCATGCTGTCTACATTTCCCTGGTTTGTCTTACCAAGAGTTTTTGACAGCAATGTTTGAGACTGCCATGGAACTGTGAGAGGGGTATAGAGACTTGTGAAGCACGGTTTAGCCCAGTTCAGCCACAGCTTCCCTCCGTACTATTGTTATGATTTTTGACTTCCAGAAAAGTTGGTTTTAAGTATGAACGTATGAACATTGACACGGTCAAACCATTAACCCCTGCCCAACCTCATTCACATGTCAGGCAGCAGTAATGGATGCTTAAGACTCAGCCTTCCATAACTATTCACTATATTGAAACAACAGCTTGTTTCTCACCTCACTCCATTACTAGTCAGCTACAAAGGAACCTAAGGTCCACGATAACCTTACCCCTCTGATTCATAAAGTACACTTTTTGTGTTTGAATAGTTCCTGATCCTTACATTTAGTTTTCTTAGTTTTTATGATCTTGCGGGGCTTTTGCGGGATTGCGAATAGTAAAAAGGAGTATAAGAGTTCTCCATACACTCCCTTAGTTTTATTGTGGTGCTTGCTTTTGAGAGAAAGTATGTAAGTTATAAGTACTGTGAGGAGTAAATGATCAATTTTTATGGGGGTCGGTTGATCTCGCGAGCCTCTCCCAAGAACCGCATGGAAAATGACTGGGCCTGCCACAAGGTGTTTTACAATCCTGTGAGAGTCTCGCAAGATCATATGGGGATAAATAGAAAAAGGGCCAAGACAAACCTATAGTTAACATTCTTATTAAATGGTTGAAGAAATGTTGTGATGAGATTGGTTGCAGAGCCAGAGATAGCTCAGATTGTCCTTGGTGCTATGGAGGAGAAGCAAGTCTCTTTGAGTTGTGCTCAGCAGAAGTTAATTTATCTGGAGTTGAAAGAGGCTGGTGTGGCCATTTGCATTTAAAAAAGAACGCCAAGTTCAGTTATTTTAGCAATATATTTCAAAAACTTTGTTGTGAAATGTCAATAAGTGTACTAATGTTGTCACACTTATTCTACTCTATGTTTACAGAGTGAAGAGTTGTTTGCTGAGGTGTAGATTTGTTAACATAGGTTTTGAGAGGTACAGATTAGAATGTAGAGATATATATGAGCAAAATTTGCAGATTGTGTTAGAAAATGAAATGTACAAACTGTGTGTACTTGTAAGTAAAGGAAGCAATGTTTCTCAAATTATAAAACAAAGAATGTAATAATATAAGTTGTACTGTTGTTATGAACCTCATTGTACATGTACTTTAGCCCTATAAAATGTTTGAGTGGTGAGTGCTAGCAAATGTGTCTCGAGAGAAATGTGTTATTTTACAAACTTTTATGAATTGAGGTTTGATGGCATGTTATAATGTATTTGTGATAAAAAAATAAAAGTGCACTGGGTGAGGGTGTGGAATTTTTCAGGAGAAAGGAATAAGAAGTTACTGGTGCATTAGATGTATATATGTAATTGTGGAAGAAAAAATTTAGAAAGTTGTAGAAAATGTACTAATGTATCACTGTTATCAATTATTGACCAGTATGTAACTTTTATCTTTTTGGTTATCTTGCCTTTTTTTTGTAGGAACATGGAAACTTGTCTCTGAGGAAATAATTATCTGCTTACATAAGCAGCAAAGAAGAGCGTTGTTAAGAGTAGCAGAATAATTGTGCTGTTCAGTAATAATTTCTTCTTCAGGCACAGTGTATTCAGTATGGATGGATGTGAGTAGCCTGAACAGTTGAGTAGTTCAGCAACACAAGCTAACCCTGGACAAGCTAGGCTTTGTGAACTGTATATATCGATATGCTGCTTTGTAGAGACTTCATTGCCACCTAGTCTGCCATGCCATAGCACAAATCTAGACACCCTTGGCAGGCCAAGGTGGGTAAAAGACTGCAAAAGAAGTGCTACCAAGATTAAAATACAAAAGGCAAATAAAGCGAAAAATGTGCTGGGGTTGATTGTAGGAGCTGTTTATCAGTATCAGAAAACATTTTATGTAATTTAAAGTTGTTTGTTTTCTCTGTGTTATAGTTGTTTATATAGTTTGTTATTGTAGTTTTGAATTGTTATTAAATTGTTTTGTTATAATAAAAAAGCTTAAAGTTACTTTGAATTAGTTTCTTTAATACCTATCCATTTCAAGTTTATTATACTAGTGCAATATTCAGTAAAACTGTCAGTTCCATGTTCAGGGCGTGTGAATATGCTACTATATATATCTGTATATTATGGTACTATGCGCAAGTTTTTGTCCTACAAACACTCGGCAATGGAGAAGTCTTTTTTTTTTATATGCAGGTATGGTTACTTGTGATTCAACAGTGAGGTGTGTCATGTTGTAATATACAGAAGTGATATACAAGTGAGAGGTCTTGGCATACAGATGAGTGCATATTTAAGTTCCAATACAATCAATCAATCAATCAATCAATGACATTTATATAGCGCACTACTCACCCGTAGGGTCTCAAGGCGCTTGGGGGGGGGTGGGGTGCCGCTACTGCTCGAACAGCCAGGTCTTGAGCTTCTTCCTGAAGGAGAGATGGTCTTGGGTCAAGCGCAGGTCAGTCGGGAGGGAGTTCCAGGTCTTGCCGGCCAGGTAGGAGAAGGACCTTCCTCCTGTAGTCGCTCTTCGGATGCGGGGGACGGCGGCGAGGGCGTGGCTGGCTGATCGGAGGTGGCGTTTGGGAGCGTAGAAGTTGATTCGGTTGTTGAGGTAGCTCGGGCCTTGATCGTGTAGGGCTTTGTGTGCGTGGGTGAGGAGACGGAAGGTGATTCTTTTGTTGACGGGGAGCCAGTGCAGGTTCCTCAGGTGTCCAGAGATGTGGCTGTTTCGTGGGATGTCGAGGATGAGTCTGGCTGAGGCGTTCTGGATCCGCTGGAGTCTCTTCTGGAGCTTGGCGGTGGTTCCGGCGTAGAGGGCGTTGCCGTAGTCCAGTCGGCTGGTGACGAGGGCCTGGGTGACTGTCTTCCTGGTCTCCGTGGGGATCCACCAGAAGATCTTCCGTAGCATGCGCAGGATGTTGAAGCATGACGAGGAGACGGCGTTGACTTGTCTGGTCATGGAGAGGGAGGAGTCCAGGATGAAGCCCAGGTTGCGTGCATGGTCCGTCGGTTTGGGTGCGGTGCCCAGGGCGGGGGGCCACCAGGAGTCGTCCCAGGCGGAGGGCGAGGGGCCCAAGATGAGGACCTCCGTCTTGTCTGAGTTCAGTTTCAGGCGGCTGGTCGTCATCCACTCGGCTACATCTTTCATCCCTTCGTGTAGGTTGGCTCTGGCGGCGGCGGGGTCGTTGGTCAGGGAGAGGATCAGCTGGGTGTCGTCAGCGTAGGAGATGATGTTGAGGTTGTACTGGCGTGCGATGGCCGTGAGGGGGCTCATGTAGACGTTGAAGAGGGTGGGGCTCAGCGAGGATCCTTGAGGGACGCCGCAGATGACTTCGGTGGCCTCTGACTTGTACGGTGGTAGGCGGACTCTCTGTGTTCTTCCGTCGAGGAAGGAGACGATCCATTCCAGTGCCTTCTCCTGGATTCCGACATTGCTGAGGCGCTGCACTAGGGTGCGGTGGCAGACAGTGTCGAATGCCGCGGAGAGGTCTAGGAGGATGAGGGCCGCTGTTTCTCCGTTGTCCATCAGGGCCCGGATGTCGTCGGTGGCGGCGATGAGGGCGGTCTCGGTGCTGTGGTTGGCTCGGAAGCCAGACTGTGAGGGGTCGAGGGATCCATTCGTCTCGAGGAAGGCGGCAAGCTGTCTGTTGACGGTCTTCTCGATGACTTTTGCAGGAAACGGGAGGAGTGAGATGGGGCGGTAGTTCTGGAGTTCGGTGGGGTCCGCTGTAGGTTTCTTGAGTAGAGCGCTGAGTTCGGCGTGCTTCCAGCTCTCAGGGAAGGTGGCGGTGTTGAAGGAGGTGTTGATAATGTCCCGCAGGTGGGGTGCGATGACAGCGTCGGCCTTGTTGAAGACGTGGTGAGGGCAGGGGTCGGTCGGAGATCCGGAGTGGACGGAGTTCATCATGCGGATGGTGTCTTCGGTGGTGGTCGGAGTCCAGGCGCGGAGGGTGGTGGTGGGCGGCGTTGCTGTGGTCGTGGCGTGCGTCAGTTGAGTGCTGAAGCTGTTGTGTATGTCCGCGATCTTGTTGTGGAAGTAGGAGGCGAGGGAGTTGCAGAGGTCTTGCGATGGGGTGATGTAGTTGTTTCCGGCGTTGGGGTTGGAGAGTTCTTTCACGATGTTGAAGAGTTCCTTGCAGTTGTGTGCGTTGTTGTCCAGCCGGTCCTTGAATGCAGTTTTCTTGGCGGTGCGGATCAGTTGGTGGTGCTTCCGGGTGGCAAGCTTGAGAGTGGTCTTGTTGTCCGGTGTTGGTTCCTTTCTCCAGGCTTTCTCGAGGGCTCGGCAGTTCGTCTTGGAGCTCTTGAGTTCGTCGGTGAATACACACTGCTATCAGCTACTGTGCACACCCTTTTATGTATGGGTATTGCCACTGGGAGGTATTTGAAACAGAGGCAAGTATATCACCACAATGAAATATGGACAAAAGTTGTCCAAGACACAGTTTTGAACAGAGAGGATACTCCATTGTATACTCTACTATGGACATTCATCAGTATGAAGAGAGGTATGTTCAGAGAGAACAGTTCCTACCCACGGCCTACTTTGCACATATGTTACTCAGGGAGATGTCTCACCTGAGAGGGCAGTGTCTTTTCATACCACTGTCTCTATAGTTGTTATGCAAGACAGACCTTTGAGCATGAAGGTCATTTCAACTCTATATTTTACTTGTACATCTGTCATACTGGGGAGAGCTTTGACCAGAAAGGTAAACCAACTTTTACACCCTAATTTGCACAAGCATTATCCATGAAACAGGAGACAGGTCACAGGAGAGAGTCCAGTCTCCCCCACTCTATATTACACAGAGTTATCATGTAATAGATTTGTGTTAGGAAACAGGGTAGTTTCTCCCTAACCTTAGCGCCACCCGCGTGCCTCCCACAAGAGCGATCGCATACCTTATAAATAGATGTACATAAAGAAAACATATAGCTTACAGTATAGGAAAAACTGATCAGTGTATTTTTGAAATTTAAATATGAAGTTTATGGAAAAATAGAAACTTTTTCTGTGGAACTAAAACATTCTGTGGAGAATAATGAATACAAGTCAACTGTCATTTGCACATAGAGCTACTGTTGAATGCAAACATTTATAACATGTTCTATACCTCTACACAGATACGTACAAAATTACAAAGAATTAATATGGTAGTTACTCGCCACTATGTAAACGGTAAAACAAACTAGCACATTAATTGGATGATGTCATGAGTGATGTCGTTAATGATGTAATTTGAGATATCATCAGTGATGTCATAGAACATGTCATGAGTGATGTCATATGTGAGGTTATTAGCAGTGCATGGTGGGGATGCATGTTGTAGTTACTGCTGCTAAAAATCGCTGGTGAATTTCTGTGTTTTTTTTGTTAAAAGCGTTAATGTTTTTACTGAGAAAGTCATCTAACTATAACATTACTTTAACCTTTGTTTTTCTCACTGCATATATATATAGCCATTTAGCAAATTTTGGGGTATTTTACTGTGACTTTATTGTATAAACAAATGACTTATTTTATATAATTGCATTTATGCAGATATAAGATTCATATGATTTTTTAATCAATGGTTTTAGTATGAAATAACTTATTTATAAGAATAATGTTGAAAAATATTTATATGTGTATTTATTACATTTGTAGTTTTGCATAGTAATGTCACAGAACAGAATCAAATCATTTATGCCAATTGGGTGTGATGGCATCCATAGTACAGAACTATCCTATTGATTTTTCAAAAAAAGGGTGCTCAGACACATATTTTGTATTCATAAACAATATTTATATTTCAAAATTAAATTTGGATTGTATTTGAATTTAAAATCATAATATTATCTAGCCTCTAGACGATAGTTCTGTATGGTAATACGCTGAGTATAAAAATGCGTGTTTTTATCCTGAACATCTGATACATTCTAAGTTTGAACTCTTAGCATTAGTCTTTCTTCTGCTTCGTTTGAGGGTCACATGATATGCAAATCAATTTGAAAAAAATGCTTAAAAATGTCTCACCAAAAGCGATTTCTGCATGTGATCAAGGCTGTTTTACCAGCCGAAACACGTCATGACTACGATGAGGAGAGAATAATACAAAAATCTTATCGCACTTAAGTGGAGTTTGTGTATTCCTTCTCGCCGCTTGGAGGTTAAGGGATACTACACGATTGGATACATATACATATATATATATATATTATCTACTGGCGGTCGCCAGTAGATAGTTATAGTTAGGACCGTGTTTCCATAGGAAATCTGAAAATTCTATTTTGAATAACTTTGGCGCCGGTTGGCGAATCCTCGCGAATTTTTCAAAATAGGTGGGGCGCTCCGCTCCGCTCCTACCCTGAAAGTCTCGGGGTGATTCGTCAAGCGGGGGCCGAGAAAAAAGGGGGGTCCCAAAACGCGTTTTCCCCATGCATTTTTCCATAGGGACCTTTAGTCCAAGGTACAGCCCGAACGGCTGAACAGAATTACTTGAAATGTGGCAGAGAGGTAGTCCTCAGGTCAGGGAAGTGCCTTTTGCAGGTCTGGTGTCAATCTGTTCAGTAGTTCCTGAGAAAATCAAAAGTAAAATCATGTATATATGTGGGCGGAGCCTAACCACACATCTCATCCTGAGATCTGATTGGCTGTCAGCACTTCATCCAAGAAGTGTTGGCATCCATCTTGGGACCAGTATACATGATAGCACCTCATTAAAAAGCAGTTCCTGACCCCCTAGCCTTTGTCAGGGGGTCACTGAAGGACCCCCAAGAGTGAAAAAAACATTTATTTTTTTGATGAAAAAGCGCGGGGTGCGCGCACCGTGCGCGCACGGCACAAACAACGCATCGTGGGCGCTCGTGAAAAACCAATGGAATTCCCCCGTTATAGTTAGTGCAGGCAACTATAACTCACGCGACCGCAATCCTCTGCTGATGACGTCAGATATTACATCACTGTATTTAGACACCTATTTACCCATGTCTTCTTCCATTAATCTTTAGCTATACATATATTACAAATATTTATTTTTCAGAAAGACACATATTTAATCAGTGATGTAATATCTGACGTCATCAGCAGAGGATTGCGGTCGCGTGAGTTATAGTTGCCTGCACTAACTATAACGGGGGAATTTCATTGGTTTTTTACGAGGGAAATGTCCAGCTAACTATAACATGTGTGAAACCTATGGTTTTTTAAGTGAATATATATATATATATGCAACCAGTCCCGTCATCAGCAGGCGTAGACTCCGTGAGTAATGAAGCAGGAAAGGGTTTATTTACAAGGGAACAGCCACAACGCATTTTGACCGCAAGCCGCCTTTGTCACAACGGCGGGCATCACAATAAGCAACCATTAAATGCCGAGTCACTAGAACAGTTGCCACGGCAACCGTGCAATCATAGACATAAACGTTTGAACCAGATTACATTGCGTTTACATCAAACTAAATGTCAAAGTACTTTACATATAAAGTATGGGCACAGATACAAAATAAAAAAGAAGAGAACAATGACTGACAAACATAAAGAAAAAATATTCGTGCCCAGATAACTAATCTGGAAAACAGAATGTTAACATACCAGATCTCTCTTTCTTCTTATTTCATTAGATACACATCATAGTGATACTTCTCAAAACAATATCAGTAAATTCGACAGAATGCAAAGTCAGCTTACCCAAAGTAATATAAAGTGGTATACAATATATTACACGCTAGAGAGGAGAAAGACCATTCTTAAATAATATAAAAGAATGTCATGCGCCACATGATACAAACAAATGAGAATGCATAAATTGTGCAACAGCGCAATACGTCAGTGATAAATCCGTAATTTGGAACTGTATCGAGAGTGGCACCTAGGCAAGTGGAGCCCCAGTGGGCAGCTATAAATAGCTCCTTCTATTCAGTTATAACGCCAGGATATCAAACAGGCAGGCAGTTTAGATTACCACAGTACCGTCATAATAGCTAAGCATTCAGAACTAGTGAAAACAGAGGAGGAAAGAAGAGAGCAAAGTAGAAAAGAAAAATAAGTGTTATATATTCACAAGTAACTCGGAAATAAAAGAGAAATGAAAAAAGTGAGCCTGAAGTAAAAACGGAGAGCTGGGCAGGGAGCAGGGCAAGCAGAGTGGACTAAAGGTGTACGGACACAACTTCATCAGAATTCATACCATGGGGGTTTTTGTGTTGAAGAGAATGATGTATTTGGATTCAAGTCTTCGGAGTGCTAGTTGCCTGTTCCCCCCTCTAGGATTTTTAGGAACAGTGTCTATCACAAAATAGGAAAGATCACTAGCATTCCCTCCATGGTGCTGGTTAATATGTCTCGCTACTGGGTAGTTAGGGTCATCATTGCTGATGGCCCTCAGATGTTGCAGAATACGAACATGTACAGGGTGGATGGTGCTCCTACATAGCGTTTCTTGCAGGTGCATTTCAGCATATACACGGCAAACTCACTCTTGCACGTGAAAGTTCCCCTTATAATAAAGGGAGAGTGTCTCAATGGGGTGTTGATTTCTTTAGTGTTAGTGCCATGCCGACAGGCTTTGCATTTTGCGCATTTGATAAAGCCTTCATTTGTTTTAAGCCAATCTGCGCCTTTGCTGATACT
Organism: Triturus cristatus; assembly: GCF_964204655.1. Taxonomy (NCBI): domain Eukaryota; kingdom Metazoa; phylum Chordata; class Amphibia; order Caudata; family Salamandridae; genus Triturus; species Triturus cristatus. Next base: position 261,034,944 of record NC_140581.1, on the reverse strand, counting down.
AGGGGCATTGCGCACGAGCTCTTGGCGCATCGATTTCGCTCGCCTGATGGAAATGGGAGGTATTCTTGGTACTTTTTGTCCGAGGATGGGGTCACTGTGCACAATTTGCCAGTGTTTATATAGCATTTTGCGCAAAGTGCCATGGTAGGAGTTAAAACCTGTTATAAGTCTCGGAGTCCCTGTATCATAGATTTTCTTTTTTCTTTTTCTTCTTTTGTTGTATCAGTCAAATTGCTTCTTTTGGATTTGGAGAACAATAGGTCTTCCCTTGTGTTATTTTTAGCTTTGGCGTTTGCTTTACCTAGAGTGCTAGCACTATAACCTCGGGATTTCATCCTATCAAAAAGTGTATTAGTGGCATTAGTCAAGCTACTCTCTGTGCTGCAATTGCGCTTCATTCAAAGGCATTCTGCATAGGGAATACTTTCCTTGAGTTAGGTGGGATGGAAGCTACTGAAGTGTAAAATCGAATTGCCTGATGTGGGCTTTCTATAAGTTCTGGATTGGATTTTACTATCTTCTAAATAAACCTCAAGATCTAGGAATTGGATACTAGAGGTGCTGGTATTACAGGTAAAGGTAAGGTTCAAACAGTTTTCATTTATATCATTGGCAAAGGTAAGAGCTGATTCTTCTGTACCTTGCCACAAAATAAATAGGTCATCTATGTATATATTCACTGAAAAAACCATAGGTTTCAGGGGTGTTATAGTTAGCTGGACTTTTCACTTGTACAAAACCATTGAAATTCCCCTGTTATAGTTAGTTCAGCTAACTATAACTCGCGCCCCCGCAATGCACTGCTGATGACGACACATATTACATCACTCATGACATGGTCAGTGACATCACTGATGACATCACTCATGACATCTCAAATGGCATCACTGATGACATCACTGATGACATTATCCATTGAGTATGTGTTTCTGAACAGTTTTGTTATGTTTAATATATATAGGGAAAGGCCTGTTGAAAAATAAGTGGGTTTTCAAGTGTGTGAATGGATGATTTTCTAGGTGCGTAACTGACTCTATAAGTGAGTCATTAAATGTATCTTACTGCAGACTAGTATCTAAACTGTGTGAATGTCTGTATGTGTCTGTGTGTTGGTGTATAAGTGGCTGCATGGTTTTTTGAATAGCTATATGAGTGTCTATATGGGTTATTGATTGGTTGTCTGAGTATCTGTATGGGTGCCTGAGTGTTTGTGTGGGTAGGGTGTGTGTGACTCTGTGACTAGATGTGTGAGTGGGTGATTCAGTGTGTGCATGTTTTTAAGAGTGTATCTGTGATGGACTGTATGGTTGGGTGAGTGTATGTATAGGTGTGTTAGTGATTGAATGTATATCTCAGTGGTACATGTGTGAGTAACTACATATGTGAAAGGCAGTATATATGTGTGTAAGAGTATATAAGTGGGTATATGTGAGAGTGTGTGATTGTGAGAGTGGCTATATGGATGAGTGTGTGCTTGTATCAGTGATTGTATAAGAGCGTAAGAATGTGGTACTATTTTTATGAGTAAGTGAACTTGTGTGTGTATAACTGCATAAGTGAGTAAATGGGAGTGTGATTAATTATTTCCATGACTGACTAGGTGTGTGAGTATGTCTATGGATGATTGGTGGTGTCTGAGTGTCTATATAGGTATATAAATGCATATGATAGTCCTGTACTGAGTGACTGTAAGTATGAGTGACTCTACAGGTGAGTGAGTGGAGGTGTGTGTAGACCTAATAGTCAATGAGTGTGTATGTAGTTATTGGTACTGGAGTATCTATGGTTTTGAGAATGGAAGTCTGAAATTTTGTGTCGGTGTATCAAAGGTTATATTAGGGTGTGAGAAGATGCACTAATTTATCACATGGATGACGTCATCAGTGATGTCATCAGTGATGTCATTTGAGATGTAATCAGTGATGTCATCAGTGATGTCACTGACCATGTCATGAGTGATGTAATATGTGACGTCATCAGCAGTGCATTGCGGGGGCGCGAGTTATAGTTAGCTGAACTAACTATAACGGGGGAATTTCAATGGTTTTGTACAAGTGAAAAGTCCGGCTAACTATAACACCCCTGAAACCTATGGTTTTTTCAGTGAATTTCTGAGGTTTTTTAAATGCTAATTCCACGTGGAATGTATTTACACCACTAGTGAAGCTCTGACATGTCTGATGCCCTACCGTGCCTAATCCCGGTAGACACCCTTGTCGTTTATTTATACAAACATGGGTAGCTATTGACGGGCACATTTAATACACATGCACACCAAGCCATTCAAAGGGGATTCGACAAAAATTCGACCAAAACTATGCAAGAAACCACCCTCACGGTTAATAAAACAAACATCCACTGCCGGATGTGTAATACTTTTTATTTTACTCTCTGGAAAGGGGACGAACATCACTTGAGAGTCACAGCGCGCTCCTGACAGAGCCCAATGCTGTGTTACACCCACCATTGCCTGCCGTGTGCCACACACCTCTGTGTTGTATTCCACTAGCTAGTGCATATGCTATGACACTCTCTAGCCCATGTGCACTGTAACACCACCCCGTGAATATGTCATGCCACACTTGTCTTCGCACGGGTTATATTGCCCCATCTAACGTGCCTTTCTCGATGCCTATGTTATAACGCACAGTGCTATGCCATACATATTACAATCTGGGATCCATATCTTTGTCACAGTGCATATGCAACCTTACACTCCCCAGCACATATTTTATATTACAACTTTAGAGACTAGTTAGGTTACACAACACTGCCCTGTGCATATTACACTCCAAGGCGCATATCGCATAGCACGCGCTAGTGCCTGTGCTATCTCGCGCTCTCCAATGAATCTGTCATTGCGCACAATGTATTGCATATTATATTTCACGCCCGGTTCATCTTATATCACACTTTTTGGTGCATAGTTTATACCATACACTATATCTAGTTTTCATTTTCAATCGTGCTCTCAGGACTATGTTCTATATAACACTGTGTTCACCTACCCTTTTCACGGGCATTACATTTTGCGATAGGGGGTGGAGGGTCAGGGGGTGTTTCTGCCAAGTGAGCCCGGAGTCACAGTCACAAACGTCCTCTTCTTCCTGAATAAAAGTGAGATTATGCTGCATACTTGTTCATATTTTAAGTAGTTCGCACAGACACAATGTTTTAAAAACAATAAAGTTCCTAATACCCGCCTTCTCTGAACAGTTAGCTTGCTGCCCCATCCCCTTCCTCCCTATCCTCTGTTGTGTGAATCCATGGACTAGCCTCCTCCCTCCTGCCATGCATGGTCTGATGTGCTGCCACTGCCCTCAGTATGATGTACCAGTCCACTCCTCCTGCCCTCCATTGCCCAATTCTATGCCCCATCATTGACCTCCTGCTTAAACTCTGTGCTTAGCTTGCTGCCCCTATTCTCCTTCCCCCTGCCCTCCGATGTCTTTGTGCATGCCCCTGCTCCATCCTTTTTGCCCACCATGTCCCATGGACCTGCCACTCCTATCTACTCTGAGTGTTCTGTTGAGCTGCCACTCCCCTCCCACCTGCCTAGCATTGTCAGATGACTGTAACCTGTCCCTGCCACCTCCACCCTGCCTGTCCACATGCCATGCCCCTATCCTCTTCCTCCTGTCCTACATGGTCCATTGTACTGCCACACCCTTCTGCCCTCCCTGGTCTGTTGTGCTGCAGCTGCTCCTCCTGCCTGCCCCGTGTGGTCTGTTGTGAGGTCCCTTCCCCTGAACTTTCTTGTCTGTGCACAGGTCCTGACCCTCCCTTCTATCCTCCATCGTCCTTTGTGCATGCCCCTCCACCCTCCTTCTTGCCCATCATAGCCATTGTGCTGCCACTAACCCTCCCACTTGCCATGCATGGTCTTCTGAGCTGCCATGGCCCCTCCCACCTTCCCTGTGTGGTCAGTTAGCTGCCCCTGACCCCCTCCCACCTTCCCTCCATGGTCTGTGTGTATGCCACCACAGTCTCACTGTTGCTCTTCATGGTGTGTCTTGCTTCTAGTGCCCATCCTGCCTGACATCCATGGCTATCTTGCTGCTCCTGCCCTGCCCCCTTGCCCCCAGCCCTACTCCCTCCCTCCTGGCTTGTCTGTTCCATTGTAATGCCCCTGATCCGTCCCTCCTGCCCTTTATGGTCTGTTATGCTGCAGCTTTCTCTCCTGTCTGTCCATTATGGTCAGCTAGCTACCATTGCCTCTTGCCCCTCTGTTCTCTGTTGTCCATGTGCATGGTCCTGTCCCCTCCCTCTTGCTTTCTATGGATTGTTGTGCTGCACTCCCGTCCTGCATGCCCTGTGTGGTGTATTGTGCTGCTGCAAACCCTGATGCCTGCCCTGCAGGGTCAGTTTGGTGCACCTCTCCATGTCCCTCCTGTCCTCTGTTATCCAAGTCCATGTCCCTATCCCATTTCCTTCCATGATCCAATGTACCATACTTGCGAACATTTTGAACTTGGTAAGAGGGAGATTTTGAAAAAAAACTGGGGTATTGATTTTCCCCTTTGAGTTACATTGAAAAAGAGGATATTGTAGACAGGAGACAGATCAAATAAAGCCCATTTGAGCTTAAAAACATTGGACGTTTCCGGGCTGAATCGGGTCTGTTGGCATGTATGGTTGTACTACCATTGCCTCTTCCTTCTGCCCACAATGTTCTATTACATTGCCACAGGCTTGAAGGAGGGTAGATTTTGTATCACAGGGGGCCCCTGGCCCGTTCTGTCCACACCTGAAGTATGAGACCCTTGTCCTTGCCCTGCCAGCTGCATTTGTAGGCCGTATTAAATTGACCAGCGGGTCCTGTGTTGCTATATAATTATCCTGAGACATCCTTACCACTCAGCCAGTATAAAACCCCTGTGTAGGCCCTTCTGTTCAATATGTAGGCCTCTTTGTTAAATTGACCATAGCTCTGCAATTTTAGTGTATAGCAGTCTGAAGGCAGGTCTGCGAGGCCTTCTGCTCCAAACCAGTAGCCCCCACCCTACCCGAGTGCTCCGTGCTCGGTATCAAAGTTCAACATCCCCCTGAAGCTGTCGACATACAGTAGGCTGCATCCTGGACTGGTACTTGCTTCCTGGGCAGGTTTCCCGCTTTTAAGGAAGTGGCAACCGCAGAGCGTCAAGTTAGGAGAACTGAGGAGATTTTATACATGAATATATTGAATTCCCGTACAATACCCATTATTTTCTGCTTGCTCTATGGAACTTACGATAAGCGATTGGCCTGAGAGACTGACCTTTTCACCCAGTCCATTGTCAGCATTAAGTGGGTAAATGACGAAATGTCTGGTAAAATCTGCAGACGAAGCTTTTGGGTAGCATACGTAGGTAGATGTAGCGTGCAAAGGAGCCCACAAAATGATATAAAAAGGGAGCACCCACAGATATCGACGGACTACCTCGCCGTCTGTATGTAGGTTAACAGGCAGTGCAGGTTTTCCCCAAGAGCTGGGAGCTCTTGTCTTCCTTTGCTTAAAATGTCTTGCTCTGCTTTGCTTGAAGTATCTTATTCTATTTTACCTATATGAAATGTCATGTTATGTTTAACCATTGTTCTCTTTACTTTTGCATTTAAAAGATTTTGTATTGTAATTGCAGGAATGCTTGCTCTAAGAGTAAACGTGAGTGTTCCTAGGTAACATTTTCCTTGGTGTAACTTGTTTCTCATGATGCATTTATAGATGTGTTTTCTCTCTCTCTCTGTCAGTACATTAATTGAGATACAGAGAATATCATGACAGCTGTATGATTATCTGGAGTCTGTATTTTGTACTTTATGTCTCTATTCTGCGGTTTCTTTGAAGTTGCATCTTCTCATTAAACTGCCATTGTATTCTGCCTCCAATTCCATGTCTCATATGTCTGTTTTCTTCATTTTTGGAGCAAGCGTTCCTAGGCACCCCGGCTCAAATTAAGGTGCCCCTTTTGTCCCTGACTCACTCTCCTGCTCAGTTCTGTGGTGGCTCCCGGGGATCTGGGGACCGCCCCTAGCTTCCTTGACCCGTAATAGATCTTGCCTCCAACAGCCTCTCTTGCAAGTCCTGTATTGTTGGTTTGTTGCCCCTGCCCCCCTTTCCACTGCCCTCCATAGTCTGTTGTGCTTCCACGGCCCTTCCTGCCTGCTCAGTGTGGTTAAATTGTTGCCTTTGCACCCTCCTACCTGCCTTCAATTTTCAGAGTCCGTGCCCCTGGCCTCTGCCTCTCAACAGTATCCTAATGAACAACTAGATTGCTAACATTCTATATTTATTACAAAAGTGTGGAACGCCTGACATCATCTTGATGTAATCAAAACTGTAATACCTAGAGCATTTCCTTTAGAAATTACATATATGAGAGGGTCTTATTGGCATCAAAATTATGGTTAGTGCTCTAAAAGGCTAAAATAAGGACATATTTTCTGAGTTTTCAAATAGCGACAAAGCACTTTTAAATTATTTGTTATCTTTATGTTTTTTTATCCAGTTGACCACTTGATTAAATGTTGCACTTAGGGGAGGTGATGTGGTGTTACTTCCAGAACTGCAGACTTTGCAACTGGGGAACCAGGTTGAAGTTTCTGCTTCAGCTCGACATTCTGTGATTCTGGTCAAATCACTTAGTCTCCCCATGTCTACAACCAAAATGAATGTGTTCTTGTGTGATGTAACCAATGCTCATGTAAAGCACTCCAATACCTGACAAGTCTGCACTATATAACACTGCAAAAACACAAAATAATAAGTGTTTTGCACACTTCTGTCATTGGGCTATTTTTGGGCTACATCTGGGTGATTTTGGGCTACATTTGGGCTCTTTTGTCTCCGGTGGCCATCTTGGGAGATTTATTTGTTATGAAGTTTCCTAATTTCCTCATGTACTGCAGTCTCCTCAGTAGGAAATGCTTTCAGTTTTTTACTTTGATTCCATCATGAAGGTATTCAGATATGTCACACATTTGCCATAAATTCTGAATGTTAGCACTCTAGTTGCTCATTAGATCACTGTAGTAAAACTACTGCACCATGGAAGTCTGCTCCTGGTATTAAAAGTGCATGTTTCAGTCTGCATGTCAGAATTTTTTAATGAAATAGAAGAGGATTTGAGAAGTCACTCAAAATGTGCCCTCATTTTCTTTCTTCAGCATTAATCATAATTTCTATGGCAAAATGAACCTCCTCATTGTGTTCCTTTTTAAATTAAATGTTTTAAGTGTTACCAGTTTATTCCAATCAAGATGGCTTCAGGTGTGCCATACTTTTGTCATAATGAAGACAGTAAGCGCTCTAGTTGTTTTTAAGAACATTCTGGGACATTCTGTCATTGGGCTATACTTGGGCTACATCTGGGTGATATTTGGGCTACATTTGGGCTCTTTTGTCTCTGGTGGCCATCTTGGGAGACTTATTTGTTATGAAGTTTCCTAATTTCCTCATTTACTGCAGTCTCCTCAGTAGGAAATACTTTCAGTTTTTTACTTTGATTCCATCAAGAAGGCATTCAGATGTGTCACACATTTGTCATAAATTCAGAATGTTAGCACTCTTTTTGCTCATTAGATCACTGTAGTAAAGCTACTGGTCAACAGGGAAAACTGCTGCTGGTATTGAAAGTGCATGTTTCAGTCTGCATGTCAGAATTTTTTAATGAAATAGAAGAGGATTTGAGAAGTCACTCAAAATGTGCCCTAATTTTTCTTTCTGCAGCACTAATCATACTTTTTATTGAAAAATGAACCCCCTCATTTTGTTCCTTTTTAAATTAAATGTTTTAAGAGTTACCACTTTAATCCAAGCAAGATGGCTTCAGGTGTGCCATACGTTTATCATAAGTAGGACTGTTAGCGCTCTAGTAGTTCTTTGGAACACTCTGGGAAGCTGCAGTAGAACACAAAGGAATCAACTGACAGTCTCTGCCCTTGTTGGATGTACATGTTTTACTGAGAATGTCAGACTTCATTCTCACATGACTGAGAAAGATAATGTGAATTTACAGAAAATAAGCTCTCAGTTTAGCCTATAGATCACCTTCCAAACCTCTGTGGGAAAAGCATGAGGAAATATTTTTCTCTCAATCGTGATATCCCAGCAGAAGGCTTTTTCACATGGTGAAATCACCTTAGAACATACCACAATTCCTAAAATGAGTATGGTACCATCAACAAATGATTTATAATGTAACTAAAGTCTTAAAACCTTCTATTAACTGCAATGCTTTTTAATGAGGTGCTATCATGTATATTGGTCCCAAGATGGCTGCCAACACTTCTTGGATGAAGTACTGACAGCCAATCAGATCTCAGGATGAGATGTGTGGTTAGGCTCCGCCCACATATATATATGCTTTTAAATGCTATTTTCTCAGGATCTACTGAACAGATTTACACCAAACCTACAAAAGGCACTTCCTTGACCTGAGGACTACCTCTCTGCCAAATTTCAAGTAATTCTGTTCAGCCGTTCGGGCTGTAGCTGTGTCTAAAGGTCCTATGGAAAAATGCATGGGAAAAACGCGTTTTGGGACCCCCCTTTTATCTCAGCCCCTGCTTGACGAATCCCCCCGAGACTTTCAGGGTAGGAGCGGAGCGTAGCGCCCCACCTATTTTGAAAAATTCGCGAGGATTCGTCAACCGGCGCCAAAGTTATTCAAAATAGAATGTTGCGGATTTCCTATGGAAACGTGGTCCTAACTATAACTACCTACTGGCGACCGCCAGTAGGTAATATATATATATATATATATTTCAAAGTGGGTTTCTAGTCCTTTGGCTTTTGGACTAGAAAAGGATTGCACTCACTCGTAGTAATTTAATGGAAAGGTCTTTATTCTTGCCAAAAACCCAACGCGTTTCACCTCTTCACGGAGGCTTGATCACGGGATATGGTTACATTGTATGTCTGTCTTTTATGTTTGACATATTGGCATTTCCTGTTTAATTACCAATTGCATTGTGGTCAGTGTAGTTTATATACAGTGAAAAATTATATTTAAACAGTGCTCAAAAATTAAATTCTTAATTGATCTAAATTATACATATGCGGACTCATGATAAACTAAGTTTATTCATGATGCTTAAGGTTTTTTAGTTGATTTTTTCTGCTCTCTGGTGAGCATGGATTTCATCATCCCATCGGTTTTCATTATTCAATTGTAATAATGAATGTGATGATCTTTTACAGTTCTGTACTCTTCAGTGAGTATATATTCCAGTTCAACGAGGTTTTGGAGGTTTTTAGGTGTGAGGTGAAGGTCCTGCAGTCACACTTAATTTTAGTTCTTAATGTAGGAAGAGGATTTGAGCTGAGCGATGTTATTTACAAATGGGTGTATAATTCCTCATTTTGATTTAGGCCTCTTGGATCCAAAGTCCTGAACATGAGGATGTGTTTTGATTCCTTTTGGCGTAGTTTTCTGAGACGATCGCCTCCTCTTTCAGAGATTGGTATTTGTTCCAAGGCCTTGAACTGGAATATATACTCACTGAAGAGTACAGAACTGTAAAAGATCATCACATTCTTTATTACAATTGAATAATGAAAACCGATGGGATGATGAAATCCATGCTCACCAGAGAGCAGAAAAAATCAACTAAAAAACCTTAAGCATCATGAATAAACTTCGTTTATCATGAGTCCGCATATGTATAATTTAGATCAATTAAGAATTTAATTTTTGAGCACTGTTTAAATATAATTTTTCACTGTATATAAACTACACTGACCACAATGCAATTGGTAATTAAACAGGAAATGCCAATATGTCAAACATAAAAGACAGACATACAATGTAACCATATCCCGTGATCAAGCCTCCGTGAAGAGGTGAAACGCGTTGGGTTTTTGGCAAGAATAAAGACCTTTCCATTAAATTACTACGAGTGAGTGCAATCCTTTTCTAGTCCAAAAGCCAAAGGACTAGAAACCCACTTTGAAATATTAAACGACTGGATCCTGTCGTATGGATTTTGCACCGCGCGAAAAACTGAGCGCCGGCGTCACAAAGGGATCCATCCTGTGCACACCTATATATATATATATATATATATATATATATATATATACAACACACACATAATAATGCGACACAAACAAAACTTCCCAGCGTGTTTCAGAGAACGGCGTCTCCTTGATCACGGGTTAGGGAGTAGTACACATTTTCCACCCAATTAATGACCACCACAGTGCTATAACAATGAAAAAGGAAAGAGGACTTTCAAGAAAATAGCACCGTATGGTCTGCTCATTATTTCTGTCTGCGCCATATTTTAAATACACAAAAATCATAAGTTATCAATACAATCCAACTATTCTGTGGAATTTTTTTTTATCGGAGTGCTCTTTAAGACATATCCTCCAAATACATCCAAAACCTAAGAACAAGTGATTCTTTAAGCACAGTTTTTTTTGCAATATTTGGTCATATGTGTATTAGGCAATCAATCTTTTCCAAGATAACATGTGTTTGATACACATTACTTCATCTGGAAAACATTTTATATACATGATTATTGCAGCCCCCAGTGCCTGATCGTAATACAAAATCTTAATGCAAAAGAATGATGGCTTTGACCCAGATTCTTGTGACTGGGGGTGAATGCTTACATTGTCCAGCATTCCGTCCATCAATTGTTTCTTTTGCATATGTCGCCCTAAGTGGGAAGGGTATACCCAGACATGGGTCCCGTGCTCACTACACCACTGGATTCAAGATAGCCTGGCTAATGAAGGGTGATGCCCTGAAACCGGTCCCAGGATGCTTGTTTCCGGTCCAGGGAGGACCTGGCTTGGCAATTCGGGCTGGACTGTTCCCACAAGGAACAGGGTTAAGACTGATTTGCATATTGCTGGGTCTAAACTGGGGTGGGGTGGTGAGCAAAAGAATTATAGATTTAACCCAGATCCTTGTGACTGGGGGTGAATGCTTGCATTGTCCAGCATTCTGTCCATCAATTGTTTATTTTGCATATGTCGCCCTAAGTGGGAAGGGTAGGCCCAGACGTGGGTCGCGTACTCACTACACCACAGGATTCAAGATAGCCTGGCTGTTGAAGGGTGATGCCCTGTAACCGGTCCCAGGATGCTTGTTTCCAGTCAAGGGAGAACCTGGCTTGGCAGTTCGGGCTGGACTGTTCTCACAAGGAACAGGGTCAAGACTGATTTGCATATAGCTGGGTCTAAACTGGGGTGGTCCGGCGAGCAAAAGAATGATGGATTTAACCCAGATCCTTGTGACTGGGGGTGAATGCTTGTATTGTCGAGCATTCTGTCCATCAATTGTTTCTTTTGCATATGTTGCCCTAAGTGGGAAGGGTGTGCCCAGACGTGGGTCCCGTGCTCACCACACCACTGGATTCAAGATAGCCTGGCTGATGAAGGGTGATGAAGCAAAAACCAAAGGAAATGATGGACGGAGTGTTGAACATTGCAAGCACTCACCCCCAGTCAACTGATCTGGGTTTAATCCATCACCGTTCTTTAGCCCACCCTGCCACCCCAGTTCAGACATGGCCATATGCAAATCAGTCTGACCCTGTGCCTCATGGGAACAGTCCAGCCCGAACTGCCAAGCCATGTCTTCCCTGGACCGGAAACAAGCTTCCTAGGACCGGTTTCTGGCATTTCAGCCGTCTTCAGCCAGGCTTGCTTGAATCCAGTGGCAAAGTGAGCAAGGGACTCACGTCTGAGCATACCCTGCCAACTTATGGCGAACAAAGCAAAAACCAAAGGAAATGATGGACGGAGTGTTGAACATTGCAAGCACTCACCCCCAGTCAACTGATCTGGGTTTAATCCATCACCGTTCTTTAGCCCACTCTGCCACCCCAGTTCAGACATGGCCATATGCAAATCAGTCTGACCCTGTGCCTCATGGGAACAGTCCAGCCCGAACTGCCAAGCCATGTCTTCCCTGGACCGGAAACAAGCTTCCTAGGACCGGTTTCTGGCATTTCAGCCGTCTTCAGCCAGGCTTGCTTGAATCCAGTGGCAAAGTGAGCAAGGGACTCACGTCTGAGCATACCCTGCCAACTTATGGCGAACAAAGCAAAAACCAAAGGAAATGATGGACGGAGTGTTGAACATTGCAAGCACTCACCCCCAGTCAACTGATTTGGGTTTAATCCATCACCGTTCTTTAGCCCACTCTGCCACCCCAGTTCAGACATGGCCATATGCAAATCAGTCTGACCCTGTGCCTCATGGGAACAGTCCAGCTCGAACTGCCAAGCCATGTCTTCCCTGGACCGGAAACAAGCTTCCTGATGAAGGGTGATGCCCTGAAACCGGTGCCTGGATGCTTGTTTCCTGTCCAGGGAGGACCTGGCTTGGCAGTTTGGGCTGGACTGTTCCCACAAGGTCATGACTGATTTGCATATGGCTGGGTCTAAACTGGGGTGGTGAGCAAAAGAATGATGGATTTAACCCAGATCCTTGTAACTGGGGGTGAATGCTTGCATTGTCGAGCATTCCGTCCATCAATTGTTTCTTTTGCATAGGATCTTAATACACAACAGAATTTCTAATACTGATTCTGCCCAAGTCGGACAAAACCAAAACTCACTTTGAGAAGAGTGAGCACCAAAAAATCTCTTCTGCGGTTTTAAATTCGGTATCTTCTTATAATGATAAACCAAAACACAATACATCGCATTAGTGAGATTTTAAATTAAATTCATATAATTACCATAAGTACGTGATATAAAATGGGGAAGATATATTAGCAGTCTTTTGCACTTCCGCAAACAAATATCTGTCCTTTATCCATGCTTAAAATATAAAAGACAAACAATTCAAATCAAATGACAATTTACCCCATTTAAAACATGAAATATCATCAGATTATTACCAAGTTACACATACTAAAAACCAAAGGACCTTTAAGAAACAATAAGGCTAAAAATCTAATGTCTCATATATAGAAATATAATTGGTGGGAAGAAATCTCACCAAGATCTGAGTTTAATCAATGTTTGATAAGAGCTTAAATAACCTAAATGTACTATTAATTCTTCATCACGGTTCAAACCCATAGGGTACAACGTCTGGAACTCAATAATGAATCTTAATTCAAGTTGTCTCAGTTGTAACACTCGATTACCAAAATAATAAGAATAATAAATGACCCCCTCTTTTATTAATGGGTATTCTGTCATTCTGTCTAGAACATAAAATTTGAGTAAATGGTCTTGCTAGAATGTTCAGACTCAAAGTGCCTGGCCACAGGATATTGTTATTGCCATTGGTAATGGTTCTCATGTGTTCAAGCACTCTCAGTTTGGCCATGTGTGTGGTACTGCCAATGTAATATTGTCAGAATGGCAGACTAAATGTTTTCGAATCTCAAATTCTTTGTTCTCCATGTTGAAACTGATCATTTTTATATTTTTCCTAATTTGATTATCATTAGGTTTCTTAGGTGCCATATTCCTACATAGCATATCTTTCAAGGACTTATATTTCCTAAAAGTCAATATGGGATGATTGTCCAAGTATTTATTATGGATGTTATCAGTTTGTAAAACATGCCAATGTTTTTTGAAAATGTATTATATCTTTTGAGAATTTGTATTATATGTGGTTATATATTGAATCGAAATAGATTCAGTGCTATATGTCAGTGACTGTCCAGGACTATGCGCGGAACACAGTCAGGGACTTGGGCAAGTACTGGGAACTGGGTAGAAAACGTACACAGAAAGAGGAGTACAGCGCTGCCCAGGATCATACAGGGAGTCAGAGGACAAAAAGGGATCCAACGGGGAAGTCTGTACAAGGGAACAAGATGGGTAAGACTCAGAAAGGAAGGACACTCACAAAGTAATTTAGCATTCAGAATAACTACACCCAGGACGAATGTGCAAGACATGTATATGAAACAACATTAACAATAAAGGGGAGTGTGGGGTAAAGCACTCAGGAGCTCGACACTAAAGCTCAGTGACTTTCTCACCCACAATTGCTGTTACAGATACTGACTGCAAATACCCACTTGTAGGATAAGCGTGCAAAGGCAGGGTCTGTGGAGCTTATACCTATGGTAATGTTATAAATGTAACTCACAGACAATACTCATAGTGAACAAGAAACACCACCTAAGTAGTCAGCTGTGCCCACAGATCCTGGCAATCAAACAGGAACACGCAAGGCAGTAACAGCAAGGGGTAGAACTAAACACAAGCACAATAGGCAAGGAGCTAGCAAGGAGGAGTGCTTAACAGGAAAGGAAGGAAATCACTGGGCACACTTGGCAGAAAGCAGGTAACAAACATACAAGGCTACAGAAGCAAGACAGCAGAATGGAAAGATAGCAAAATAGAACTGGAGCCAAGGAAATGGGAAGAAAGGCAGGGACTGGAAAGGAATATACAGAAGGGGGGGCTACAAGGGTATACTAGAATAGTGCAGGTTAAGGAATCAAGAAAACAAAGTAGCATAGAAGGCAGTGCTGGGGCAGAAACAAGAATTGAGCTAAGGCTCAGAAGTCAAGGTAGCACTGCAGACAGTGCTGGTTCAGGGACAGGGAATTACTAAAGCTTCAGGAGTCAAGGTAGCACTGCAGGCAGTGCTGGTTCAGGAACAGGAAATTACTACAGCTTCAGGGGTCAAGGTAGCACTGCAGACAGTGCTGGTTCAGGAACAGGGAATCACTAAAGCTTCAGGAGTCAAGGTAGCACTGCATACAGTGCTGGTTCAGGAACATGGAATCACTCAAGCTTCAGGAGTCAAGGTAGCACTGCAGGCAGTGCTAGTTCAGAAACAGAATTACTAAAGCTTCAGGAGTCAAGGTAGCACTGCAGGCAGTATTGGTTCAAGGAAACAGGAAATAGCTACAGCTCAGGAAACAAGGAGTCAAGCGAGCACTGCAAGCAGTACAAATCAGGAACAATAAATAGCTGAATCAGCATAACTATAGCTCAGGAACTCAGGAAACAAGGTAGCACTGCAGGCAGTGCTAATTCAGGTACAAGGAATAGCTATATTTCAGGAATTAAGGAACAAGGATTAACTATAGCTCCGGAATCAAGGAATATTAAAAGCTCACGGAGCACTGGAAACAAGGATCGGTCTCACCGGTACACAGCTACAATGACCAACCTTGGCCTGAAGGGAGCTGGGGCTTAAAAGAGCTCACAGTAATCACATGCATCAGGTGTGAGCAGGCTAGCAGCAGCCAGCCACAGGTGAGCTGAATTCTTCCACCCATGCTTTGCCTGCAGTGGTGGAGAAAAGGCAGTGAGCAGGGAGTTCTAGGTAATGGAGTTTAAGGCATGAGCGGGATGGCTTCCACAAAACCCAGCAGGGACTGGGAATGGATGTCAATTCCCAAATTGTGTCCAAATGGCTGGAAGTCAGTATGTACATGAAGGGGAGGGTCTGAAAGCTTATTAGAACACTGGAGAGTTCCACAGTTCAGCCCCCTGGTGGTGGACACGAGAACGCAGGGAGCAAGTTTTGACAGTACACCCCCTCCACGGACCGTCTCCCGGAATCTGGAACTGGATTCAAAGCCTTTGCTCCTAACAAGTAAATTAATTTCCATCAGAAATGTAGTGCAAGATACCAGAGGACTGCAGTAAAACTGTAATTTTCTGGAGGGTAGGACAATAGGCTGAAAATTAACAGCAGCGACCAAAGCAGAACTTTGTGGAGGGAAGCACTCTGATGCAGGAGGCAGAATAGAATGCAGATCTGAAGAGTCCATATCCAGTAACAGGGGCTTAAAAGCCTGAATTAAAGGTGCTTGAAGTCCTGTTGATGGCAGGCTATAGTAGCACTCTGAAAACAAAGGAAGATGGACTGTAGGGTCAAAAGCAGATAACGGATTGGCAGGAGGCACAGAGGTCAAAGGCAAACTGGCTGAAGCCAAAGGAGGTGACAGGAAGCAGACCTGAAGTTCTGGCCCAGCAGGAAAACATACAAAAGACTCAAATGTATGAGTCTTTGGAAGCAGGTGTGCAGGAGACCCAGGCCCTGGAGGCTTACATGTTGAGAGTTTTATCTCTGATGCTGGAGATTCAGTCTCTGAATGTATACGTACTGAGACCTCTGAAGGCTGGCAAACTAGAAGCACAGGGTAAAAAAGTAAGCAAGATCGAGGCTCAAGGCCAGAAGGCAGGGAGCCTGGAAGCTCTGGTGATGAAGGCAGGCAGCCTGGAAGCTCTGGTGCTGAAGACAGGCAGCCTGTAAGCTCTGGTTCTGAAGGCAGGCAGGCCGTCTGGAAGCTCTGGCTCGGTAGTCAGACTGCCTGGAAGCTCCGGCTCCGTAGTCAGACAGGCTGGAAGCTCCGGCTCCGTAGTCAGACAGGCTGGAAGCTCTGACTCGGTAGTCAGACAGTCTGAAAGCTCTGGCTCAGTAGTCAGACATGCTGGAAGCTCTGGCTCGGTAGTCAGACAGGCTCGAAGCTCTGACTTAGTAGGCAGGTGAGCTGTGGGCTTGGGCTCGGATTGCAGGCAGTCTGGAGGCTCCAGTGCTAATGGTAGGCAGGCTGCAGGCTTGGGCTCAGATGGCAGGCAGGCTGCAGGCTTGGGCTCAGATGGCAGGCAGGCTGCAGGCTCGGGGTCAGATGGCAGGCAGGCTGCAGACTGAAGTTCAGAAGGCAGCAGGCCGGCTGAGGACACAGGAGAATCTGAAAGAATCAGGCCGGCTGAGGACTCTGGTGACTCTGAAAGCAGCAGGCCGGCTGAGGACTCTGGAGACTCTGCAAGAAGACTAGCTGTTGGCAGAGAGGCACAAGGATGACAGACTTTAAATTCTGGTAACGGTGATTGCCCATGAACATCCCTGTTGTCAATAGTGAAATATTTTCCTGACTTTTCAATTTGTGTTGTGCTTGAAGGCAAGGGAGCAAACAAGGGGTCAGGATTTTGTTTCTTCTCAGCAAGGAGGTTGACTTCAGTCACAGCCGTTAAATCAAGAGCATGGTCTAAGTCACAGGATATTGTCACATCAGGGATTATGTGGGCCACTGGTTCAGGTTTTGTCTGTATGTCAATAGCCTGTCTATGGGTTATTTCTGAGATAGAATTGACCTCACTACCAGGAAAAGAAAGCAAAGAGATGTTTTTTGTTTTGCCTGGCATTAGGGGTTCCTGAAAAGTAGACGGACGCATCTCAGATGTAGCGCCTCGATGTAATTTTGCACTAGAAGACAAAACACCAGAGGAGTTAGAAAATCCAGACTTCAAACACATACTTTCATTAACTGCACTGTGAGAAAAGGTACTATGGCTTTTCTGAATGGAATCCAAGTGATCAGCCACAGTATTATTCACACAATTGCTGGACAAGCTGTGAGGGGAACGCAAAAGAGAGCGCAAGGTTTCATTTTCTATTTCTAAGGAGGCTAACATAAAGGTGGAAAAGTTGTCTTGTACAGGGGTTTTAAATTCCCACTTGAACTCTGGGTTATAGTTTTTTAACAGAGTCTGAAACATTTTACTCTCCCGTTGTAATTCAAGAATCTTAGATGTAATTATATCCTGTGAAGACTGAAGATCTTTCTCTACAAGGACAGTGGTAGACTTTGAAACTTCACAACAAGCAACAGAACTGTTTAAACCTGCTATTAGCTGCCTGTGTTCTAGTAGGTTTTTTCTCTCTTTTGTTAAACTGATTATTGCTTACCTTGAATGTGAAATTTAACAAGGTTCATTTAGTATCTGGGACTTTGATCTTTACTGGACTACAAGACTGGGTAACATTATTTGAATGGAAAACAGAGGATATAAAATGCATCTGCTCTTTCTCTGGTTGTGTGGTTGAACAGGTTGTAACTGGTATCATTGAACTACTAGTTTGGTATGGTGTCGATAAAAACTGTGTCTGGAAATTGTCTTCAAAGAAAACATTGTCTTGACAGGGGGGTCTCTGAGTTACAAGCTTCAGAAAAATTTCCCCTGGTAGTACCACTCTCTAAATTACTATTTTGGTTTTCTGCTGCTAACAAGGTTTGCAGAAATTCGTTTTCATCCTGTAGGTCACAGGCTGACATCAAGTGAGGATCAGGGTTACAGATAGAATGAAAATATAACATAGAAGGATCAGCCAACCACAGAGAATAATATTCAGCACGTAAGAGTCTGTTTTGTTCCATGAGTCAATCTCTAGAGTCTAAGGACTTTCTAATATGTTGTATGGAACTGTGTTGCTTTGGTAATGGATGTCTGCCAATATCCGCAGACTTTCTGAATCTGACACTAAACATCTTGGCAAGAACTGACTGGGAGAGCTCTTAGAAAAAAAGTGGAAGCCAACTGAATGCAAAAAAACATCACAAGTGACCCTGGATTTGTGGGTTGGTCATTCTCTCAGGGACTGTCCGGGACTATGTGGGGAACACAGTCAGGGACTTGGGCAAGGACTGGGAACTGGGTAGAAAACGTACACAGAAAGAGGAGTGCAGCATTGCCCAGGATAATACAGGGAGTCAGAGGAGAAAAAGGGATCCAAAGTGGAAGCCTGTACAAGTGAACAAGATGAGTAAGACTCAGAAAGGAAGGACACTCACGAGGCAATTTAGCATTCAGAATAACTACACCCAGGACGAATGTGCAAGACATGTATATGAAACAACATTAACAATAAAGGGGAGTGTGGGGTAAAGCACTCAGGAGCTCCACACTGAAGCTCAGTGAGTTTCTCACCCACAATTGCTGTTACAGATACTGACTGCAAATACCCACTTGTAGGATAAGCGTGCAAAGGCAGGGTCTGTGGAGCTTATACCTATGGTGATGTTATAAATGTAACTCACAGACAATACTCATAGTGAACAAGAAACACCACCTAAGTAGTCAGCAATCAAACAGGAACACGCAAGGCAGTAACAGCAAGGGGTAGAACTAAACACAAGCACAATAGGCAAGGAGCTAGCAAGGAGAAGTGCTTAACAGGAAAGGAAGGAAATCACTGGGCACACTTGGCAGAAAGCAGGTAACAAACATACAAGTCAAAAGAAGCAAGACAGCAGAATAGAAAGATAGCAAACTAGAACTGGAGCCAAGGAAATGGGAAGAAAGGCAGGGACTGGAAAGGAATATACAGAAGGGGAGGCTACAAGGGTATACTAGAATAGTGCAGGTTAAGGAATCAAGAAAACAAAGTAGCATAGAAGGCAGTGCTGGGGCAGGAACAACAATTGAGCCAAGGTTCACGGGTCAAGGTAGCACTGCAGACAGTGCTGGTTCAGGAACAGGGAATTACTAAAGCTTCAGGGGTCAAGGTAGCACGCAGACAGTGCTGGTTCAGGAACATGGAATCACTAAAGCTTCAGGAGTCAAGGTAGCACTGCAGACAGTGCTGGTTCAGGAACAGGGAATCACTAAAGCTTCCGGAGTCAAGGTAGCACTGCAGACAGTGCTGGTTCAGGAACATGGAATCACTAAAGCTTCAGGAGTCAAGGTAGCACGCAGACAGTGCTGGTTCAGGAACATGGAATCACTAAAGCTTCAGGAGTCAATGTAGCACTGCAGGCAGTGCTAGTTCAGAAACAGGGAATAACTAAAGCTTCAGGGGTCAAGGTATCACTACAGGCAGTATTGGTTCAAGGAAACAGGAAATAGCTACAGCTCAGGGAACAAGGAGTCAAGAGAGCACTGCAAGCAGTGCAAATCAGGAACAATAAATAGCTGAAGCCCAGGAACAGGAACAATGAATAACTATAGCTCAGGAACTCAGGAAACAAGGTAGCACTGCAGGCAGTGCTAATTCAGGCACAAAGAATAGCTATAGCTCAGGAATCAAGAAACAAGGATTAACTATAGCTCAGGAATCAAGGGATATCAAAAGCTCAGGGAGCACTGGAAACAAGGATCGGTCTCACCGGTACACAGCTACAATAACCAACCTTGGCCTGAAGGGAGCTGGGGCTTAAAAGAGCTCACAGTAATCACATTCATCAGGTGTGAGCAGGGTAGCAGCAGCCAGCCACAGGTGAGCTGAATTCCTCCACCCATCCTTGGCCTGCAGGGGTGGAGACAAAGCAGTGAGCAGGGAATTCTAGGTAATGGAGTTTCAGGCAGAAGCAGGATGGCTTCCACAAAACCCGGCATGGATTGGGAATGGATGTTGATTCCCAAATAGTGTCTAGATAGCTGGAAGTCAGTATGTACATGAAGGGGAGGGTCTGGAAGCTTATTAGAACACTGGAGAGTCCCACAGTTCTGCCCCCTGGTGGGGGACACGAGAACGCAGGGAGCAAGTCGTGACACTAGATTTCAATCTGTTTATTACCCGTTCCTGTCTTTTGACATTACTGGCTTTTTTTAAGGCACAATCTTTATTCTTTTTGAGTATCCTCTTTCCAAGAATCTTTTAGTCATGCATTGGTATTCCTTGAAAAATGTTTCTTCCAAGCTGCAGTTACGCTTTGCCCTTAAAAATTCTCCATATGGTATGCTGAGAATAAAGTTTCGGGGAGGACTACTGGAGGCATGTAAAAGGCTATTGCCTGCAGTTTGTTTACAAAACAATTTTGTATCTAGTTAGTTATTGGCTAGATCTAGGAACTCCCTCTTCTCTTTATTTATATTCCTCGTAATGCTAGATTCAAATTATTTATATTCAAATCTTTCACAAATCTCTCAGCAGTATCCTGTGTCTCATTCGAAATACAGAAGATGTCATCTATATACTTGACCCAGAGAATGGCATGGGTGTCAAACAGATGGTGATGTCTGACCACCTGTTCCTCCCACCAGTCCAGGTAAAAACCCACATAATTGAGGGCGAAACAAGTGCCCATCGCCATCTCCTGGGCCTGGCAAAACATTTTTTAATCAAACAGGAAATAGATATTGGTTAAGCAATAAGCCATCATTTCCAAAACCATTTCGGTATGTAAAAGATGTGAGAGAGATCTTGTTTTCAGAAAATGCCTGCGAACCTGCAAACCCAGTTCATGAGGTATGCACATGTACAAACTGCTCACATCTAAAGTCATTAGTAGAAATTTATTTTCCCACACAATACAATCAATGATCCCTAAAAAACATCTGAATCCCTGATGTAAGGAGCTAATCCTTCTACAAAAGGTCTTTTGAAATGACCAACATATTGTGATGTTTTCTCTAATGTGCTTACCATAGATGAAACGATTGGTCTCCCTGGTGGAGAGGTAGACTTTTTGTGTAAATAAATATAAGACTGGTAACTTAGGAAAATCACACTTTAAAAAATTGAATTTGTTAAGTTTTAATAGTCCCTCATCCCTCCATGCATTTGTGATGCTTGTTGTTAAATCATAAAGCTTTTGGTTTATCTGACAGTTTTTAATTTAATCCATCAGTTATCTGTCTATGACCTTCTGCTAATTATATCTCTATGGGCATTACCACCATATTATCTCCTTTGTCAGGGAGTTTAATTATGATGTATTTTCAATTACTTAATTCATGATAGCTTCAAAATGGCAGGGTTTCAAATTCTTCTTATTATACCTGGTGGTAAATCTAATCTTTTGTAGATCTTTAATGACCCATTTCTCAAACACATCTATGGCATCACTAGAGACAGGAGGTAAAAACAGTGATTTTGGTTTGAAAGTGTTAGGACAATTTAGATCATAACCACAATTGACCAAATTCATGATGAGATCACTACTAGTTCCCTCCCCCTCATTGAGATCACACATAGTTTGCAACAAATCTATGTAATCGATTCCTACATTTGTAGGATTAGAGTTTTTTTCAGATGTTGGTTTCCTTTGTTGTTTAATTTCAAACCAACATTTTAATTTCAGTTTCCTCGTAAAATGAATCAAGTTAATTCTACTCTGTGTATAGTTAAAAATTCATAGTGGGGCAACGGGATAGCCCTAGTGCAAGTGCTTCAATTTGAGTATCAGTAAGTGCAGTATTTGAATGATGTACCACATTTCTTTCTTGACCCATAATTTCTTTGCTGTTTGGCCCCTTCTTTTCATTCCCATTGAGCTATTGTTGCCTTTTGTTGACTTTATATCGCTGGTTTTTCTCCCTCTTCCTTCTTGACCACGCTTTCTTTGTGTTCCTCTTGAAGATTGTGCTTCTGCTCTTTCTTTGGAGAGCAGTTGGAATTCCTTTAAAAATCGGATTTTTACTCCTTTGATATCTGAACTTGCAAAGCTGGCCGAAGCTCCTGAAGCATTACTCTCACAGGTGTTATTTTCATCTTCAGTTGCTGTAGTTGTGTCTGATGGTAGATTTGTTGTGCTGGCTCTCATTTTATCATCTGATCTCAATGGTTCAGCCTTTTCGTCCAGATTTTTCCAGATTTTATCATATTTTTTGCTGAAGGTCAAAATGTGTCCACTTTGATAATCTTTAAATTCTATCAAATTTGCATTGTTTTTGGGCGTTGATTTCATCTTTGGCTTTATCCAGGTTTTTTATCCACATTCTCCATTTCTAAATTATACTCTTCTATTGCGCAGCATTCTTTGAGTTTGTTCAGGACTGTATCAATTTCCTCCAGTAATCTTTCTCATCCTTTCCATGCATATTTAATCAACATCTTCAACATTACAGTTGACCGTTGTTGAGTATTTGCTGCCCATTCATCTAGCAATTCCGGATCCGGATCTTGTAAAGTGGGGATAATGAATATTCTCAGGTCCCTTGGAATTCTTTCAACTTCTATATATTTCTGTAAAGTTTTGCCTCCCACCACATTGATCGTTCACTCTTCATCAATATTAGTGCTTTTTCCCACATCACTTTTTTTGACAGTATATCAGCCCCTTGCATGTTTATTTCACCTTTACTTCAGCTTGTGTTCAAAATGAGGGTTTGCTTCTCTCCATTTAGTATCACATTGTGTCACCATCTTTCTTGTTTCATCTGAAGGTGTGTATGCACACCACAGTTCTCCGTAAACATACAGAGGATGCCTTTGATGAGTATAGTTTCACTAATACCAAAAAGCTCCAATATGCCCAGAAACTAATTTTGTGTCGCCGGAGACAAGAACACCACAGTTGAAAACAGACCAAAGTCAGAAATGGAGCAAAGGGCACTTACCCGACAGTGATGCAAACCATGCGAGTACTCCGACTTGAACGGATGCGATGTACTTCCTCGGTGGGCACTTCAGTGCCTATTTTTCCTCCTGCTGACGTGTTCTCCACGCACGTTGATCTTCCGGCAAAAGTTTCTAAAAACAGGCGGGCAGCGGGCTTTCTTGAAAGTACTCCAGTCTTATGTATATGAGTGTGTGCATGCAAATGAGAAATAAAGAGCCCTGGGGAATTCACAATTTGTAGGTGAAGAGCTGCTCCTTTATATGCTCACTTCAAATATTTGCTTTTCTTTGTGGTCAAAAGACTTTATTAAAGGTTTCAAGATATGAGGCCATATGTAGGTAGCTAAATACCGGTCGGTAACGGCCAAAATTCGGTAAATATCCCGTTACCGACCGGTATTTAGGCATTTGAGATGAAGGAGGCATGATTTAAGGAATCGGTAATTTACCGAATCGGTAAGGGATCGGTAAAATACCGAATCGGTAAAATACAGATTCGGTAAATTACCGAATCCTTAAATCATATGTAGGGAGCACTCAAGGGAGTGAATTTCAGTATTAAGGATTCGGTATTTACCACCAACTACAGGTTGATGATAAATAACTAATACCTTTCAAAAAGCTATATTTTGCTGATTTAAAAGTGCCATGTGGCAGACATACATGCCCCTAGGGCATGTATGTGCGCCACATGTGCACACATGCACGAATCAGGGGTGCAACAGGGTGTCAATGTGACACCCTGCCACCCATGAATATGCTTCCCCTATTACCGATTCGGTATTTACTGAATCGGTAATAGTAAATGGCTTCCCATTTAGCATCCAGGCCCATAGGAATGAATGGGAAGGGATACATTATTACCGATTCGGTAAATACCTATTCATAAATACCGAAAATTACCAAATCGGTAATAATTACCGAATGTTTACCTACATACTATTTACCGATTCATAAATACCGAATCGGTAAAATTCGGTATTTATGATTCGGTAAATATAATTTATCTACATATGGCCCATAATAACAATGGCAAATAAAGAACAATATAATAAGCCAATATCAATCTTAAACCATATATAGAAAACTAAAGTCTTTATAATTTTGGGTAGGGAGGGAGAGAGGGAGAAACAAGGGGGCAGAGGGGGAGGGAAATCAGTAAAATTATAAAGACAATACCGTGTGAAATATATACCCTATTACTGCGTCAATGGACAAACGAAGATATCATATACATCTAGAGGTTACAACAGTTCCATCTAATACAAAAGTAAAATAATTATGGAGGATCAAAGTTTTCATACAATGTAGGATCTGTACAAGACACATTAACATCTTTTTGCAAAAGAAATATAGTAAGAGGTAACCATACATTTTTAAACATAGAATAAGCCCAATGTCTCTCGTGCCAAGCTAGAGAAGTGACAAAACGTTCTGCCATTTTTTAGCACTGTCAATAAGCATTGTACTATCAATGCTGAGCCAAAACATGAGAAATGCATTTTTCCATTCCTGCCACAGCATTACAGCATTAAATTGCTAAAATACCATCCAAGCCAATCGAATAAGTAAAATCCACTTCTGATACGTGTTTCATTCTTGCTAGAGTTCCCTTATGCGAATTCATTTGTGTCCAGACACGAGGCAGCACTCAATGTAAGTCCATTCAGTGCCCTTTCAGGCTATGCTTAGAGAAGCATCACTGTGTTCAGGCACAAGGGAGCACCCAGTATAAGTCCAAACAGTGCCTTTTTAGGCTTTGAGTTCTCTTAGTTATAATGAGGAAGCAACTCAGCCAGTGTTGATCTCTCCTTTTACAAATAATGTTTTCAGGTGTGATAGTCCAATAAAGTCAAGTGATCAAATCAAAGACTTCAAAAACTCCCAGACTGCACTAAAACAATGACTAGCCTAGGTTTGAAAATTAGGTGTCTTGGCCATATGTCTTCATATGGTTACTTTATTACTATAATACGTTGTTTCAAAAATATAGTTTTCTCTACCACAGTTTTTCTACTACATTACATTGTGAAATATTTCAGCAGCAAACGGTCATCTTTTACTGATTTTGTTGGGAGGAGAAAGTCCCCTGCATGATATGGGGGCATGTACTGTTGCCCTAAGTGCCCAAGTGCATGTGTACGTTTGAATCAGACTTTTTTTGGGACCTGGAGTCACGCTAATCTAGCGTGTCCTCAGAGTCTTAGTTCTGTCCCTGACTATGTAAGATGCTGGATCTGTCCTGTGATCTGGAGAGGTACATCAGTGAAAGACTATTATTGCATTCCAGTGGCTGCAGGAAGGAGATCCAGACACTGAAAATAGGAGGATAGAGAAATGGCTACCTAGAGAATAAATCCATGAACACTTTGTTAGCAAGGGGTTGTTGATTTGGTTTTCCTGAGCAATTACATTTGGTTGATGATAGAGGTAAAACACAGGACTGCATTTTCTGTTGCTCAAGGTGAATAAAGTCAGGCCTGCCCTTTTCCTATGCTTGACTAATGATTCATTAAAGCAGGTGACAGGTAGGGGCAGATACCTTACAGTTCATTGTGCCCATTGTGCAAACTTGGGTTGTTGGTTAAATGGGGTGTGAGCCCTGGTCAAGCAGCCACAACAATTCTTGTAAGTGTGAAGCACTGCCAACCTTAAATTCACCTGTGCGCAATCCTCTGACAGCTTGGTACAGAGCAGTCAGTCTTAACTTAGAGGTAAGGTGTAAAGTATTTGTGCAATACTCCAAACAGTAATAAAGTGAAAACACCACACAAAAAGGATCCCACGCCCAATTAGAAAAATGTAATTTGCTTTAATAAATAAAATAGGACCAAAATGTAATTAGTAAAACTGGAGATATTCACTTTTAAATATTTTTGAAAAAATAGCGCAAAGCTCACAAGGCGCCAACTCTGGATATCTGGTCACGAGGGACCTTAAACCCTGGTTTGCAGAGCATTGCGAGCTTCTGCTTTGAGGTTGCGTCTTTCCAGGACATTTAAAACTTGGAAGTACATGTCCAACTTTTTGAATGCCATGCACCCTACCTTTCGGGCTGTCCAGGTGAATTAAAAAGGAAGGTTTGAGCCTGGCAAAAGGTTTCTTTTGCCAGGTCAAAATGGCAGTTTAAAACTACACACACACACACACAGAGCAGTGTCAGGCCTGAGGCATATTTAAAGTGTTACTTAAGTGGGTAGCACAATTAGTGGTACAGGATCACTAGTAGCATTTAATTTACAGACCCTGCTCACAGGTGGTGGCACTTTACTAGGAATTTATAAGTAAATTAAATATGCCAAATGGGTAGAAATCAATCTGATATGTTTTAAGGAGAGAGCACAAGCACTTTAGCATTGGTTAGCAGTAGTAAAGTGAGCCAAGTCAAGGCCAGCAAACACGAAGTCACAAAAACAGAAGGTCTGAAAGCATAAAGTTTGGAGAAAACTATGTCAATGCTTTGGGTGCTCCAGTTTGGAGCCAGCACTGTCTGCTGTGAAAAGCATCGCTTCACAAGGGATGCATCTGAAGAGCGGCCTGACAAGGACACTGGAAAATAAACTACTCTAAACCATTTCTGACATTTAAGACAGTTAATCCTCATTCCTGTGTAGAAAATGTGTATAAACGTGGGAGCCAAAGAGTTCCACTGTGTTCCATTTCCAAGTTCCTCATGACATAAAAAGGAAAAGTTTAACACAGTACTCAAAAGAATGCTGAGTGACCAAGGCTGAAAGTAGTTTCATCACAAATGGTAAGCCTCGCACTATAAATAAGGGGACATGCAAATACATTTATCTAAATATATTCAATTTATTTCTTCACAGTATTGTATATTATCCATCATTTTCATCTTTTTTATAGACATTTTCTTTCTCTGAAATTGGATTTACATTTGCATATGTCCATATTCCTGATGCAAGTCCTATCTTCAGAGGAGGTAGACTTAAACTCTAGAATTTAAGACATATACAAGCAAAAATGCACATAAGAGATTCCAAAGGTTAAAAACATAACTGTATTGTGTAAATTAATGTATCTTTCTCGCATTCAATCATCCAACTACTGCTAAACTCAGTTCAGAAAATGAGTCAGTATGGCTACCACAACTCACAAAATCCATTAGACACATTGCAGTCACATGGTAGTCCTTCAATGGGATATAGAACAAAATAGCATGATTAACTAAAAAGTTATTAGTCAAAATGTAAACATATCTTAAATAAAGACTTCATCATTTCCCAAATATTCATTCTGATCTAGGTAAAATGAACGAAAAGGTATTCCTACAACATCTCTTTTTTATGTTCGTTGTAGTTCTATTTCAGTTTGCTAAGAGGCATAGCTGCACCCCTCTAGCCAACCTGGCACATGTGATTGTAAAAGGCAAGATATGAAACAATGCATTGTAATGATAGAGTGGGTTAAACAGACTTCAGAAACAGAATTAAGACTGTTTGGATTTACTTTTACTATAACTAACAAAACTTGAAGTTAACACAAATCTATCTGTCTATGTCTTTTCTTTATATCTATTGTGGTTCTAAACTAGATTCTGCTCTCCTGTCTAAGGCAAACTTGGCTGTGTAATCATATTGTTAGTAAACAATGTAGATAACATCAACATTTGTATAAAGACTGTGCATAATCTTTTGGTATAAAATCATAGTAACTATGGTTAGATAATTTACAAAGATGAGCTCATCAAGCTTGTTATGCATTGAAAGAACTTGTCCAAACAAAAATCTCCCCGCATCCTCACTATGTATCTTCTCACCTTCCACTTCTCTTTTCCAACACACTCCTCTCGCATCCCTGTCATTCACCTTCCACATGACTCGTTCTTTGTGAAAGGCCTGGCAGTATAGATTGTTGGTCCATTGTCGAAATCTGCTAAGTTAGCATGAGCTTCGCTACCATACTGAATACTGAATACTGAAATATTTATAGAGCGCTCGAATGCCGAGGCGTCTTGGCGCTGAGATAACGTAGAGAATGGTGAGAGTGGATCATTAATGAGGAGAGAAAAGCCAGGTTTTTAATGCTTTCCTAAAACATTGTTTAGATTTTTGTGAGCGCAGGTGGGAGGGCAGAGAGTTCCACAATCTGGAGACCTGGTACGAGAAAGACCTGCCGCCCCATCGCATTCTTCTTATTCTTGGGTGGCATATTAGATCAAGGTTGGCTGACCTTAGTGCACGCGATGGCACATAGCGAGGGAGAAGTTTAGACAAGTCATCAGGTCCAGTGCCATACAGAGATTTCTGGACCAGGCAAAGGGCCTTGAATTGTATTCTGGCTCTAACTGGGAGCCAGTGAAGTTCCCTAATAGCTTTTGACGTTGGGTGACGGTAGGGTAGATTGAGTAGAGCCCGAGGCTGCTTTTGCTCACGACACTGCATGTATATATTTCGCAAGACTCTGTGTGTGCGAGAAATGTCTGCTTTTCGCGTTCTCTGCCGTGTTCTGAGGTTTAGTCTGCACACGATGTACAAGGTCGATCAACAATGCCCCTTGTTATTCTGTTCTGGTCAGTCCCTCACACCTAGACTTAACATGACACCCACAGCTGCACTGCTGGAAATCGTATGCTTTAAGATTGCAAGCTAAGCATGTTGTACACACTTGGAGAGACACCTTTCCGGAGA
This sequence comes from Triturus cristatus, assembly GCF_964204655.1. Lineage (NCBI taxonomy): Eukaryota > Metazoa > Chordata > Amphibia > Caudata > Salamandridae > Triturus > Triturus cristatus. Next base: position 261,006,303 of record NC_140581.1, on the reverse strand, counting down.
GAAGAGCTGTGTTTGTCCTGAGATGTAAACCTTTCATCTAGGCCTTGAGGTATGGGGTCTGCTGACAAAGCCCCAAGGTCTTCTTTTTTATAATAAACTATTTGATACCACGGGGAGGGTGGTTCTGTATTGTAGCCCTTTTCCACTCTCTGTATAAAATGATATCCCCGTTTGTATTCTATGGATTTGTGACAATGCTGACTATATTTTGTTTATGCATTTTGCTGCTAGTAATGGCAAGTGTGCTGTACCATAGAGCGCGTTAGTTAAAATAAACTTTTTAAACTAAACCGCGGCTCTGATTATCGCATTGTGCACAGTATGAGTGAGTGAGCGAAAGAGTTGTCTGGCTCCCACGACTCCCGAGAGAGTAGGGAGTCATGTGTTCTGGGTTGTCTAATCATTGGTAGCTTCACTGTTAGTCGGAGAATGAATGAGACACTATAGCTAGTCGTTTTGGGATTTTGGGTACTAATGTGGTAGGTTGGTACACCCCTATTCACTGAGGTCCTGTTTTCCTGCGCAAAGTTCTGTATATGTGCAGAATCCCTGCAACATGGCACCGCCAACGTTTGGTCTGGTTCTTATCTGTGAGATGCTTGAGTAGTGCTTGTGCTTGTCCACAATACCCTCACTTTTGTCTCCAGAGACGGCTGTGACGGTGTAACCACCTATATTGATGTTTGTATAGGTTCTTTCAAGCTTGAAGTATTAAATAAAAGGTTTCTCTCTTTATTCTAAACCCGCTTCTTGAGTTGTTTGTTTTTAGTGATGGCAGTTAATAGTTCACCACCTAGTCGTGCACCGTTCAGGGCTTATTTGGCTTTACATGGGGTCCCTGATGCAGGTGTTGTGCTGATTTTTGTAGTAGAAGCAGATCCAGCATACCGCTTCGAAGTGTTTTACTATTGGGTCACCTTTCCGGCGGTGGATGGTGCAGATAATGTGTTTCATGGATACACTGCCACGGCTGTTCCTAATGATTATCAGCCCTATCAGGCTTCCGCTCACAGCTTGGCAACTCTGAATTTGGTTTAATGGCACCCTTCCTCACCCACTTACGCCGGTCCGTTTGGGCCCTTTATCGATAGATGGGGCCACATGGCCCGTTTTGGCTGGATATGCGCCTCACCCGCGTGGGCTTACGACAGCTACACTGGCAGAACTTGACTGCAGTACATCCGCACAGGCAAGTCCCAGGATCCCGTAAAATCGAGACGTATATCATTAGCAGATTTACCAAGACTATTACCCGACCCACAAAGTCAACTCTCTTAAAAACGGCTCCGTAAAGCGACCTCGAAACACAGTGTGACGCGTCTCGTATTTTACCTTTAAGATTTTATCACTATAAAAATTATTCTGAAAGAGAAGTTTTCTTCCTTCAGTCCTTTTATCAAACAGCCATTTCAGCTTAACCGAAAGGGGATCCTTCTATTAATATATGGAATCTAAAAGATAGAACAAGAACCTCCACGGCTCTTCAATATTCATATATACCATTGAACGATATCTCATTTAAAATACAAATTTATTGTGGCTACTCCTGACGAAGGCACTCTGTGCCGAAACGCGCGTCGTGAAGAAATCCCACTCTGCCACCTATTGTACTGTATTATTTTGATTGATGTTATTAGAAAATGCATTTTATTTGTTTATTGTCCATATCAAAGTATGCATTTTATCATGTCATTATATATGTTTTCCAAATTAAATTTGTGATTTTTAATTTTTCACTGTTTTACTCATTTCTGTACTTCATCAGTCTGAATTGACAATTTTAAATATTGCCTGGGAATTTTACTTTCCATTGTGAGAACTTCGTGTGTTATACACTCCTTTAATACGCGTGCATAGAGCTGTTATTCAGTTCATGTCGCGCAACTACCAGGTGGGAGTACCTGGCGTTGCTGCGCAACCTGCTGGACCTGCTGGTGTAACCATCAGTCCTGTCATGGTTAATTCCGTAATGGGCAAACGCCCACAAAATAAAGATGATTTACCTGATTGGCTTGCTGAGAAATTTGGACAGCTTTTTGAAGCAGTTTTTCCAAATACAGCTCCTGTGGAGAAACACAGGATATTGATGAGGTGGCTGATTGTAACACCTGGGGCAGGGTGTTTGCAGCCGTATATTCAAAGTGTTTCGGCACTCCCTCTATGACTGTACTCCCCTCCATGATTAAACGTGTTCAAGATTAACACAGTGCTGAAGCAGCTGTAGAGCTGGGGATGAGACTGGTGGGGGTGTTCGACGTGGTTGCTGATATGATCCTTGCTTATGTCAAGGGCTATGCAGCAAGCTTTCAAGTAGCTAACAGCTTGGAGGCTGTGCCTGATGCTGACAAACCACGCGAATTACCGAAGATTATTGCAAAGGCTTATAAAACAATAGGCCGCAATAGTTTGGCAGTTAAGGCTTCTACTCAAACGCAAACACAATCTCAGACACAACAGAAAGCTCAGTCTGATAAAGACAGGTGTCCAGTCTTTCCTAAAAAGAACTGAAAAAATAAAAAACAGGGGCATCAACAACAGAAGCAGGGTTCGCGTTCTGGTTCACCGACACTTGAGCCTTCTGAGCATACTTATGACTTGCACGACAGCGCGAAAATTAAGTCTCCTGATAGATTTCAGGTCCCTGATCAGCGTTCTCCTTGTTTTTCACAGGACACATCTGGCTCTCAAGTCAGTGGTGGGGATCGCAAGGATCGTGCCTAGAGTCATCCTGAGCCACAGGGACGTGATCAGCCTCGTCAGTTGGACGGCAAGGTGAAACAGGAGGAACGACCACACTTCCGTGCCCCGTTTCAAAAGAAAAAGGTTGCCGCTTTGACAGCGAGATATGCCTCAGACGGTGAGAACCCAACTGCTGGATTGGACTAGGGCAGTGACTCTGCTCGACAGCGCAGCGGAAGGTACCATACTGCGGGAGGCACTGCATCCTTGTCTGTAGGCGACAGCAACTGAAACTGTCATTACAGTGGAGACAGCTGACACCCGGGTTGCCCCCCCGATAGGCTGTATAACATAGTTTTTCGTATTGAAGGTGACATTGAGCATGTAATTACAGGGATTTTTGACGAGAATCTGACCGCTTCCTATGACATTTTGTTAGGAGAGGCAGATTGGCCCCCACCTTTTGTACTGGCCGAGGGGGGAGGGTGTGATACTGCCGAGTTTTTCCTGTTACGTCCCCAAGGAGCATGTAGAGGCTTTTGCAGCTGAGTGGGCTTTGGCCCCTGGCGCTGGCAGTGTACTGTAATCAAGTGGGCTGGGATAAAGATTCTCTGCCACATGAGATTCCATTGCGGTCTATGCCTCAACCTCAACCCCAATATCCCATCCGGCGGAAAGCCAAAGGGCCCGTTTCTGATGTTCTAAATGAGTTGGAGTATCATGGAGTGATTGAGACATGTGTGTCACCGTTGAATAATCCTCTTTTTACTGTGTCTAAACCGGATGGGTCTCATCGCATAGCTTTGGATTACCGGCATTTGAACTCTCATTGTCGTACTTTTGCGGTACAGAATACCCATAGCTCTGCCCATTTGGACAGTATTGTTCGTAAAAAATAAAAATAGAAAAACAACACTTGATATTTCCACTGGCTTTTACTGTCATAACCTGTCCCCTGAATGCAGTCAATGGACGGCATTCACGGCCGGTGGAAAAACAGAAAAAAAATTGGCCGATACCTATGGGGTATAAGAATAGCCCCGGGGTTTTCTCCGCGCGTGTTGTCTCCTTGTTAGGCAGCATAGACCAAGATGCCTATTCGTATGTTGATGATATTTATCTCACAGACAACGAATTATGGCCGCATCTATGCCGTGTTGTCCGCATCATCCTTGAGTTTGCGAGCTGTGGATACAAATTTAATTTTGCTATATCACACATCGCTTGCTATGCGGTGCTTTTTTTGGGCTATGAGCTCAATAAAGAAGGTCAGGGCTTGGCACCCCACTTTCTGGAGAAATGTGCATGCTTGCAATCTCCAACTACCCTGAAAAAACTTCAGTCTTTGCTGGGATTTTTAAATTTCAGGAGGTCTTACATTCCCGAGTATGCCCAGCGTATCAAGCCTCTTTATGCTTTGATACAACCTACATTTTCAAAAGCCAGCTGGCTCCCGGAACATTCTGCTATTTTGCATTCTTTGCAGTCTGATTTGCTTGCATCTAAGTACTTGACGCAGTGGATTTCACCTACTTGACGTTCAATGGAGGTGACACAGTACCTATTGTATACAAATCACATTTGTACACTTCAGCTGAAATACGTTTTTCCACTGTTGAAAAGGTTTTGACAGCTGTGCAGATGGCGGTCCTAAAGGAATGCGCACTAGCACAGAGGAAACGCATTCTGGTGGTTACATCTTACCCTGCCTTAGAAGCAGTGACAAAGGCGAGTGTACCAAACTCTAAAGCATTACATCCCCCTTGGATACAATGGGCCACTTCTTGATGTCTCCGGATGTCCTGTTTATTTTTGATCCCTCTCTTCAGACACAGGAGTTCTTGCAGTATGAACACGTTCATCCACCCCATCTGTCTTTGCTTACCGTAGACGCGTAACCATGTAACATCTACACCGATGGTTCGGCGCAACCGGCCACTGGTTCTAAACATGCTTATTCAGCGGCTTGTGCTATTGTGGCCGGTACAATGGTGAATGAAGAATGCAAGTCTAATATAGTGTATACAGAGGCGCTAGGAGACTGTTGTCTGAGCTGCACGCTCTTGTTCTTGCTCTCGAGTTTGCAGATCTGAGTGTTTCTACACTCATTGTGTGTGATTCCTATTACTGTGTTCAGTCTTTCAAATACAACTTATTTTTTTGGTCTCAAAATGATTATCGCGATTCTAAAGGAAGTGCAATTAAGCACAAAACTCTTTGGGTTCGAGTGGCGGATCTTAAACAACGTCTACCACTCACACATGTTATACATACTCTTGGTCATCAGCGTGTGGGAGTACACGCTCTTGGGAATTCTTTGGCTGATGAAGTAGCCAAATCTGCAGTAGCCACGTGTTCCATAGCAGCCGTTAAAAGGTCCATGACTAAGATTGATAATGACATTTTGGCAGCAATAGCTGCAACTGCGGAGGGCTCTAATTATCCACAGGAATACCTGATGTTGGAGATCAGCTGATTTCCAATGCGGACCGCAGACACACCTTAATCAAAGTCGCACATGAAGGTATGGCTTCAGCCCATGCTGGAGGGTCCGCAACTGTTTCTATCTTGCAGTTACGTTATTGGTGGCGTGGTTTATATAAACAGACACGTAATTATGTACTTTCTTGTGCCATCAGTCAACAAAGTAAACTTTCTATGGTAACGCATCCACCACTAACACAGCTTTGCATTGCGGATCGCCCTTTTGCTTGTGTATATCTTGATCACTGCGGTACATTTTTTATTCTGATACTGCATATAAATACATTTTGGTTGCAGTTGATTCGTGCACAAGATTCCTTTGGGTGTGGCCACAACCCACTGCTGACGCTCGAAATGTCATCAGGGATTTGCGTGTCTTTGTAGGGATTTTGGCCTGTGGCACCTTTCATTCTGACCAAGGTCCAGCATTCGCCATCTAAGGCGATGAAGTCTTTGGGGGTGCTGGTGCAGTTTTTGTCTACATATAGGCCTGAGGGCAACTCAATTGTGGAGCGAATGAACCGAGACTTAAAGCAATCTTTGACAGCCTGAGTCTTAGGTACTGGGAGGCACTGGCTAGCCCATTTGTATGGAGTCCAACGTGCACTTAATAATCTCCTTAGAAGACCTCTGGGTGGGTGGACCCCATATGAGATGCTATTTGGCATAAAAATGTTTGTGCCAGACCTTGATGGTCTATACGTTGCGGCAGCAGCCGCGACCTTTGACGTAGATAATCATTTACTATGTTACAGGACCTACAAGAGACCCATGCCAGTCTTTCTACTGAACATTTGCCTTCGGCAACAGATGCTGCACTGCTGATTCTGGTGGGCAGCTGGCTTCCGAAAGTTGGAGATCTGGTCAGAGAGAAGTTGGATAACGAAAAAGAATTTGGTCTCTCTTATCGTGCACCGGTCCCAGTGCTTGGCTTAAAGGGTACGCGTACAGTCATTTTACCACCACTTCACGTTCGCAAAGACAACCGCTACATCTCCATTGATAATGTCAAGCTATAACATCTGCCCGATACTGAATAGTGTGACGCCTACTGTTTCCTGCCCCACAACATCTAGGAATCCTGGGGTTGGTGCAACTTCCAATTCACCAAACGACACAGTCATCGAGATGGACCCTGTTGTTGACCATTTGCCTGTTCCCCCAGCTTCCTCCTGCAACACGGAAGTTGAATACGCATATCCCGCAAGTGAGTCTTTGCATAGATTTCCCGACAAACCTTTACACCATGGCAGTTTTTCTTATGACTCGTCCTTTACCTCCTCAATTGCCCCTACAAAATTGACTGCTTTTGCCTCCTGGTTTAAACAGACTTATTTGGTCCCTCCTTGGACATACATCTGGTTGGTCCTCGTCCTGATTTTTCTCTTTATGACAATTGGCTTTTTCACAGTGTTTTTTCTGCTCATCAATTATTATTATTATTATTGTTAATAAATATTTATAGAGCGCCTGGCTACACTTAGGCATCCCTGCGCTATCAATGACAAGCAGAACAAAAGAAGATGAACAGATTAAGGCAGACTCTGAAAGAAATCAAATACAATTTATAGTACTTCACTAATTATTTTTATCATGACGCTAGAGACAGTTGTTGGAAGATTTCAATGTGAAGCTCTCATTGGTGGAAATAAAGTAGGAAAACTCTTTGTTTTTATTTATTTTCCCGCACACACCCTAGTGGTGTCATGCTTCATCATCGGGACACCGCGAACCCTACAAGTCGCGGTGGGCTCAACCAATATTCCAGGGAGCTCTTAGGTCATATCATAGGCCAGGGGATAAAGATTAAAAGTTCACAGTTAAACCCCAGTTTCCCTTTATTCTTGGGTTCAACGGGAATATTAAAAATAAAGACAGTAGGGTCCAATGGAATGTTATGGTCCTAAGACCCTAGGGCCAACATGTTTCGGTCCTCGTACGCCCACTGTTGTGGTGCTTGGACTTTCTTCAGGGCTATGTCGTCCCCTGGTGTATTTAGGAGATGGGAATTACCCTATCCTAATTATAATAAAGGGCAGGTGGCTGCTCCTTTTCAATCATTCTTATTTTAAATGACGTTATTCCATCTGTAAATGAAAAATAGAGGGGGAGAAGACAACAAAAGGGCATATGTTAGTGTACCGAACTCATAGGACACCAACTGCAGCCATTATGTAAGCAAACATCCCCAATTTGTCTCCAGCATGCTGTTATGTTTAGTGAATCTGTACCAAACATAGTGGATTAGACGCCACGTGTGATTGTTTTATGTGGCTATCGTCTCATTTTTGTGTTCAGAAACCCAAATCGTTCACACCGTGCAATTTACACTCACTCATCTGTTAAAATATATCGTTTTGGTGAGTAATAAAGTTATCCCTGATATCGGTAATGGCGGTAGTGCGTTGAGCGCACTACCGCCATTACCGATATCAGGGATACGCCCATGTAGGTGAGAGTCCACACGGACAATTACCATCTCTAACGTGGGGTAAGATACTCTTGTGTATAATTTTATTACATATACAAACCACTTTTTTTTAAATAACTTTATTACTCACCAAAACGATATATTTGAACAGATGAGTGAGTGTAAATTGCACGGTGTGAACGATTTGGGTTTCTGAACACAAAAATGAGACGATAGCCACATAAAACAATCACACGTGGCGTCTAATCCACTATGTTTGGTACAGATTCACTAAACATAACAGCATGCTGGAGACAAATTGGGGATGTTTGCTTACATAATGGCTGCAGTTGGTGTCCTATGAGTTCGGTACACTAACATATGCCCTTTTGTTGTCTTCTCCCCCTCTATTTTTCATTTACAGATGGAATAACGTCATTTAAAATAAGAATGATTGAAAAGGAGCAGCTACCTGCCCTTTATTATAATTAGGATAGGGTAATTCCCATCTCCTAAATACACCAGGGGACGACATAGCCCTGAAGAAAGTCCAAGCACCACAACAGTGGGCGTACGCGGACCGAAACATGTTGGCCCTAGGGTCTTAGGACCATAACATTCCATTGGACCCTACTGTCTTTATTTTTAATATTCCTGTTGAACCCAAGAATAAAGGGAAACTGGGGTTTAACTGTGAACTTTTAATCTTTATCCCCTGGCCTATGATATGACCTAAGAGCTCCCTGGAAAATTGGTTGAGCCCACCGCGACTTGTAGGGGTCGCGGTGTCCCGATGATGAAGCATGACACCACTAGAGTGTGTGAGGGAAAATAAATAAAAACAAAGAGTTTTCCTACTTTATTTCCACCAATGAGAGCTCCACATTGAAATCTTCCAACAACTGTCTCTAGCGTCATGATAAAAATAATTAGTGAAGTACTATAAATTGTATTTGATTCATAACCAGGAGGGTGTACTTCTCCTTGTACCTCTTGACCCTTCAAATATACATGACCACATGGGTCTGTATAGGTAGTGTTTAACAAAACTCCGAAAGAGCCAAGTCTTCAGCTGTCTCCGGAAGGAGAGATGGTGAATGGTTAAACGCAGCTGGATGGGGAGAGTACTCCATAGTTTGGCAGCGTTGTGGGAAAACGTGCTACCGCCTGAACGTGCTCTCTTAATTTTTGGTATCACTGCCAGAAAATGGCTGGCTGACCAGAGACATCTTGCTGGGTGGTAAAAGGCCATAAGAAAGTGGTTTATCTTGGGACCTGTCCCCCAAAGTGTTTTATGAGCTATTCACAAAGCTTTGAACTTGATCCGTTCGCTTATTGGCAGCCAATGAAGTTTTTTTGGAACTGGCTTAACTGATTGTAGGTAGGGAGTGTGATAAAGCAGCCTGGCTGCGCAATTCTGTACCACCTGTAGTTTCCTTATAGTGGTCTTTGTAGTGCGTAGGTAGAGGGAGTTCCCGTAAATAAACCGCGAGAGCACCAATGCCTGTACTATAACTCTTCATGCCGGAACCGGTAGCAGTGGGAAGATTTTCCGCAGCATTCTGATAATGCCAAAACATGATGCAGCAAACTTGATTGCTTGACTATTAAAATTGAGAGATTTATCTAGCCAGACTCCCAAACTTTTGATCTGACTTTTGATTTGGTTGGTGACCAACTTAGTCCCACTGATTCCATTGAAGCACAGGGGTAGTTATCTAGGATCATTAATTCAGTCTTGTCTCCATTGAGCTTGAGACAAAACTGGTCCATCCACGTGGCCACAGCTTCCATACAGGATTCCAGATGACTTTTTTGTATTCTTTGGATGCTTTAATGCTACTACCAATTGCGTATCATTCGCATATGTAATCATTTGAATCCCATAAGGTAGGAACAGTTCGGCCAGGGGTTTGAGATAAATATTAAAAAGGGTGCGACAAGTGAGTAATTAGAGAGAACGAGAACCATAGAACGTTGCACTTTGGGGGCATTTTTAACTTGGAGCATTTTTTTTTACTTGGATTTTAATTCATAATAATATCTTTACAAAAGCGCACTGTACCTTTCAGGCTCTACCTCGCGCTGAATCCCTGGTCCACTGCGGAAATTCTGTTTGTGTGGAGGGAGGTGGCCAAAGGAGCGAGGGCTCAGGCAGGCAGGCGGAAGTTGAGGCAACTACTTAAGTCGCATGGAAGCGTGGACGCACAGCGAATGCACGCAGAGGGCAAGCCCGTCTGCGCCCGGCCGCGCCCGGCCGGGACCAGGGCCAGAACCTCTGGCCCATGGGCTAAAGATAACCGAAGGTACTCGGCCTCCCAACTGTATAGAATGCGAATTCCGCTCAGATATAGATGCACACATTCCATCAGCATCACAAATGGCCCTGCATCCTGCGCCCATTGTTCCTTTGACCTTGCGAATATCACACTAGCACATTCCACAACAGAATGGCAGAATGAACACAAAATTTTCCTTCTCAACTGTAGGTCTCTCCCGAAACACGTGGGAGAAATCAATATTTTTATTGATTGAGGAACAGCCAGAAGTCCTGTTTTGAACAGAAACCTGGCTTCACAAGGATTTGGGAATGATGTGACACAAGCGTTGGCCCCGGGCTACCACATCTTGAGACGGGGAAGGAAGCTGAAAAAAGGATGAGGTATCGCCATCTTTCTGAAAGATCACTTGAGGGGGCATAAAGAGACAGGTATTATATCAGACTACGAAAGTATGTCATTCTCAATCTCCTTTGCCTCAACCCTCACTCTCTCAGGGATCTTGGTCTACCATCCCCCTGGTCCGTGCGGACAGTTTATAAAATCACTAACAGATGCTACCGCTAGACTAGCAAGTACGTCACATAATCTGACCTTATTAGGCGATCTGAACTTACAGCGGAAGCAGCAGATCTCACAAATAACCTATTTGCCATTCAGCTATTACAAAAAGTGTTTAGTCCTACACACGAAAAAGGTCATATTCTGGACCCAGTCTTTTCAAATGACACACAGCTCTGCATAGGAAGCCCTGTCCCGATACCATGGTCAGATCACCTTTTAATACCAATTACTTGGAATATCCCACATCAGATGGCTGGGACACAAACCTGCAAGAACTGGGCGTGTCCCTGGGCAAAACTTTTGCCAGATGCCTGGCCTGAGGCTCTGGTAAGCTGTAAACCAGTGGAAGAGATTACTACCACTATAGCGTCAGATAACTATAATTGCTGGATCAGATCCTCTTTGGATGCTACGATCCCACATAAATGGATTCAGGAAATGCCGAAGGAAAAACAGACACCATGGTATTCACCCAAACTGAGAGAACTTAAACAAAATTGCAAGAAATTAGAAAGAGCCTGGAGGAAAGACTATAACGCCGGAAAAAAACAAATATACAGAGAGGCTATTAAATTTTATCAATCGGAAATAAAAAGAACGCAAGCCCAATATTTTGAGGAGAAAATAGCAGCAGCGAATGCGCCCAGGGAAATATTTCAAATTACAAAAAAACGTAACAGGTGCCCGGCGCCAGATCATCCCTCAGACTCTGCACGGGCACAATGCAACTAACTCGCAGAGTTTTTTAATAAAAATGTTTTTAGATATTTTTACCACATTCCCTCAAAGTATAAGTACAAACAAGTAGGACCAGGAAATAGACCCCCTGAGTGGCACTATCCCCCATTTGGAAGATCTTCCAACATTGGATTTGGCCACATTATCACACCTTTTTGCTCAGGTCAAATCGAGTTCCCCTCTGGACCCGGCTCCCCTTCATAAACTCTGTATGTATGTATGTGTATGTATTTAGTTCTTGTTAAGCGCATCTGTCACCCCAAGGGTATCCTGGCGCTGAGACCCCGTTAAACCATCGGAAGAATGTTTACATTGCCCTGGGGAACAGATAGGTCTTAAGGTCCCTTTTGAAGGAGAGCAGATCTTGCTTACCCCTCAGCACTAGCGGAAGGGAATTCCATAGTGAGGCGGCCGCGTGGCTAAAGGCGCGGCCACCTATCCTTACTCTAGTGATCCTTGGGATCCGCACCAGAAACGCCGATGAGGATCTCAGGGGCCGGGCAGCTTGGTACCATGAAAACAGGCCCTGGAGTGGAATTGGTCCAAGTCCATGCAACGCCTTAAATACAAGACATGTCGCCTTGAACGCGATCCTCTGTTGTATCGGCAACCAGTGTAGATCAGCTAGAGCTGCAGAGGAGGAAGCAGAGCGTGGGCGCGATAAAGCCAGTTTCGCCGCCATGTTCTGGATCCTCTGCAACTTAAGGATCAGTTTTTTAGGAGCTCCTAGAAGCAGTGCGTTGCAGTAGTCTAGTCTACTGAGTATAATACTACGCACCACCTCTGGTCTAAAACCTTGGGGGAGAATTGGCAAGATTTTGCGTAAGGCACGAAGCAGGCCCATGCAGGTCGCTGCGGTCTTATTAACTGAACCATCCAATTGTAGGTCCGGTTCGAATACCACTCCTAAATTACGGGCCGATTTAGCTCCTGCCACAGAGCCAGGAATGGAAGGTGGCCAAAAATCATCAGGCAGCGCACGGGGGAGGCGGTCAGGAGAGCAATGGAGAACCTCCGTTTTTGACCCATTGAACTGGAGTGAGTTAGTTCGCAGCCATTCAGCTGTGGCCGACATGCAGCGATGAAAGGTGTCTTTCGAAACCGACTCACTACCCTCAAATGAAAAAATCAGTTGAGTGTCATCGGCATAATTGATGACTGATATGCCGAATGACTTAATCAGTACTATAAGGGGTCGAAGATATAAATTAAACAGGATCGGGCTAATCGCCGACCCCTGAGGAACTCCCTGATTCACCTGTCGAGTGGCTGATCGAAATGGTGGTAAAGCCACCGCTTGCTGTCTGTCACTGAGATAGGACGTTAACCAATCTAAAGCTAGATTGGTTACACCCGCACTATGGAGACGCTCCAGGAGAACCGCATGGTCAACCGTGTCAAACGCGGCCGACATGTCCAGCAGTACCAGGAAAACTGACCTGCCCCTGTCGACACGCATTCGTAGATCATCTAACACGATGACCAATGCGGTCTCAGTGCCATGTGCCGGCCTAAAGCCATACTGAGCTGTATCCAGGCAGGAGTTTAATTCCAGATAGTTGGACAAGGCTTTTGTGACCCATCTCTCAAGGACCTTTATTACAAAAGGTAAAAGCGAGATGGGCCTATAATTAGCTGGACAAGATGGATCTAAGGAAGCCTTCTTTAATAGTGGAGTTAGTATTGCCACTTTCCAGCTAACTGGAACTGTCGCCGTCATCAGTGACTGACAGCAGATGGAATAAAGTGGAGGGAACAGCTCATCCTGAAATGCCTTCCAGATCTTATGAGGCATTGGATCCAATGGTGAGCCCGAGGACACTCCATTGGCCAATGAATCAAATTCCTCCGATGTAGGAATGGGAAAACAAGGTAAACAAAAAGTATCTACCCTGTTGTTATCCCGGAGCGATACCGAGTAGCGAAGAGATTCCAGTGAAGGAGGTAACGGTGACCCCAGTTGTCCGGGCACTGAGAGTCCATTCAAGATGGTTCTTATTTTCTCCTCAAATGCAGCGGCCAAAGAATCACACAGATCCTGAGAGGCCGGGATAGCGGGAGCTGTACAGGACGGATTAGATAAGTTGTTGACCAGCTTGAACAGGGTTTGCGATTTATTCGTGGCCTTATCCAAGGTATCTTCTAAGAACTTTGCCTTAGCGCTTCTCAGCTGATTCTTATATACCTGTAAGGCCACTCTGTACGCTACCCTGTCCAACTCCTTGTATCCTTTCCTCCAAGTACGCTCAGCCTGTTTGCAGCGGATCTTATGCTGTCTCAGATCGTCATTAAACCAGGCATTAAGTAGAAGAAACTGTTCTTCCGGTTCTGCTGGAGGTACTAAATTCCTCGCTATCCAGTGGCCAGGTACCTCTGGCATGGAAGCATGCTATGATAATAGCTTTCTTGAAAAAGCCAACCTTGATCCAGAGGTATGGAGTAACTATAGCCCTGTCTCCCTGCTTCCTGGGACCAGCAAAATACTTGAAAAATATGGAAATGAAATCCTCTCAGAACACCTAGAGAATCACTCCCTTCTGCATACCACCCAGACAGGCTTCCGCCCTAAATCATGGGACAGAGACAGCCTTGCTAGCAGTAGTGGAGGAATCCAGGAAAATCCTTGATCAGGGAGGGAAAGTGGCGGTCATCCTGTTCGACCTGAGCTCCGCATTTGATACGGTCAATTATAACATCTTATTTGACAGGCTCAGAATGGTGGGAGTTTCAGGCAAGGCCTTGACATGGATTAAATATTTCCTGAAAGATAGATATTTCAGGTGTTCAAGGGGAATTACACCTCCAAATGTCTGCCACTCTCGTGTGGAATTCCCCAGGGCTCATCATTGAGTCCCACCCTTTTTGATATTTATATCAATGGTCACTATTTGCCCAAACGCTATGCTGTGAGCTTGGTTGATAGTATTTTGGCCCCCCACTCATCTTCTCACGTCATGAAACAAGACCAAACTGTTGTTAACATTTCAGCGTTTCCTGTTGCTGGTGGCATCGTCTGGGATAAAGTGGATTTCCAAGTACATGGGCCAACGGAAATCGTCAACGTTTCATACGTTTTTTGTGTCTCCAAGGATGATGTGGTAACACAGGGCATACGTTCAGATGATTGGGATGTGCATGCAGTAAAAGCATTATTTTCAGATTTAAAGTATTATGCTGCTTTTAATGGTGAAGATTTATATTTTAATTCTGCCAATTATGTCAATTTGTTTTGTTATCAACACTATGGGCATCATTTCCTACATAAGACTAATACATTACGACCTGTTGTTAATTACACACAGTGGGAGCATTGTCCTACTCCATTGAAAGGGAGCTTGAAAACACTTAGACTTAAATTTACGTATTTTACAGACTTTGACAAGTCTGCTCCTAAGTCCTATTATTTTAAATGGGATATTTCTTCAACTCCCAAGGTCATGTTAACCCATACTAAATTAATTTATTCTAAATCTTTCCGACATGAGCTGTCAGTAAGGGGTTATGATCATTGGAATGCCACCACTGATTTGAAATCGATCTGGGGTTCAAAAAATTGGCAGGTGCGTGGCACTGAAGCCTTACATCGTGCCTGCCTCAGACCAGCACAAATGATGATTTTAAATGATACAGTGTACCAAACAACTTGTTTTGGCTTGGCCACTGCGAAGAAAATGATCGCCCCTGCCATTCACTCTTTAGCTGACTATAACAATTGGCGCTCATGCACAAATTATACCCTTGATTATGGGAAAAAGGTATTCCCCAGTTGCTTTGAGGTCCAAGAGGGGGGGAAAAACAAATATGTAAGGTTTATACCTCTTTACCGACCTTTCTTACTTTTTACTGGTAAATACTCTCAAAAATCCAAATAACAACACATCAGTATTCACCATAAATACAATGTCTACACACAATTATTGCTTTTTTTCTTTGTTTTTTTTATTTATTAAGAAGCAAAAAAAAAATGTTATATCAAAAAAATATATTCATATTTCATTTCTATATTTTCTTTTTTGTGCTTTACAAATATTCTGGAAACAAGTGAGTATAAATGATCAATAATGTGAACATCAAATACATTGGTTTCAAAACACGTTACTTGAACAATTGAATTTGCCCCTCAACAGATAACATAAATGTCTACATTCACATCTTACATACTATTCTTGCATCCCAACATCCATACCACACACAAAGAAGTATACAAAAAGGGAATTATAAAAACACACAACTGGATAAGTCTTCTACAGATTAATTTTTGAATAGTTTATCGAATTTTACTGTGATGGCATTGACAGCAAATTAAATTTCTTTTTTCATTAAATTTAAGTTGATCCGTTTAGAGTTTGTTGTCCAGTTGTGAAG
The DNA here is from genome assembly GCF_964204655.1 of Triturus cristatus. NCBI lineage: Eukaryota > Metazoa > Chordata > Amphibia > Caudata > Salamandridae > Triturus > Triturus cristatus. Next base: position 260,990,784 of record NC_140581.1, on the reverse strand, counting down.
TAGCTGGTCTACGTACGTTTCGGTGAAAATGTAATTAAGATCACCTTCCTCAGGACCATCGAAGAATAAAAAAAGGGGGGAGAGGGGACTTTATTCTGAAAATATAAATACATTGTATGTAAGATATAGGGAATAATGATGTTCTTAATGTTTTCTTTAGAACAACTCTTTATGTCTATTTCTTTCAAATTGCTTATACATGCAAGTCTCAGAATGGAAAGGGAAAAAAGAGAAAAAGGAAGAAAGTAAAAAAAGAGAGACTTCCCTAAGGGGAGGAGGATAGAAAATTAGATTTACACCCTTCCTTGAGATAAAAGACTTTACTTATCAGTTAGAAACAGAAAATCCATAGGATTCTTGGTTATACAACCATTGGTTACGGAAAGAAACCAGATCGCCCTGTGCTGAGATGAAAGCGGATGTTACTAAGGAGTACCTGTTTAAGGGTGACACGTAACAATAGTGCAGGTTGTTAAGACGTCATTGCCAATTCCTCTAGGGCAGCTGTAAGGTAGGACTTGGTCTATTATATACGGGGTCTGTTTATAGCCAAAGATAAGATTGAAACAAATTAAAAAGATAGTCCTATCTAAGAAGGCTGTAACTGAATGACAAACGAGTGTTGTTATCTCTTACCCTAAATATATGTTAGTCTTCGGTGTCAAGGGTATCTTGTGCCGATAATATTCTGTCCTAATTTGAGTGTTTCAGCACCGGATTTCAATAGTCTCCTAGGTAAGGGTATACCTACAGTGAAAGGACACACAAAATGGTGGTTCTAGGGTAAAAGACATTCACCACTAAATGTATCTGGAGTATCTTATATTAGTCTTACCTTCAGAGAAAGTGTGGGAGACAAAATGGTATTTTCCTTTTTCAAGGAATCTTTTATGGGAGTTCCCCACAGTAGGTTTGAGATACTGTGATTATTAATCAGTTCTAAAAAATAAATCAAACAGAATTCCAATTATATTCTAATCAGATACTAGGACTTTAAGGGGACAGCAACAAAGAGTATCACACATTTAAAAATAATTGGCATAAATTTATCCTGTTGTGGGTATGTATATTTGTTCATGAATATCCTATCTAGAACATATCAGTGTTTTTATCGGCTAGAAATAGCTAGTAGGAAAGCTGAATTGATTGGGATATTGTTGAAGTTTTGCTAAAGCTCTATGTTTCATTCTTTTATTATAGCGTATGTGAAAAGGTTTATCGATTGCATGAATTGAAATACCCCATTTTTCTTCTGTTGGTTTTATAAGGGAAAGTGTGCTTTCCTATATGATCCAATGGGTTAAACATTATTGTCACATAGAATGCATCGCTTGACAGACTAATCTTGGGCTTTACCTACGTCCATGACCGTCGAGATTCAAATTTCTATCGGCGCTAAGTTTTACTGGGAGATGTGTGTTGTCGCCGTATAGATCATGTACTATGTATGACGTGAAAGAAGGCACTATAGTTTATTTTAAAATGAGCTAGGGTTGTATTGTTACTGGTTTGGTAAAAGAGATTAAATTGCCCTGAAAGGAGAGACATTTACTTACATTTGATTGTATCTATCGCTAATCAAAATCGTGAACGGTTAAATCCCTCAAATGTGAAGGGGAAAAGAGAGGGATCTCTGTATCAAAGTATACTAAGTGTTTGTTCTAGTAAGGTAGGCGTATGGTTTTATCACTATGAGGCTCAGTGTCGGTAAAGAAGGACAAAGTAAAACTAAGTCCATAAAATGAAAGAGAGGGGGCTCTGAGTCGTAATAACTGGGTTAGTGGGATCCACTTACCTTCGGTGGTTCAGTAGAGCGCTGCCTTGTTAGCGTCCGATTCAAAGTTTGTGACGGTCAGCTTTTAGCGCGTTTAAATGTCCTGTGTATCATAGCGTGATCTCGCGATATTTTCATTATTTCCGGTTCTGTGTAACTAAAGTTGTTATGAGATTGGGCGACATTTTGGAAAGGGCATCTAATAACAGGAATTGGCAAAAAATGAGAGAGACCCTTGTATATATATGTATTCTGTTGTATTGTATGCGAAAAAGACGCGCCATCTTTGTAGGGTGAAATATCTATGGATGAGATCTTACTGTGAGATCAGACAGCATATTAAAAGCAGGTGGTGGCAAAGCGAAGTTTGTACAATGAGAATAATATTAGAAGAAGCACCCCATACTGTGTGATCTGACAGTTGCAAGCAGGGGTATGAAGGTCCTAACAAAATGATGTGTTAGGGCTTCCTATAAAATGGTCTTGCAGTGTAGAGGAAGTGTCCTGTAATGAGATGGAACAAATAGACGCCATCTTGGAGGGATTAGATAATGCAAGTGAGCACGCAGATTATAGTGATTTATAATACTAGACATGCGTGTAGTTCTTAAATGTGAGCGCTCACTTAGATATGGTATATAATCAAGAGGACTGATGTCTGTAAAAATTCTTACTTCAAAGAGATACAGGGTCTCAGTGTATGTTCTGAGTATCTGATGTTCTGAGATGGAGCAATTGGACGCCATCTTGGAAGGATTAGGAGATGCAAACAAGCACGCAGATTGTAGTGATTTGTGATACCAAACACGCGAGTAGATCCAAAATATGAAAGCTCACATAGACATCGTCCACAGTCAAAAGGACCAATCTCTGTAAGGACCCGAACATACACTCTGAGCATGTGATGTTTCCGAAACGAAACAACCAGACGCAATCTATAGAAGAGTCATAAGTGCAGAATGACGCACTAAGTATGGATCTACATACGAATACTCACATCGATGTCGGTTCTAATCAGAGAAACAAATCCTAATTAGAATAAATAAGAATTCTTACTAGGAAAGGAAGCAAATTGAAAGTAAGGAATATGACAATGTCTTTGGAGCTGCTTATTGCTTGGTAAAGATGACAATGGCATAGATGTTGGTAGATATTCAAAGGCCTCCTGTGAATAGAACATAAGTGAGTCTAGCATGTGAAAGATCAACAAGGGGACATCAGTGTCTTTTAGATGCAAGGGATATGACAGACTATATAAATGATCTCACCGCTTGGGATGGAGCAAAAAATATTCCAGACAAAATGGGTGATAATAGTCAAAAGATAAGATACATGGATTTATGATGTCACTAGCCATGTTATATCTTCATTCAGACCTTTGTTTACTGTGTCTAAAGAAAAGATCCAAAAAGTTTCTCGCTGTTTACGAGTTTTAGTTGGGTCTTTACCCGGTATATATCTGACTCGTTCCAAAATTAGCCAACGAAGGTCTGTTTCTGTGTGTTGGTTTTCTACATAGTGTCTGACTAGAGGTGCTTGTATTTTGCCTGTTCTTATGGCAGATTTGTGTTCAGACAACCATGTGCGAAATTCTCTAGACGTTTCAACTACGTAACCTAGGTCACAGGGGCATAGTATCATATAGATAACATTGGAGCTTCTACAATTAGTCATTGTTTTTAACTTCCCTTTTCTTTCTCTGGAGGTCCAAGTCTTTGTGATAATGGCTAATGCACATGCGTGGCAACTGCCGCAACTGTGATTGCCTATTGGGGGAGGTAGGCCATCTATAGTGGTTTGTTTACTGACACATGAGGTTTGTCTCTGCTGTGTACTAGTTTGTCTCTGAGGTTGGGGTTTCTTCTGAAGGCTACCAGCGGTTTCTGTGTAGGTGTTTCTTGATTGTTTACATTAAGAATCTTCCAATTTTTGTCTAGAACTGGTTTGATCTTATAGTTCAGATTTGAGTGATCTATGACACAGACTAACTTGTCTTGATTTGGTTTAGATTCATTGTTGAAAAGGGTGTCTCTATTATAGTATTTTGCTCTTTTGAGTGATTGTTTTATGAGTCTTTTTGGGTAGCCTCGAAGGAGGAGACGCTCTTGTAATTGTTCTGCATGTGTCATATAGTCTTTTATACTTGTACAGTTCCTCCTAATTCTCAGAAGTTCCCCAAATGGGATCGAATCTTTTTGGCATGATGGATGGTAACTACTGTGTTCTAAAATGGTGTTTTTCGCAGTGGGTTTCCTGTATAGATTGACTGATAGTTGTCCTTCTCTGCCCATAATCCATATATCCAGAAATTCCACTTTCTCAGATGAGTAGCTACAAGTGAATTTGAGATTGTTATCGCTCGAGTTAAGCCAAGATATGAATTCCGATAGTTCTGATTCTATGCCTGACCAGATGAAAAAAATGTCATCTATAAATCTGCACCACTGTGTGACATTTTCATAGAAGGGCGCAGCTTCGTTGTAAATTTGTTTCCTCTCATACTCACCCATGTAGATGTTTGCTACACTGGGGGCACAAGATGCCCCCATACTAGTGCCTTTGATTTGACGGAAAATGTCCTGTTTAAATTCAAAATAGTTATGTTGTAGAACTATTTGGAGACGCTCTAGAATAAATGTATCCAGTCTATCCCCAGGAACTCTAGCCAAGAGAGCTGCCACTGACACTATGGCTAGGTCCTGGGGAATATTCGTATACAGAGACTCTATGTCAAGGGTGACAAGGAATTGTGTTTTCTGGTCAAAGGGTATGTGTTCAAGAGTTGATATCATGTGCCCCGTATCTTTGATGTATGAAGCATACTGTGTGGTAAGGGGGCAGAGGCATGAGTTTATGGAGGAAACTATCGGTCTTAACGGTGGGTCCAAGATGTTTTTGTGAGTTTTAGGTACTCCATATAAGGTAGGTGTAACTGTATTTGCTTTATTGAGGAAGTCCAGTTCTTTTTGGCAGATATAGCCATCTGTAAAGGCTTTGGTTGTAATATTATTTATAGTGGCCTTAAGACGAGTGACCGCTCTCATGTTAGATGGTTGGTAATGTTCAGGTATTTGTAACATGGATTTGACTTTATTGGTGTAATGAGAGGTATCCATTATGACGATTCCTCCTGCTTTATCACATGGTGTAATTGTGATAAGCGAGTTGATCTGTAAGGACTTAAGTGCCTCTATTTCTTTGTGTGTTAAATTAGGTGTCGGTTTAGGGATAAATCTTGTTATTCTCTGTATTTCTCTTACAACAGTTTTTTCGAATATAGCCACTTCAGGACCTACCATATCCAGGGTCGGTGTAAAATTGGATGGAGGTTTGCAAACTGAGTAGTTAATGTCTTGTTCCTCTAGATCTACAGTAGAGAAGTATTTTTTTAATCTTATTTTCCGAAAAAACGAAAAAATTTCCTGATTGAGTCTAAACGAATTAAGCTGCGTGCTCGGTACAAATGAAAGACCTTTGCTGAGGAGTTTGATTTCTTCTATAGACAGCTCATGTTTGGATAGGTTCAAAATAGGAATTTGCTCATGTGCAGAAAATTTTGTCATTTCCAATACTGGTGGTTCCTCGTCCTCATATATGGCTGCTGATGTGGAGGGTCTATTGGTTGGTAATAGTTTCTCGCTGGTCTCGAGAATCTTGCCCTTGTTCTGCCCCTGCCTCTCGATAAAAAAGGGGAAGATTGTTGGCCTCTTTGATATTTTTCTGTAGGGTGACCTCTTTTGGTTCTATCGTTATAGTTTGGGTCTTCTCCGACACTGTGTCCCTCAAAATCTGAGTCAGACGAGTTGGTATCTGAAAGGTCACAATTTTATTTCTTCTGTCCGATCGTTGGTTAAATTGTCCTTGTTGTGGAGGGCCCTCTTGATAGTAATTACTCGAGAGGTAAGGGTATATTTTCTCTTGAGAGAACCATCTGATTAGAATACAATTGGAATTCTGTTTGATTTATTTTTTAGAACTGATTAATAATCACAGTATCTCAAACATACTGTGGGGAACTCCCATAAAAGATTCCTTGAAAAAGGAAAATACCATTTTGTCTCCCACACTTTCTCTGAAGGTAAGACTAATATAAGATAATCCAGATACATTTAGTGGTGAATGTCTTTTACCCTAGAACCACCATTTTGTGTGTCCTTTCACTGTAGGTATACCCTTACCTAGGAGACTATTGAAATCCGGTGCTGAAACACTCAAATTAGGACAGAATATTATCGACACAAGATACCTTTGACACCGAAGACTAACATATATTTAGGGTAAGAGACAACAACACTTGTTTGTCATTCAGTTACAGCCTTCTTAGATAGGACTATCTTTTTATTTGTTTCAATGTTATCTTTGGCTATAAACAGACCCCGTATATAATAGACCAAGTCCTACCTTACAGCTGCCCTAGAGGAATTGGCAATGACGTCTTAACAACCTGCACTATTGTTACGTGTCACCCTTAAACAGGTACTCCTTAGCAACATCCGCTTTCATCTCAGCACAGGGCGATCTGGTTTCTTTCCGTAACCAATGGTTGTATAACAAAGAAGCCTATGGATTTTCTGTTTCTAACTGATATGTAAAGTCTTTTATCTCACGGAAGGGTATAAATCTAATTTTCTATCCTCCTCCCCTTAGGGAAGTCTCTCTTGTTTTACTTTCTTCCTTTTTCTCTTTTTTCCCTTTCCATTCTGAGACTTGCATGTATAAGCAATTTGAAAGAAATAGACATAAAGAGTTGTTCTAAAGAAAACATTAAGAACATCATTATTCCCTATATCTTACATACAATGTATTTATATTTTCAGAATAAAGTCCCCTCTCCCTCCTTTTTTTACTCTTCGATGGTCCTGAGGAAGGTGATCTTAATTACATTTTCACCGAAACGTACGTAGACCAGCTACTTCACAACTGGACAACAAACTCTAAACGGATCAACTTAAATTTAATGAGATAAGAAATTTAATTTGCTGTCAATGCCATCACAGTAAAATTCGATAAACTATTCAAAAATTAATCTGTAGAAGACTTATCCAGTTGTGTGTTTTGATAATTCCCTTTTTGTATACTTCTTTGTGTGTGGTATGGATGTTGGGATGCAAGAATAGTATGTAAGATGTGAATGTAGACATTTATGTTATCTGTTGAGGGGCAAATTCAATTGTTCAAGTAACGTATTTTGAAACCAATGTATTTGATGTTCACATTATTGATCATTTATACTCACTTGTTTCCAGAATATTTGTAAAGCACAAAAAAGAAAATATAGAAATGAAATATGAATATATTTTTTTGATATAAAACATTATTTTTGCCTCTTACTAAATAAAAAAAACAAAAAAAAGCAATAATTGTGTGTAGACATTGTATTTATGGGGAATACTGATGTGTTGTTATTTTGATTTTTGAGAGTATTTACCAGTAAAAAGTAAGAAAGGTCGGTAAAGAGGTATAAACCTTACAAATTATGCCCTTGATCAGTGCTTAATTTGTGCCGGTGCTTTCCGGTGCTTAGCACCGGCACTTAATTGTCAGGGCCGGGTCTACACGTATCTTGTTGCACGTCATGTTTAATTTACCTCACTACTGGACTTGTCATAGACTGTTGTGCTCAATTTCTCGTCCGCAGTACTGCTCCTCATCCGGTGGGCGGGACACTGATTTGGGCTAGAATTTGGTTCTGCAGAAGTTGGGGCTGTGCGGCAGCAGGCAGAGTGCGCAGATTTTTCCCGATTGCGTTGCCACGCCCAAACATACCCGCAACCCACCACCAAGTCATTGTTGTACTCAGTGTGAGTGCCAGCGCGACCCGACGACGATGTTGAGGACTGGCAGGCAGCACCAGGTCAGGCAGGCCTAAGCAGTTAATAAAGATAAAGGCAGTGCAGTCAGTGTATGTCCCGCCCGCCCCACCACGAACCGGTAAATTAAGTAACGATCAACTGCCGACCCACCAGAGGGCCACAGGCGCACTGGAGAAGAGCCCGAGCATCAGCCCCAATCCTGGAGCTTCCACTGTGAGCAGGAAAGTCCCGGTGCAGGATGACAGTGCAGGTGAGGGGCCCCCTTGATGGTAGTCAAGCATAGTGGTCTAGGTTATAAATGCCAGTCTGGCCGTTTCCCCCAGGGGCCCAGTCCCCCACCTCTGTCTGGCCTCGTTCCAGAGAGCACCCACACAGTTCAAACATTGCCGCTCACAGGCGAGGCGGTAACAGTCAACTATGGCAGGGGAGTTAATGTTGCTGATGCAGGGTCTCGGCTGGCAGGAAAGAATATGTGCCTCCGTGGAGACATAGCGACTGCTGGCAGAGGGAGAGTGGGCAAGGAGTGAACAGTAGCAGGCCGCCGCAGATCACTTGCGAATTTGGGCTTTGAGGGTAGGCCGCCTCAGTAGTGTCTGCGTAGGCTTGGGGTTACCGCAGTTGCGAGTTGCCACCCGGCTCCCATCAAACATCGGTCCCCAGCCATGTAAATTATTGAAGTGGATATCGGGCGCCAGAGCAGGCGAGAGGGCCCAGGTCCACAGAGGCCATGACCGCAGTCAGTCACTGAGTCGCAGGTGTTGGTGACAGCCGGAGGAGCCACCACCGCCAATGCTGGGTCCAAGCGGGTCACAAAGGGACGTGTCTGTGGTGCAGTGCTGTGGTGCCGATGGTGGGGATCCAGCCAGGGAGTCAGTGTCCGCAGGCCAAGTCGGGCCACAGCTGGGAGGAGGAGGCCGCCTCCAAGGCTCTCGTGCTGGCTATCCTGCGCTGCCTCCAGAAGTGTCCATCTGGCTGCCACCAAGCCATGAAGTTAACACCCCTCCCGCTCTCCCGCCGCTCAGGTCACCGGCCCAGGTGCCGAGTGTTAGGGTAGGCGAGGAGGTTCTAGATCGTAGGAAGGCTACGTCTCTACTAGCCATGCCATGACATGATTCTAATAATATGCCGTGGTGGGTTTGTTTTCCCTCGATTGCTCCCTTGGTCGCCTACCCTGCGTTGCATTTTTCCAGCCCCTGGATAAACCTCATTGTCAGACATGGATTAAATGAACAGGAATTCTTCGACCAATGGGAACGTTACAAAATAGGGGAATTTGGTAACTTCCCCACGTTGAGCTTTTCACGCAGGAAAAGTTAAGATTCTTCTCGTCAAATGGACAGCTGAGTTAAAGAGGGAAGTAGGTGAGTGGCATTTCACCATTTTGTGATGTTATTGGGTTCAAATGATTGGAAATTATAAGTACTGCACTTTGAATCGTAGTCACAAAAAGTTATAACAGTTGATTTTCAAACAGCGGAACTGAGGATCAAGCTAACTTTTTTTTACTCAATAGGGACTTTAAAGGAAGTAAGGTGATTTCGAGCTGGCTGTTCAGCTGATTTCATCTTAAGGTGTTATTCTGTTCCCATGTTTACTTAGTGGCCACGTGCTCTGTCTTCCATAAGGATGTTGCATCTCCTAGCTGAAGTAAGATAACAAATTGAAGCTGTGAACAGCGCTTTAATGGATATTTGAGCAGTACTAAGGCGCTGCAATTTGTCCTGTCATTAAATGCACTCATCGAGGGAATTCCTTCAAAGGAAGTGCCCCAGCTCATATTCTTGCCGAGTCATCACAGAAATAGGCTGTTATAATGAAAGTGATACAGTAACTTGTGTGAAAACTGGCGTAGACATGTTTAAGGTGGTGCAATTCTACCTTATGTTTTTCAGCCCGGAAGGCACTGAATGGTGTGTTTTTTTCTTTGACATTTGTCAGTTTTTGATTATGTTAAACAACAACGTGTTATTTTCACATAGTAATGCATTGTGTGATTTTTTTTTTAGATACCATTAACTATAGGTGCCGCTCAGAAAAGAACCTTCCAGAAGTCTAGCAGGTCTTCATGACATGCTTACATCAACACGTGTTTTTTGCATTGCCACGCTGAAAGTGGTATTACAACTCTTTAGGAACACTGTAAAGTTTTATCAGTATTATTCAGTGTTTGCAGATCAATAAATCATGGGATGTGGACTAAAAGTAATCATAAACAGCACAGCCAGAATAATGAGCACAATTATAGCCTGACTAAACAGCGTATAAGCAAGAGGCTGTACGTGCATGGTGTTAGATCTGAGACAGGGGCTAAGTGAGAATTATTTTGGGGGTAAATGTCACTTGAGCCAATGGTGGAAGTGGGTGGAGCCAATGGAGGATGTGGGTGGGGCCAGAAAAGTGGGTAGTGGCCTCCTAAGAAAACATTTGAGCACCTGCACTTCCTATTTTACAAATTAAGCACTGCCCTTGATACATTACAAACTTTATTTCAAAATAACGTGTTTAAAACGCCTGAACTGGATCCATTGAGTTGGTTAGTTTGGCAGACGAATTTGAATGCCTGCAAACTAAGTTTTCACAACACTACCTTAAGTTATATGCAAGACAGACCTGACCCAAGGCTCCCAGATACTCATTTGGTAACAACCTATTCGGTTGGTAAATGATGTCAACAGTGGTTGCAGCACTCTACACTATCGTCCATTAAACAACATTTATCGTTGTTGTCCAATAACATTAATTTGTTCGACTTTGTCTTGGGACCCAGGGTTCCTAGAACAGAGAAATTAATTTACGCAACTTACAATGAAATATGGAAACTTTCACAAATTGAGCCTGCGTCTCGTTTGCGGGAAATTGATCAAGCAAACTTAGAAAAGGTTCTTGCTGTTGTCGACGACAGTATTAGTACGCTATCTTCCCGCATTTACACTTTAGATAATAATGTTTCTTCTGTTGTAGATATTGTACAAGAAGATGTGTTCTCTATTATATCATGGGCAAAATCAATTGCGTTCTGTGATGCAATTCGCATGGACTTTACAAACTCTAAAAATGGGATAGTACCATGAGATTATTTGAATGCCTCTGCTTTGTTTTTACCATTTAATTTAACTGAGAAACAGCAGTTTATGTCCATGAAAGATGTGATATACTCATGAGAACTGTCTGCTTTTCGCGTTCTCTGCCGTGCTCTGAGGTTTAGTCTGCACACGATATACAAGGTTGATCAACAATGCCCCTTGTTATTCTGTTCTGGTCAGTCCCTCACACCTATGCAAAAAGAACTATTGATGGACAGAATGCAGAACAATGTCATACATTCACCCCAGTACAGAGATCTGGGCCTAAATCCATTGTTTTTTTGCTCACCATGCCATTCCAGTTTGGACCCAGCCATATGTAAATCAGTCTTGACCCTGTGCCCAATGGGAACAGTCCAGCCCGAACTGCCAGGCCAGGTCCTCCCTGGACTGGAAACAAGCATCCTAGGACCGGTTTTGGGGTTTCGCCCCTCTTCAGCCAGGAGAGCTTGATTCCAGTGGCTTGGACAGTCCCTCGCACCTAGGCATAACATGACACACACAGCTGCACTACCAGAAATCGTATGCTTTAGGATTGTAAGCTAAGCATGTTGTACACACTTGGAGAGACACCTTTTCGGAGAGAAGAGCTGTGTTTGTCCTGAGATGTAATTCTTTCATCTAGGCCTTGAGATATGTCTGCTGACAAAGCCCAGAGGTCCTCTTTTTTACAATAAACTATTTCATACCACGGGGAGGGTGGTTCGGTATTGTAGCCCTTTTCCACTGTCTGTATAAAATGATATCCCCGTTTGTATTCTATGGAATTGTGACAATGCTGCCTATATTGTGTTTATGCATTTTGCTGCTAGTAATGGCACGTGTGCTGTACCATAGAGTGCGTTTGTTAAAATAAACTTTTTAAACTAAACCGCGTCTCTGATTACTCGCATTGTGGTCAAGTATGAGTCAGTGAGCGAAAGAGTTGTCTGGCTCCCGCGACTCGTGAGAGAGTCGGAAGTGTCGTATTCTGGGTGGTCTAATCATTGGTAGCTTCGCTGTTAGCCGGAGAACTAATGAGACACTATAGCTAGTCGGTTTGGGATTTTGGGTACTAATGTGGTAGTTTGGTACACCCCTATTCACTGAGGTCCGGTTTTCCTGCGCATAGTTCTGTATATGTGCAGAATCCCCGCAACAAGCCCCTATTCAAATCAATTTCTTAATTATTAAGCTTTGATACTGAAATACTATTTGATACAAAGTTGCTGCACAAATTGATAATCGTGAAAAAATACATTTGTAAAAACATAGCACAGAAGGAGAATGCTGTGTCCAGTTCTAAACAATCTTGATTGATTTCAAGAAGAGTCGGTAAAATCTCAGAGAAACAGTGTAAGAGCAATACCTTGAAACTAAAGAGCAATGAAAGACAACTAGAGGGAGGCAGTGCTGTCTTAACGCATGGCACACTGGGCAGGTGCCCGGGAGCTCCACGAGCACAAAGACCTCAGGCAGACCAGAATTTAACACAAATTTTCAGTTAATGCGGTTAAACATTTTTATTCCTGAGTGGTTGTACAGGCAGGGCCCAGTACATTGCTTTGCCCAGGGGACTGTAATGCTGTTAAGACGGCTCTGGAGGGAGGGAGGCCTTCCTTATAACTCAAAACGTGCAAATAGAATTAAAGGTAATAGAAATACCGGATCCTGCAAGTGTGGATGGAGTTGGCAGCATTGACACTTGCCAGGATGGCAGTCAGGACGACTGTATGCTGCTAATGATATATTTCATAACAATTAAAGATTTCCTTTATAATGGGGTCAAAAGCAGACCTGAAGGAAACAGGACTGTGGCCACAGTCACACTCAGCAAATGAGGCAAGATACTGGAAATGTTGTGAGAGTGGATAGGATTTAGGATGATCTAGAAGTGCACCCAGAGGTCACATTTGGTGAGGATGACATAAGTGAGACACTGTTGGAGGGACAGTGAGAAAACCAGAGTATGAAAGAAAGAATATATTTCCTATTGTCTGACCAGTATGCTGACATATTGAAAGCTGTGGCCGCCTTTGGCAAGAAACTAGTGTATCTACGTGAAAAGGAGGAAATGCAAAGCCAGTCAACTAGATTCTTCTACTCACTCTCAAAGGACAGGACCAAGAGGAGGGAAGAAACACTGGCCAAGATCACCACCAGGGCCATGCAATCCATAACCTGGGGATACAATGAAATAACAAACCCCAGAGGAAAACTAATAAGACCTTGTAAGAGGTATAAGGCCCAGGGATGATACTACCTCAGAGGAACTTCATCTTAAATGAGGAGAAGCAGCAAATTCCTTTGCCCCTCTTCCTAGTCATCCTTATTTTGCACATTCATAAATGCATTTCACATCTGTATTTTATTTTCTACTTGTGACATGTTATGTTATGTTATGTTATTGTGTTTATAAAGCGCTCAACTCACCCTGGGGTATCTCGGCGCTGCCTAGTAGACCAACAACTTAGACAAAAGAAAACCAGCAGAAAAGGCTAGGAGCAAGTTCAGAACAAAACACCTTTAAGCTTTTTCTTGAAAAATTCATATCTGGGCGTTGCTCGCAGAGCAAACGGGAACTGGTTCCAATATTTTGGGGCCAGATAAGAGAAAGATCTGCCCCCTGACCGAGAAAGACGGAAACAGGGTACCTGCAGAAGACCCTGAGAGCTAGATCTGAGATTCCTTGTGGGACAATATTTTAAAAGTTTTTTTGTAAATAGAGAGGTCCACTATTGTTAAGAGCAGAATAGGTGAAGCAGCAGATCTTAAAGAAAGCTCTCTTTTTCACCATTAGCCAGTGGAGTCCTCTAAGTAGTGGTCGAGAGGGGGTGCCTGTAGGTTGATTCAAGATCATCCTTGCAGCTGTGTTCTGGACTACCTGCAGCTTAGCTAGGTGGGTCTCACCTACTTCTGCCATCAATGCATTGCCATAATCCAACCGACTGGTGACCAGGGCTTGTACCAGAGTTCTGCGATGGTAGGTAGGCATATAAGGGTGGATTTTCCGCAAAAGCCGAAGGCTATAGTAGCAGGATGCAGATGTGGACACGATATGTTCTTTCATAGACAGTGCCCTGTCAATTTTTATGCCCAGGTCATTGACTGAGATTTTTGGGGTGGGGGCAGAGCCCAGTTTAGTTGGCCACCAATCGCTTGACCAGGCATCGGTTGCTTTACCCAGTAACATAATCTCTGATTTGTCTGGGTTTAGTTGTAGGAAGTGTGCCGTCATCCAATCATATATTGTCTCCAGACCATTTGCAAAGCGAATGTTTTCCTCCTCTAAGTTACCCCCCATATTGAACAAGAGCTGCGTATCATCTGCGTAAGAGATGATCTCGAAACCCAACTGTTCAGCTATTCTTGCCAGAGGAGACATGTACATATTGAGGAGGGTCGGGCTCAAACAAGAGCCTTGCGGGACACCTCTCTTCAAGGGCATCTTTGGCGAGGAATAGGGACCCAGGATAACTGTTTGGGATCTATCCGCCAGGAAATGTTTAGCCATTTCAGAGCCATTCCTTTAATACCCCCCGAGACTAGTCTCTCCGCAAGCTTAGTATGCGAGATGGTATCAAAAGCTGCGGAGAGATCTAGAAGGATCAGTATTACTGCACCCCCTGCATCAACTGTTCGTCTAAGTGAATCAGATACTGCCAGCATGGCTGTTTCTGTACTGAATCCTTTCCGAAAGCCCGATTGTGAGGGGTCTAGAATTTCATTTTGTTCAAGGTAAGAACAAAGTTGTTTATTTACAAAACCTTCCAACAATTTACCCAAAAGTGGTAAAAGGGAGATGGGATGGTAATTGGAAAGAATAGTTGGGTCCGCTGAGGGCTTTTTCAGAATAGGACGGACAGATGCCTCTTTCCAAGTCGTAGGGATGGTGCCTGTAATTAGAGAAGAGTTGAGAATGTCTCTAACGGCAGGAGCACAGCTAGTGGCTAAAAGGGCCATGGTTCTTGGGGGACATAGGTCATTAGGGGAGCCTGATTTTGCCTTGGACAGGCCCTTTATGATCTCATCAGTGGTTGTTAATTCAAAGTGCTCCAAAAAACCCTTAACCGTTGGGGCTCCAACATTTGGTTCGGACAATAGATCTGGAGTCGATGACATTTCTGAAGGAAAATTAGTATACATTGTGGATATCTTATCCTTAAAAAACAAAGCCAAGAAATTACAGAGGTCCTGAGATTTAATAGGTGTTTGGGCGCAGACTCTGGGAGAGGAAAAATCTTTGACTATTGAGAACAAAACTTTAGAAGAATTACTGGCTTGTTCTATCTGTTTGATAGTAAAAGAGCGTCTTGCTAATTTCAGATTTAGATGGTAAGTGGCCAAGGACTGTCTAAATAGGAATCTGGATTGACATTCCTTATTAACTCTCCAAATTCTCTCAAGGCGCCTACAATTAGCTTTTTCCTTCTTAAGCTCCTCTGTATACCAAGGACTAGAGTTTCGTCTAGTAACTGCACTCTGTTTAAATGGTATGGTTGCATCAAAAGCAGTAATAAGAGCAGTGTTAAAGGCTTCTAATTTCTCGGCGGGCTCAGTTAGATCGGTTTCCCCAGGAAGAGGGAAGGTCTTGTTAAAAGCTTCTAGAGAAAGATTTCGCCACACTCTATGCTGGCCCAAAGCTATTCTCTTCTGTGGTTCACCCTTTTTTTCCCCACCGCTTATTAAGTGTGAAGGAAATCATTGAGTGATCCGTCCAAAACAAGGGGTAAGGTGGATCACAGCTCAATTGATCATCGTTAGTGAATACTAGGTCTAGTAAGTGGCCAGCTCGATGTGTTGGGCCAGCTAATCGTTGAGTAAGACCTATTGAATTCAAGGCGACCAAAAGTTTATCTACCTCTGGATTCGCGATATCTTCCGCATGAAAATTGAAATCCCCAAGAAGGAGAAAAGAATTAGCTGCAAGCACATGCAGTGCTATAAATTCAACTAAAAGGTCAGGAAAATTGGCTTTAAAACCGGGAGGTCTAATCAGTAGTGCACCATACCAGGAGTCCGTGGGAGACACAATAACCTTAAAAATTCCTAATTCAAGCCAATCATTTTGTACTGAGAATACCCAATTCCCTCGTAGATGCTTCTGGAAGGCAATTGCGATACCACCACCTAATTTCCCTTCCCTGTTTAAATGTATAAATTGATAATTATCTGGAATAGCCAGATGAATCTGGGGAAGGTTAGTAGAGTTTAACCAAGTTTCTGTGAGGAAACATAATGCCGGGGTGTACGAAGTGATGAGATCCCAGATTTCAAATGGGTGTTTGGCAAGAGACCTAACATTGCAGAGGATATTTTGACCCCACGGTGGAAGGGGTAGGGGTCAGATTCCCTGGGATGTAATCCCCTATAAGAAACCCCATGGGGAATAGGCAACGCTGACACGCAACCGGACCTTCTAATGCCATAGGAAAAGTCTGATTACAAGTGATGTGCTTATGCCACCTTTGGACCCACGAATGTCTTATGGCCCACAAGGATTCCTCTGAGTAAGTGATACGGCTATTGCAGTCACTTGCCTGAGGGGTAGCAGCATCTCCAGCCTCTAGTCGCGGCTCGGCGCGGACGGGCGCAGTCGGGCTTGCCTTTAGCGCGCCTTCGGCGTGCTGTCGCCGTGTCCGCTGCACGCACGTGCTGTCATCGTCTTTTGTAGGCAGGGAAAAACCAACGACTAGCGCGCTAAGCGCAAGCCCTATCCAATATGTCACCCGTATTTATTTAACGATGAAAAAGGTGACAAGGAGCTAACACCGTACGTGTTTTGCTTAGCTACCATAGCAAGCGTGAAAGCACCATACATAAAAACAGGCACACCACGCAAACAAAACGATTAAAAAGTACAGAGCTGAAATTAAAAGAAGAACGATACCAAAGCATAAACAGTATCAAGCTCCCGGCTTCCGCCTCAGGAGTTAGTCTACATGCATAAACCATGTAGCTGAATGTAAATACAAAATGAGGAAAGGAAAACACAGAAAAAGGGAGTAAAACGCATAGAAAGAGAGAGATAGATGCAGAAGAGAGGGACAGAAAGAAAGAAAGAGAAAGCTACAAAAGGACAGAGAGGAAGATAAGAGAAAGGCATACCTTTAAATGTGTCACTGACATATTTCATTTGCCAAGAGGCAACAAATGTGTGGTGCAAGCACTTCATCCAGAATTAGCCCGCAATTGTGCAGAAGAAACAACGGCCAATGATATGTCTGCAAAGGCTGGAATACCGCAAGCAGTAACTATAAATGTTATAGTTGAGGTAAGAAAACTGCTGTCAAATAGAAGTGCTAATGGCAATGTCAAGTAAGTATCTGAAATTGAAAATGTAGACACAAGTAAATCAGAAGTACCTTATGTGGCAAACACGATGCATTCAAAGTGATTTATTTGCTTTGCACGTTTAAGAACGATTGGTGAGAAACACAACAGAATAGTGCAAACTTATGAAGGACATACGCCACTTGATTAGACTTTCTAATCCTGCAGTGTTAGACCTGTTAGCTTTAGGGTGATCTCTCACCCAAACTTTTTGCCTTCTTTCACAATTTTTGCTGATCTCATTTATGCTGGCCTTATGACACTGTGCACTTTACCACTGCTAACTAGTGGTAAATTGCATGTGCTCACTCCTTAAAACATGGTAACATTGGCATGTCCCAAATTGGCACATTTAATTTACCTGTAAGACTTTAGTAAAATGGCACTAAATGTGGTCAGGGCCTGTAAATTAAATGCTATTAGTGGGCCTGCAGCACTGGTTGTGCCACCCAATTAAGTAGCCCTTTAAACATGTTTCAGCTTTGCAGCCTGTGTGTGCATGTCGACATGGTAAAATAAACTTTTTGCAAAGTCCAAACCTTCCTGATTAATACCTATAAGTTTCCCCTAGGGTAGGCCCTGGACAACATAGCAGGCCGTGTGCAGTGTATTTAAAAAGTAGGGCATGTACTTTTAAGTTTTACATGTCCTGGCAGTGAAATACTCTTAAATTCATTTTTCACTACCGCAAGAGCTTCCTCTCCCATAGGATAACATTGGACTTACCTTATTACGCTTAATAAGCTGTCATTTCCAAATGGGAGATGGGAGAATAACATTGGACTTACCTTATTAAGTTTAGTAAGCCGTCATTTCCAAATGGGAGAAGGTAACCAGTTCATGTTTGGTGTCTTTGGAATTGTAATGAAAAAACATGATGATGAAATCAGATTTTAAATTACACAATTTTGAAAATGCCACTTTGAGAAAGTTGCCAATTTCTTGACTCAGCTGTTTAGTGCCCATAGCCTGTCTCTGGGTCACATGACTAGGTGTAGCTGACAGACTTTGTGCATTCCTCATAGACAGTCCCGTACAATAGATAGCTTAGGTGTGCCTGGATGGGCAATCACTGGCAGGATGGGAGGGCGGAACTAGGTACAACATTGCTTACACTTAAATAGACTGTGTCCTGCCTCTACATAAAGTGCTGCATATGCCTTGTAGTTAGTCTTATTTAGAGAGGGGCAGGAGAGGTCGTGGCAGAAGGAGAGGTGCCAATCAAGTCCACTGGCAAAAGGACGAAACAGTGGGGGACAACACGCGGAGCAAGGCTCGGGATCAACGAGCAGGCCCAAGCAACCAACGAGTCTGATCACAAACCTTTCCTCAGTGACCCTTACGGTTGATGAGAACTCTGTCCTCGAGAAGGGGTTAGGTTTTATACCTACAGCTCGTTTTGACCGCTTCAAACTCAAATGCGAACTTTCTGAATTCTTTAGGAAACTCAGTTTGACACAGAGACACCAAAAGCCTACTTGCACTTCTACAGGAGATCATCATCCCTGATGGAGCCTTTTTTCTAGTTACCATGAATATAGAAAGCCTTTACACATGCATCCCACAGGATGATACTATCAGTGTCATCAGAAGTACTCTAGAGTCTAGTACTTGGAATTACAAAACTCTGCGCGAATTCGTGGTCACTTGTGCTGCTCTTGCACTGAAACGCAATTTCTTTGAATACAAGGGTGACCTTTTCCTACAATCAACAGGTACATCTATGGGCAGCACATTCGCGCCGTCTGTGGCAGGGTTGTATGTGTTTGATTTTGAGTGCAAACACATCTTATCTCCACATAACCCTTTTTCATCGAACATATTTTTCTGGAAAAGATATATTGATGATGTGTTGATCATCTGGAAAGGATCTGAAGAATCTCTTTTGGAATTTTACAACTGGGTAAACACCTGTGATCCTCACCTTAAGTTCACACATACTCACGATAAGGATGAGATGATCTTTCTGGATGTGGTCATTACCAGAGTAGGCAACGCCCTACAGACCAGAAACCACTATAAACCTACGGCAAAGAACAACCTGCTGCACTTTTCAAGTTACCATCCTCGCCCATTGAGAGAGAATCTTCCCTTTGGTCAGTATCAACGTCTCCGACGCAATTGCAGTGAAGTTTCTACCTTCAAGAAACAAGCACAGGAACTAACCATGAAGCTGAAAGACCGTGGCTACCCTGATAAGATCCTCTCGAAAAGTAACAAAAGAGCCAGCAACCAAAACAGGGATGCCCTGCTGGAAGTTAATGTGAGAGATGACCAGGACACCATACCTCTCACGTGCGTAACCACCTACAACGCAGCGTCTAATGCAGTAAGCAAATCCATCAGAAAGCATTGGAATATTCTGAAGAGCAACAAACACGAATGGGAAAAACCCTTGTTCTCATACAAAAGGGCAAGAAGCATCAAGGACACCGTGGTACATACTCGCCCCAGAGTACAGGATTAGAATCTGGATCAGTCCATTGTCAGCACGTGGGGTCTTCCCCCAGTTGTTGGCCACTATCCTTGTGGTTCATGCAGCGTCTGTCATTTGACTTCTCCCTCTAAGCACATAGCACTTGAACCAGGTAAATAATGGATACAGAAAATGCATACTAACTGCAATTCCACAGATTTGGACTACTTAATAACATGCCCATGCGGACTAAGATATGTTGGCATGACAAGTAGGAAAATCAAACAGCGCATTTGCGAGCATCGTAGTACTATCCGTTGTCGTAAAGTGAGCACCAAACTCACTGAACATTTTCTACTTTTGAATCACACGACAAATGACTTGAGATGGACAGTCATTGAAAAACTGAACCCAGGACCAAACATCCAACAGTTACTCTTTGAGAAAGAACAACGCTGGATTTATCGCTTATCCACACACCAAATAGGACTGAATGATAACATTCCATGGAGCTCAGTACTGAAGCGATGAATTGTTGACTCAGTTGACCCAATTGGAGCACTGCCATTTTTAGCCTCTGTTTATCTCAGCTTGACTGAATCATGAACATCGTCATAACACTCTGGTCTGCACCATTGCGAGTGTTTCTCTATAGATTCAGATGCTTTTTCAGCTCCCCAGTACAAGGGTTAATTGAGGATGTTTTATTATTTTTGTCCTTTTAACCAGTGACAATGCAGACTAATACATCGGGATTGAGTTATTTGGCTTTCCAAAACTACAACACCCATTGGCTAGTCACACTTACAATAATTAAATTTAATGTGCTCGTAGTAATCAGACGTACCACTTTTTGCTAGATAGTTAACGAACTTTGCTGCAAGTTGCGTGTTTTCTGTTGATCCCACGATCCTAGTAAAGTTTGTCCGTTCAACATCTTGCAAGTAGTACACGCCCCCACCTCTGACATCACACGCACGCATTGGGTATCACGTGACCGGTGTCACAGAGTACTTACTTCCGTGTTTATCCAGTACTCATTAACATCCGGGCCGAGCAGGACTGATCCAGGTCTATTGCGGGAGTGTGCGAGCATGGAAGTAAGTTGGGGGTCCTCTCTCATAGCTTTAGGTTCCCTCAGCCTTTAAGACAGTATCTCTCAGCCGAGCAAGATATATTAACCTTTTGCTTGTCACTTTTACAGATACTATAGCTCACTACCCCCCTCTCGGACCCATGATGTTAGTCGTACATTGCATACGAGTAAGCGGACCATTGTTTTTCCATGTTACTGTATTTTTAATCACTACTGTTAGGCATGCACTGGAGCAACGGTGCCGGGCAACTACCATGGGCGCCCTAATCAGCATGCACGACACGTTCACAAGTCAGCTCTCATTTTTTAACACAGCGGCAAATAGCCACTACTTAGGCAGAATGTCTGCTGAATACACAGAACATTATAATCTGATGCAGGCACAACAAGTCTACCGAGCTCATTATAAACACCTTTGATGTTTTTATATGCTCACTGCTAAGACGAGTAACGCTCGCCTCTGGGCGTTAGTGGCTAAAATTGCTATTTACACCCACTCCCGCTCCACAGCACGGGATTACCAAATTGTTTGTTCACTCGATTTCGTAAAGGACAGCAAGTAACCAACAAGTCACATGTACATGTTTTTTATGTGTGTTTTGTCTGTTTTTCTTTTCTTTACAGAATTTATTAGCCCTGGAATAGTAAGAAGGCTTTTCAGTAGAACCGTAAGTTTTACCACTTGATTTCCACTGGTTAGGGTGCGCCTTAGCGTGCGCATACCGCCGTGGTTTTCCACCTGGTCCTGAAGAATGCTTAGCCAACTGGGCATGACAAGCAGAAACATGTCGACCATTTTTCTTTCTCACTAATTTAAATCGGACGAGCTTTGGTTATCCTAACCAACCAGTTCTAGTCCGTTTCACCTGTTTTTAATGGTTTTTGGTTTGCCTTGATTAAATCAGTTGTTGGTTAAAACCATTAACCTTTTAAATTCACATCCACCTTCCCATCAAAAACCAGCTCCGCTGTAACTCCGGCGTCGCAGCACACCAGGGAGGCACTCGGCCTCCTTGGTGGGAACCCGATGATGGAGCATGTCACCAACCAGGTTGGTGAGTGAGGGTTCTTTTAACAAATCCTTTTGGTTTTTGCCCACGCTGTTGTTCTTCTTCCTTTTTTGCCTTATTCACTCTTTCGTTGTTTACTAGACTTCAAATGGAAACCTCTAGAAGCTTCTCCTCACTTCAAAGGCACAACTGGGTATAATTATTGGACCTTAGGCACCACCTCTTCAGTACACTCTTGGACTTATGGATACTCTGCCAGAATGAAGGACTGCTGTGCTGCTTAAAGGATTGCCACTCTGTTGGCCTGCTGCCCTGCTGTGCTGACCGGCTACCTGCTGCCCTCCTAACTTTGTGAGAAGGGCTGGACCTGCATCTATTGAACCCAGGACTCCAAAGCGACTCCAAGGGCTAGTCTGCTGGCCACCAGACTTAATCTCAGGGACAGAAAGCTATAACAACTCTAAACGCAGCACCTAGATTCTGACATCTGTGAGTCTATGCTGCCAAGTTATGCCACCCCAGTCCTGGAGCCTTGACGAAGGTCTAAGGTGCTCTGCCAGCCTCTGTGGACCCAGTGGAACCAATGCATCTCCTCTGCTGCACGGCACAAGCCCGAGTAGACCCGACGCATCGCAAAGACCAGTACTGTAACCTGCAGGCTTTTTGGAACTGCTGCTGCGCAACACATGCTCGGTGCATACCCTCGCATCCCTCGTCGATGAAAGCCTCTACTACAACACCAAACTTTGCATTGCATCCTCGAAGCACCTTTGAACCGATGCATCGCCATGACTGTGTGCCACATCCTCGATGTCATACTTCGCATTGCAAGCCCTCATTGACGGGATCCTTGATGACGATGCAGAACCTCACATCACAGCCTCTCTCCAACTTAGAACCAACACATAGCTTTGGCTGCACGATGCATATCGGATGCTGATCCTTGCAGCGCACCGCAAACCAAAATTTAAGGTACTTTGTTCAGCGGGCCTTACTGACCCCTGTAGCCAGCCCATGTTTTATCACTGGTATCCTTAACTCATGACTTTGTCGCGGTCCAGCGCAACCAGATTTCCACAATTGGCGCTTTGGACTATTTGGCACTATTTTCACTTAAACCTTTAAACCTGTATATCTCCGTTTCTACTGATTGAATTTTTGTCATTTTGGTCTTGTTTTATTTATTAAAGATTACTCTATTTTTTCAAAATCTGCTGTGGGACCTTTTTTGGTGTGTTTTCACTGTGTTACTGTTTGAAGTGTTCCACAAATACTTTACACTTTACCTCTTAGTTAAGCCTGACTGCTTAGCGCCAAGGTACCCAAGGGTTGGGCACAGGTTCATTTAGGGTTGCTTGTGACTTCACCCTGAGGAGGATTGTGGTTGTAGCTTGAGAAGGGTTTCAGTCCCCCCTTCAAACAGTAACCCAATTCCTTAAAAACATGAACAATGAACACCAATAATCACATAGACACTCAGGGGCCTATTATGATGGCGGGCGGACTTTGTCCGCCCGCCACCGTAACAGAATGCGGGACCGTCCGCCAGGGGTGTGGCGGTCCCGCACCTGCAATTAGGATGCCACCGTGGCGGTGGCAATCCCCATTCCCATCTTTGTGGTGGGCGGAGCTCACAGCACCGCCCACCACAATGCTGGGAATGCACGTTGAGCATTGACATGCAGAAAGTGACAGGCACCGCGCGGTGCCTGCCACTGTGCCCATGCCAATGCAGGGGGGTATCATAGGTACCCCCATGTGCACCCCTCACCCCCCCAACACCCTGGGGGCCCGCTACAGGCCCCCAACAGCGAAGACCGAATGCCTTTCCATGGCGGCAACGCCGCCATGGAATGGCTGCTTTCCGCTATCATCATAAAATGGATGGCAGTGTCTTGCAGACACCGCCTCCATGGTATGCATGCTTTAAGTGGCGGACGGTCTTTCTGTCCGCTGCGGACCCCCCAGCCATCCTAATATGGCTGGGGGTCTTGAAGTGTGGATGGCAGGCGGATTGCCCCCGCCGGGCCAGAGGTGACTACTGCCGGCCCGGCGGGGGCTATCCGCCCGCCATCCTAATGGGCCCCTCACTATTTCACGAAAGAATGCATGCTGGGAAAAGTACTGATCTTGTAATAACGGCAAATGACACATCTGCTAGCATCAACGTGATAGTTCTAAAGGAGATGGTGATAGTAAACAATATCTTTAAAGACAAGACATACTCAAAATACCAGATGTCTGTACAAACTGACAGAAGCAATACTGGTTGGTGCCTTACGGCCTAAATATCAAAAACCCACAGATTGGCTACTTTCCCCACCAACCAGGTCTCCAGATCTTTCATCATCTGTTCAATCAACAACTTCCTCTGTAAATGAAGACATGCTCATACCTATAGCAGGCATGTAAATAACTTACCTGTCACTAGACCGCATGCAGACAGAGAAGAGTTAGGGATGGATTATCCCAAAAAAGTAGACACATATTCAAGACTGTTGCATACTGCTCAGCACTTCTAGAAAGTAGGGCAGATAGGCAAATCACCTTAACATATACATTCAAATCAACATGATCTATCAGTATCGTTTAATGTCTTCTTTTATAGTTTTAGAAATCTGTATGTTCTCCTGTAGCAGTTTTCTCGAGATATATATGAATGTTTAAGGAGGGTGGCTTGTTATTGGAGTTTGAATTTGACTTCACAAATCATTTGTTTAACAAATATTGTTTTATTTTGTTCATATAGTACAGGGCAGAACGTGTTTTGGGAATCTCTACTGTAATGTATCAGAACTGGCGGCGCTAACATAATGCAAAACAATTTACAAGATATACGAGTGAAGCAATTTCTTCATTGCATAACCCTTGATAGACAAAAAAAACAAAAAACTAAAGATTGAGTTGTTTTACTTGCAAGAATGTCCACGTAGGTTTCTTGAAATTGAAATGTTGCGTTTAAAACACACGTGTCGTGGATAATTCAGGCTAAGCAGTTCTAGTCCACCTCTTCCCTCCCAGTTCTCCCTTCCACTGCCTCTTAAGCTATCTGCAGGCTCTCGTTAAGATCAGACCTGGCAGGGTCAGCTGGGGTGACAACATGCTTCTTAATAGCAGGGTTGTGCAACTTGTGACCTTTTCAGGGCTGTAGAGGAGATCGCCACCTCTAGTTACAAGCAGCAGAAGCAACTCTTCAGCAGGCCAAATGTGTGTAATTGTGTTGCACATTCTAGGCCTGTGCTGCATTGTACATTTCTTTTGGGAGACCTTGTTGTTAGCAATGGTGAAAGCATTTGAGTGGTTATGCACAGGCATCTACGAAATAAAACATTGACAATATTGTAAATAACTTGTACAGCTTCTTCATTTATAAATGTATCTGTTTTTGTATAATAAATGTACGCCCTGGCAAAGAGCAGTTCTGTGTAGCTGTGTGAATAAATGTATTCTCCAGCAAGTAAATTGTTAGGTGCAGCTGCTTTAAGTCGGGTATGGTGAGGTGTTTGTTGGATTTAACTTGGGACTTATACATACAAATGCCAACAAAAACATAAACACACACACTCTTGTTTCTGTTTTAAAGGTCTTAAACGTGGTTATATTACAAAATATGCAGTTATAAGTAGCCCTCACAATTCACACTCCTCTCATTACCTACTGCTCCTTAAGGCCCCCTTCTGCATTGGATCTGTATAATGTATTTTAACCAGTGTGCTTTTTGGGAAATCTGAAGCTCATCCCCCACCCCCCATCTTGCTGACCAAGCTACGCCCCTGTTTGTAGTGTATAAAGCACATATACTTAGCTCAGAAATTCTCCTAGTTGGTGCATAAGCTGCAGCAGTATTTAGAAAGTGTGGGGTGTACTGCTGTCTGTTTCTGAGCTGTATGGACTATAGCTCATGCTTTCACTTGGCAAATGCACTTTATACATTGCAAAGACTTACAAACAGACACATAGCTGTGCTCTTAGTCAGAATCAAAACACCATGGTGCCGATCACGATCCGGTAAAAAAAAGGCCCGTCCGACTCGTATCCGGTCTTTTTACCGTACGAATCGTACAAGTGCCGTACAAACTGGCAATCACGATTCGCATGGTAAAAAGTCCATACGAACCGCCTTGGGAATTATTCCCCACACGTCCTCGGGTCGGAAAATGTGTCCGACACGTCCTCGGACGATTTACCGTACAAATGTGAAAAGTGAAGTCCGACCGAGGAATCACGATCCAACCCGTGCGTCCGATCTTACAACCGTATGGTAAAAACACCGTCCGCACCGAACTCCCATAACAACCATGGAGACATGTGCCCGCATACGCGCCCAACACTCCCCCCAGCACCCATACGTTCGAGTCGTACTCCCCGTGTATGTACACCCCCCCTGTATGTACACCCGTGTATGTGTCGAACCCCCACCCGTGTATGTACACCCGTGTACGTTCGAGTCGTACCCCCACCCCTGTACGTGTCGTACCACCGTGTATGTACACCCGTGTACGTTCGAGTCCTACCCCCACCCGTGTACGTGTCGTACCACCGTGTATGTACACCCCTGTACGTTCGAGTCCTACCCCCACCCGTGTACGTGTCGTACCACCGTGTATGTACACCCCTGTACGTTCGAGTCCTACCCCCACCCGTGTACGTGTCGTACCACCGTGTATGTACACCCCTGTACGTTCGAGTCCTACCCCCACCCGTGTACGTGTCGTACCACCGTGTATGTACACCCCTGTACGTTCAAGTCGTACCCCCACCCCTGTACGTGTCGTACCACCGTGTATGTACACCCCTGTACGTTCGAGTCCTACCCCCACCCGTGTACGTGTCGTACCACCGTGTATGTACACCCCTGTACATTCGAGTCCTACTCCCACCCGTGTACGTGTCGTACCACTGTGTATGTACACCCCTGTAAGTTCGAGTCCTACCCCCACCCGTGTACGTGTCGTACCACCGTGTATGTACACCCCAGTACGTTCGAGTCCTACCCCCACCCCTGTACGTGTCGTACCACCGTGTATGTACACCCCTGTACGTTCGAGTAGTACCCCCACCCGTGTACGTGTCGTACCACCGTGTATGTACACCCCTGTACGTTCGAGTAGTACCCCCACCCGTGTACGTGTCGTACCACCGTGTATGTACACCCCTGTACGTGTCGTACCACCGTGTATGTACACCCCTGTACGTTCGAGTCCTACCCCCACCCGTGTACGTGTCGTACCACCGTGTATGTACACCCCTGTACGTGTCGTACCACCGTGTATGTACACCCCAGTATGTTCGAGTCCTACCCCCACCCGTGTACGTGTCGTACCACCGTGTATGTACACCCCTGTACGTTCGAGTAGTACCCCCACCCGTGTACGTGTCGTACCACCGTGTATGTACACCCCTGTACGTGTCATACCACCGTGTATGTACACCCCTGTACGTTCGAGTCCTACCCCCACCCGTGTACGTGTCGTACCACCGTGTATGTACACCCCTGTACGTTCGAGTATTACCCCCACCCGTGTACGTGTCGTACCACTGTGTATGTACACCCCTGTACGTTTGAGTCCTACCCCCACCCGTGTACGTGTCGTACCACCGTGTATGTACACCCCTGTACGTTCGAGTCCTACCTCCAACCGTGTACGTGTCGTACCACCGTGTATGTACACCCCAGTACGTTCGAGTCCTACCCCCACCCCTGTACGTGTCGTACCACCATGTATGTACACCCCTGTACGTTCGAGTAGTACCCCCACCCGTGTACGTGTCGTACCACCGTGTATGTACACCCCTGTACGTTCGAGTAGTACCCCCACCCGTGTACGTGTCGTACCACCGTGTATGTACACCCCTGTACGTGTCGTACCACCGTGTATGTACACCCCTGTACGTGTCGTACCCCCTCGTGTATGTACACCCGTGTATGTGTCGAAGCCCCACCCGTGTATGTATACCCCTGTACATGTCGTACCCCCATGTACCTACACCCGTGTACGTCAGAGTCGTACCTCCACCCGCGTATGCATGGAGCGTACCCCCACCACAACATCCTAAGGACGGAGCGCACCCCAGGTCCCAACATCACAACCGAATGTACGACTCGTACCAAGCCACACACAAGGACAGCACTGTACAACAAAATGGGCCATGTACACACCGTATACACGCCAAAAAACACACGTACACAACCAGGACAAACCAAAACGACACAAGAATACACCATTCGAATGGCACAAAGCCACAAAACATGTCCAACAACTACCAAAACAACACATTCACTGACCTGCAACTGCCAAAAACAAACAGAGGCCCAAAACACCACCACTCCTTATAACACACCCACCCAAACTTCAAACACAGCCACACCCACCAATGGACCAATAAAAAGGGCCCACACACACAAACCATGAGCCTTTGCAACAGACTCACTGCTGCCAGACCCCACAGACAACCTACAGCACCAAACTAGAAGCTTCACCACACCTTACACTTGCACACCTTCACACAACCACCTTCACAAACACCCCCTCATCACATTCACACACACACCTGCACAACCACACCCACACACCCACAACCATCCACACCCCCCCCCACCATCCACACCCACACCCCTCACCATGCCCACTAACAAGAATCCAAAGTTCAGTAACCGAGAGTTGGAGGTCCTTGTCGATGAAATCCTCAGAGTCGAGCCACAGCTCTTTGGAACATTGGTCAGACAGACCAGCATTTCAGAAAAAACAGCCATGTGGCAGACCATCGTCGATGCTGTGAATGCTGTTGCGGACACCAGAAGGAACAAGCAGGAATGCCAAGCCAGGTGGTACGATCTGCGGAGGAGGGTCCGAGCCAAGATGACGGATGAACACAACCAGGCCAACGTCACTGGAGGAGGGCCGTCCCGCAGACCCGTACACTACCATCCCTGGGAGGAGAGGGTGATGGCCATACTGCCGGTGGAGGCAGTCGCAGGATTAGGAGGACTCCGAGACCCGGGTGAGTACACAAACAACGCACCTCACATGGGGGGAACGTCATCCACAACCAAACTCACAAACAGGCACGCAACCACCCCAAGCTATCGCATGACTCAACCACACTCCATGAACACGCACATGCCACTGGTGCCACCATGCCCCATGCACCCAGCTGGACAATGTCAAGTCACAGGCCACAGAAGACACCAACACATGACACGGTAACCCGGATGGTGGGAGGGTGGGCCCAAAAAATCACATAGTGCAACTCAGAAGCAGACAACAATGCCCTCTGCCCATATGGCCTAGGTCACAGCCAGACAAACAGTGTGTCCCCACACAGGAAAGACTCGCCAGCAAATGGCGGACGCCTTGCATTAACACATGGGGGTGAAGGCACTGTTTTGCACATGACAGCAGCTAATGAACAGCCAACATTGTGAAAGAGTGGCAGCACACACCACCACAGCAGCAGCGCAGAGACACACACTACACCCAATGGGTGCCTGGAGATCAGAAACAAACTCACATCAACAAGCCAAGGGCCATTCAAAGATCTGCTAACAGTATGTGCCCAGGAAGCTGGGCTGAGGTGACAGAGGGTGACACACAGAGGGAGGGAGAGGGGGACAGAGAGGGAGGGAGAGGGGGACAGAGAGGGAGGGAGACACAGGGAGACGGACAGAGGGAGGAGGCTGACACACAGAGGGAGGGAGAGGGGGACAGAGAGGGAGGGAGACACAGGGACACGGACAGAGGGAGGAGGCTGACACACAGAGGGAGGGAGAGGGGGACAGAGAGGGAGGGAGACACAGGGACACGGACAGAGGGAGGAGGCTGACACACGGAGGGAGGGAGAGGATGACAGAGAGGGAGGGAGACACAGGGAGACGGACAGAGGGAGGAGGCTGACACACAGAGGGAGGGAGAGGGGGACAGAGAGGGAGGGAGACACAGGGACACGGACAGAGGGAGGAGGCTGACACACGGAGGGAGGGAGAGGGGGACAGAGAGGGAGGGAGACACAGGGAGACGGACAGAGGGAGGAGGCTGACACACAGAGGGAGGGAGAGGGGGACAGAGAGGGAGGGAGAGACAGGGAGAGCAAATCAGCCATGTGGTGTGTGGGAATGTCTGCTCGTCAGCAGGTGGACTGCGTGCATGTAGACAAGGGTGGCCAGTGCCAGCACCCCCCCTCTCCTTCATGGCAAAACACAGGGCCATGTCACAACCTGTGCACGAGCACAACGACAGCTACCTGCATCATATAAGTGTGTGTAACTACTTCATGTGCCCACGTACAGTGCAACACAAAAGGCGCAAATGCACGGCTCGCCACACCTGCCCACTCCACTGCTGACTGCAGTCACACTTGACGCAGCAAGTAAGACTGTGCCACACATAGTTAAAGGCGCCAAAGCTGTGCCCAAGGGACACACCCATGCACAAGTGCACTGTGAGTGGAATGCAAGACAGATCCAAATTCCCAGAGGAAATGTTCCAACTTTGAAACTGATGAAACATGGATGTTGCATGGACCAAAATTAACATTGTCTCTCTCACACACAGGTCAACCTCGTGGTTCACCCCCCAACACTGGGGGGGAAGACTCACAGGACCCGGCTCTGCGGGAGGCCGATCCCACCGGCAGCGACGACTCTCACCACTCTGTGGACGACCCCGACCAACCTGGCCCCTCTGGTGTCCAACCACCTGCAGCACCTGCGTCAGGTACAACGGGGCCAACCACCACCCCCACTCCTGCCACATCCCAGGAGACACCCAGGATCCCTGCCCCACCACCACAAAGTAGCCAGGCTGGCAAGGAGGGACACGGTGTCCCGGGCACCCAGGAGGAGGCAGGCGACAACGCCAATGCCACCCCTCAGGGGTACTGGAGACCCGATGTGCCCACAAGGGCAGGCCAGGTGCAAGTGGGCAGGGGTGGTGGGAGTGGAGGACGGCGGAGGCGCCAGCCTGACCAGTTGGCTGGGGATCCGGTATATTCCCATGTCCGAAACATCCTGGACACATAACGGCAGGACACCACGGGCCTGGCCCAGGTTGTGTCCGTCCTCGAGGGGATCAAGACCCAGCAGGCCCAGCAACATGCGGAGCTACATGCCTGTCTACTGCAACACCAACGGAGGATGGAGGACGTACAGGCTGAGCTCGTGACGGTGTACACGGGAATTCACGATACACTCCGTCGGATGGCCGACAACATGGGCAACCCTCCCTGTGCCAGAAGGCGTAGAACATCACCACCCACAGGGAGGGATCAGGAGGAGGAGGAGGAAACATCCGATGGAGCATCCCAAACATCATCACGGCCTGCTTCTGAGGGTCCCCGCAGGAGGGCGGGTCGTCCACGGAAAAGACCGTGAGGGTCGGCGCTACAGCACCATCTCCCAGGACACCTGGCCTGGCACCTGGCCCACTGGAGCAACAGCAGCACAGCATCAAAAGACATTCTCTGCCACATGGCCTTGCTGGTCACTGTCTGACCAATGTTGACAAAGACTGTGGCATGGACTCTGAGGATTTCAAATGGCAAGGACAACAACTCCCCTACTGAACTTTGGATTCCAAACACCCGGAAAGCCCCTCATGTCATACCCCCCCCCCCCCCACTAAAATAAAAAGTCACACCATGAAGAGAAGATGCCTGCTGGTTGCATTATTACCTTACATGTGTCTTGTAAAGTCTAAACATGCCTGAGTTCTCTTTTGACTTCAACCATCCACACCCTGGGGC
Source organism: Triturus cristatus (assembly GCF_964204655.1). Lineage (NCBI taxonomy): Eukaryota > Metazoa > Chordata > Amphibia > Caudata > Salamandridae > Triturus > Triturus cristatus. Next base: position 260,959,539 of record NC_140581.1, on the reverse strand, counting down.
CTGAGTCTGGCACAGGACACACGGGTCACAGTGTATTAGGCAAGACAGACATGGAGCACCATACACACCCGTGATGGGCCCAACCAGCTGAGGGGGTGGCCGCACAACCGTGCTGACAGACATATTGAGTACAGCAACAGTCATGCGCAGAGGTCAGGGATCATGTCCAGTGTCCTGGGGGGCACCCAGGTATGTGTAGACAGGTGGCAGAACCATGTCCTGCAAGCTTGAGTCCGGTGGATGCAGATAATGGGGGCCTGGCCAACGTTGGATGCATGGGGATGGCACATGTCACAATACCCACACAGTCATGGACATCATGCACAATACACAGTCTCATCCCACACACACAGCTTGCATCTTGCTACTCGACACATAGACACATAGCCACTATCAGTGAAAACCATGCCAGACATGCTGGACGCACCGTGGCAACACACCAGCATTGACCGAGAAGAGGCACCTTGGAGGCATAGGGACACCTTTATCAGTCATGTTTTCGGGATTGCAGAGGCAACTTGAAGTACACATGAACACTTCATGTGGAGTAACATGTGGGTCCAACACTGGCACCCCCCTTCTGCAGCACAAATGCGTGATAGCCATGGAACTGGCACACAAGTGTCGGCTAACAGCTAAACACCCACAGCTGCTCACGGAGAGCCTGCCATACACCATTGATCCGCTGATGTGGAAGTCCCACAGCATGTCAAGCCAATGCAAACCGTATGTGTCCGAGGGCAGTGTTACACACATTGATGCCATCATCACAATCCCCTATCCCATCACTGATGACTGTCAACAAGTCTGACCATCTATTCAGGTGTACCCAGCTGCATGTCATGTGTACCATGGTGATGCAACATGGCTGCAGAGGAACCAAACATCGACAGGGGCAGTGTGCATACATCGTGAACAACTGCCACACCCAATACACCCCTGATGCATCCCTTACCCTAAGGAGACTTCCAAACGTGTCCGTGCCTGTAACGCTGAGTCAGCACACGATGACGTGTCCATGAGGAATAGCAGTGCCACAACAATGCAAGCAGCAGACGGCATGCGCAAGTACCTGGGGAAGAGAGACACACAAGAAGTCAGCCACGAAAAGCACAGCCACTTGCATGTGCATTTACTCGACACATGTATGGATGACAACATGCTAGGTCACAATTATGACTGGGGAAATACAACCATCACTGGCACCATCACTCCAGTGACACACCCACACACACCTCTGACTCACGTGCCATACATGCAGGTGGAGACACACATCACAACACATGCCACACGGGGACCAATGCGTGCACACTCAGACACTGGTACTCACCACTAAGCAAAGAAGTCGCGTATGAGCCGAGTCCGGATGTGCTCTTGCGGCTCCACATCCTCCACATCACTAGCCCCATTGCCAAGCCCTTCGTCCTCCACGGGTGGATGGTCCTCGTCATCTTGATCCAGGATGAGTGGCACAGCTTTCTCAACTGCCATGTTGTGCAGCATGCAGCAGACCATGAAGATTTTGCAGACCTTCGCCGGGGCATATGGGAGTGCGCCGCCGGTCTTGTGTAGGCACCTGAATCGGCCCTTCAGCAGGCCAAACGTCCTCTCTATCACTCGCCTTGTCCGGCCATGGGCGGTGTTGTAGCGGAGCTGGGCCGGCGTGAAGGGGTTGCGGAGAGGTGTGATCAGCCACGGCATGTTGGGATAGCCAGCGTCCCCTACATGGGAAGCACATGGACATCGTTAGAACAGGAGAAGCGGTCGTGCTGGAAGTCTACGCCAAATACAGGACAGACAGACTGTACCCACCAACAACACATGCTCGTTCGTTGCGCAGCTGCGTCATCATTTCAGGCATCCTGCTACGCCTCATGATGTAGGCATCGTGTGCTGATCCTGGGAAACGAGCACAGACATGTGAAATCACCATGTTGGACAGACACACCACAAGGGCATTGATGGAGTGGTAGTGCTTGCGATTCCGGTACGTTACCTCCTGTGCGTGTGGTGGTACCAAAGCAACATGTGTCCCATCTATGGACCCAATGACATGGGGCATCCCTCCCAGGGCATAGAATCCACGCTTGACCCCAGTAAACATTTCAGGGGTAGGAAAATGTATGAAGTCATCCAGGTGAATCAACATGGCCTCTAAGAAATCATGCAGCACACGGCTCTGCAGTAATTTGGAAGTGACAAGGAAGAGTGAGTGCACCACAACAACAAATAATTTGTCCTGAGCACATGTTAATCTGTCTATACACATATGCGACATACGGAGTCAGGTATGTGCCACATGCCCTGGACACGTATGGCTGGCAGGTGACACTCCTACCAAGACCCAGCTACACACGCAGATTGAGAACCTCCACATGCCATGGCATGGGATCAGCTGTGTCCCAGTGAAAGTGAACAGCCAGACGCAAGACAGGAGTGACATACACCCACACATCAGCAGAAGTAGGATGTCGATTGCAGAGACTGGTAGCGGAACACTAGAGCCACAGGTCACATGACATTACACTAGGACAGCTCACACACCTTGCCATGAAGGTGCACATGTCATGACTCACCACACATTCATAGAGAGGATGCAGACATGTCCTTGTTACGCTACTCCGTGTCCCATGCATACATACGCACCTCTCATCCGATACCACATGTGGCATGGTGTGCGGAACAGTGTGCCATGGCCATCTACACACAGACACATGTTGGTTGCTGCAACGGCTGCAGCTTTTGAGGGAGCTCAAACATCTACCTAATGTGAACCCCCCACACATACATGACATAGTCACATCGTGCACCGTGGGTAGTGACATGTCAGGTGTGGTAACCCCTGTACCGGGCTTCAGGGGACACTTGCGTGTGTTGTTGTCCGTGCCATGCCAGTGACGCTCATGCCAAGTGTGCAGTACGACATGCACACATGTCAAAGGAGTCAAGGGCATGCCTGGCACACATTGCACCGTCACACATTACATATGTACACATCTCATCATACATCTGGTGCCTTCTCCACTCAGGAGTATTGTGCCACATCACAGCCTTTCACACCTGTGCCCCACACATGTAGTACTGCCCAGACAATGTCTTGATGTCCATCCATGGACAAGTATGTCAGCCCTATTCCTTCCTGTGTGCTGCCTGTCACCACTGTGATGTGTGAAAAACACCGTACTTCTGCTAAGAGGGCCTGTGTACCTTCCCGTATCACTATGGGAGTGCTGCCGTATGTGTACCCATCGTGATGGTGAGCGTACAGGCATGTGTACGGTCCGTACCACTACGAGTACGCATACGCAAGAACACTCATAGTGGTACGGCCCGTACACGCGTGCCTACGTTCACTTTCACTATGGGTGTCCTCGCGTATGCGTACTCGTAGTGGTACGGCCCGTACACACGCCTGTACGCTCTCTATCACTATGGGTGTCCTCGCGTATGCGTACTCGTAGTGGTACGGCCCGTACACACGCCTGTACACTCCCTATCACTATGGGTGTCCTCGCGTATGCGTACTCGTAGTGGTACAGCCCGTACACACGCCTGTACGCTCCCTATCACTATGGGTGTCCTCGCGTATGCGTACACGTAGTGATAGTGAGCGTACAGGCGTGTGTACGGGCCGTACCACTACGAGTACGCATACGCGAGGACACCCATAGTGATAGGGAGCGTATAGGCGTGTGTACGGGCCGTACCACTACGAGTACGCATACGCGAGGACACCCATAGTGATAGTGAACGTACGCACGCGTGTACGGGCCATTGCTATGCATTTGGGGTGCCCTAGGGCCCCGGAACGCACCGTACCTGTGTGTGAAGCTCAAAATTACATAGGGGACACATGAGGGACAAGTATTAAGGCCTACATGCATGCTGGTTGTCATGGAGACCAAGTTTAAACTTTGATTTTGTTCTGGAAGGTGCACAGCAGAAGTCAGTTGGAATTAATCTACTTTGTTGCAATGTGTTTGTGGGGTTGACATCATGCTGAAGAAAAAAACAGAATAAGAACCCACTGACTGCTAGGTTTGAAGGGATTGGAGGAAACATAGGATGCAAATGTGAGTGACCAATCACTCTGCACTCCTGTGCATGAAATGGGCCAGCAAGGCAGATATAAGGCAGCCAGGTCCCATGAGGGAGCACTTGCCTGCACATCTCTGTATTCCACGACCCAGCTGCTGCTACTGATTCCCTGGAACCATGTCAAGGGCTGTGGAGAGGTCACAGCCATTCACCCTGGAGGAGAACATGGCTTTGGTGGATGTGATCCTCCCACAGTACCCCATGCTATATGGGCGACCAGGTTATCAGGTGAGTGCAGTGTCCACTGGCACAGACTGTGTCCCTTTTTGTGACTGTGACTTCTGCCATTGTGTCCAGGTGTGACACACATGCTATGTACTGTAGGGGGGGTCCCGGGGGGGGAATGCCTGATGTCTCCCAGCAGTGCCCAGAGACAGGAGGGGAGTGTGCAGAGTCCCCCCAGCAGTGCCCAGAGACAGGAGGGGTGGGTGCCTATCACTCCCAGCAGTGCCCAGGGACGGGAGGGGTGGGTGCCTATCACTCCCAGCAGTGCCCAGAGACGGGAGGGGTGGGTGCCTATCACTCCCAGCAGTGCCGAGAGACAGGAGGGGTGTGTGCAGAGTCCCCCCAGCAGTGCCGAGAGACAGGAGGGGTGTGTGCAGAGTCCCCCCAGCAGTGCCCAGAGACAGGAGGGGTGTGTGCAGAGTCCCCCCAGCAGTGCCCAGACATATGAGGGGTGGGTGCCTATCACTCCCAGCAGTGCCCAGAGACAGGAGGGGTGTGTGCAGAGTCCCCCCAGCAGTGCCCAGAGACAGGAGGGGTGTGTGCAGAGTCCCCCCAGCAGTGCCCAGACATATGAGGGGTGGGTGCCTATCACTCCCAGCAGTGCCCAGAGACAGGAGGGGTGGGTGCCTATCACTCCCAGCAGTGCCCAGGGACAGGAGGGGTGGGTGCCTATCACTCCCAGCAGTGCCCAGAGACAGGAGGGGTGGGTGCCTATCACTCCCAGCAGTGCCGAGAGACAGGAGGGGTGTGTGCAGAGTCCCCCCAGCAGTGCCCAGAGACAGGAGGGGTGTGTGCAGAGTCCCCCCAGCAGTGCCCAGACATATGAGGGGTGGGTGCCTATCACTCCCAGCAGTGCCCAGAGACAGGAGGGATGTGTGCAGAGTCCCCCCAGCAGTGCCCAGAGACAGGAGAGGTGTGTGCAGAGTCCCCCCAGCAGTGCCCAGACATATGAGGGGTGGGTGCCTATCACTCCCAGCAGTGCCCAGAGACAGGAGGGGTGGGTGCCTATCACTCCCAGCAGTGCCCAGAGACAGGAGGGGTGGGTGTGATGCACAGTGTGAGCCTGGATCCTTGATTGTGTAGTTGCCCTCATTCCACCTGTGTCCTTTCAATGGCACGTACTGCTTTTGGCCTTCCCCAGAGGATCATGTCCCTATGACAAAGGTGTGTTAGAAAAGGTAGACGGACCGGGAGGGTCGGCCGGGGTCAGGAGGAGAGGTCTCCGGGGAGAGCCGTCTCCAGCGATCGTACAGACAAGTAACTTCCCCCCCCACAGACAGATATCACACACGGATAAGGTTCAGCGTTCTTTATAAGCACTTATTTAAGGTACGGTTGAATGGTACAAGGAGGTCTGGACTCAGGGGTCCCCTCGATTAGAGTCTCGCAAGGTAGGGAAGGGGGTAGCGGGGCAGTCTATTTACCAATCAGGTAGTTCTGATGAGATGATGATGAGCTCACAATCCTCGAGCTTGGTGGTTAGGTGGTACGGGCCGCGGCAGCGCCAGCAGGTCCCGGTGTGGATGGTCGATACAACGGGCCGCGGCAGCGCCAGCAGGTCCCCGGAAGATATACGGTCCGCGGCAGCGCCAGCAGGTCCCGGTGAGGATGGTCGTTACAACGGGCCGCGGCAGCGCCAGCAGGTCCCCGGGAGATATACGGTCCGCGGCAGCGCCAGCAGGTCCCGGTGAGGATGGTCGTTACAACGGGCCGCGGCAGCGCCAGCAGGTCCCAGGAAGATGACTGTTGCAGAAGGCCGCGGCAGCGCCAGCAGGCAGGACGATGGTTCACAAGAGCGGGCTACGGCAGCGCCAGTAGACCGTCAAGGTTGAGTTCACTCGGTGTCTCTCGACTCCAGGATACAACTGCCTTCCTGCTCCGGAGCTGCCTCAGTTATAGGGCTGGTGCCCTTTGATGTCCGGACCCTCGCACTTGGAGGTCGGAGGGTCCGGGATGAAGGTGTCCAGACACCCAGCAGGGGGTGGAGCCAGTGCCTGGGGGAGCTGGGGGCGATCGGCACCTGGCGGGGGAGAGCCCTTGACAGTTCGTTCTCCCATTGACTTGCCAAGTGGTCCGCTCACCTCCTGGGTGGATGGTGGTGCCGGGATGTCGGGGCCGGCCAGGCCCGGGGTTAGGGTCGAGGGGAGGCCATGCGGCCGCATGGTGCCGGGCCCCCGATGACGGCTTGACCCGGCCGGGGAAGCCGGTGGGGCTGGACCCCGTGATGAGTAGGGGTCCGAGGGCAGAGGGTCCGTCGGGAGACGGAGTACAGGTGCTTGTCGTGGGGATATGCCAGGTGGGCCGGAGTTCGGGCCCTGTCGAGCGGGGAGGGAGCAAGCCGTCTGTGAGGCCTGTCCAACATGCGTCCCCCCCAGCTGAAGGCGGGGAGAGTCACCCATCTCCTTGGGGACTCTCTTCGTCGAGGCGGAAAAAGCGGGACAGGCCATCCGCGTTGGCGTGGTCTTGGCCTGGTCGGTGCTCCACGGTGAAGTTCATTCCCTGCAGGGAAATGGACCAGCGCAAGAGTTTTGGGTTTTCCCCCCGCATCTGCATCAGCCATTGCAGGGGTCGATGGTCGGTTTGTACCCAGAAGTGGGTACCGAAGAGATAGGGTCGGAGCTTTTTGAGGGCCCACACTACTGCAAATGCCTCCCTCTCGATGGTGCTCCAACGCTGTTCTCGGGCCAGGAGACGTCGACTGATGAAGGCCACCGGCTGGTCATGACCTTCGGGGTTCAACTGAGAGAGGACGGCTCCGATGCCGTGGTCGGAGGCGTCGGTCTGCACCACAAATTCCCGACTGTAATCGGGGGCCTGGAGCACCGGGGCGGTGCACAGGGCGGCCTTCAGCTCCTCGAAGGCCGCTTGACAATCAGGAGTCCAGTTGACCCGCTTCGGTTGGTTCTTGGATGTGAGACCCGTGAGGGGCCCCACGATGCTGCCGTAGTCCTTCACGAACCGCCGGTAGTAGCCGGTGAGCCCCAGGAAGGCTCGGACTTCGGTCTGGGTAACGGGGGGCTGCCAGGACTGGATGGCAGCAATCTTAAGCTGTAGTGGGGCCACCAGCCCGCTCCCCACTTGGTGCCCAAGGTAGGTCACAGACCCTTGGCCAATCTGGCACTTGCCGGCCTTAATGGTGAGGCCGGCCCGCTGGAGGGCGTGTAGGACCTCCTGGAGGTGACGGAGGTGGTCGGACCAGTGGCGGCTGTATACAGCGATATCGTCCAGGTAGGCAGCGCTGAATTCTTCAAGTCCCGCCAAGACCTGGTTCACAAGGCGTTGGAACGTGGCGGGGGCATTCTTCATGCCAAAGGGCATGACCTTAAATTGATAGTGGCCATCGGGGGTAGAGAAGGCTGACCGTTCCTGGGCCCTGGGTGTGAGGCCGATCTGCCAGTAGCCCGCCGTTAGGTCGAAGATACTAAGGTAGCGGGCGGCACCCAGCCGGTCGATCAGCTCGTCTGCTCGGGGGATGGGATGAGCGTCGGTCCGGGTGACAGCGTTCAAGCCCCGGTAGTCGACGCAGAATCTCAGTTCAGGGACGGAGCCGGGGGCAGCGGCCTTGGGAACTAATACGACCGGACTGGCCCAGGGACTGTCCGAGGGCTTGATGACCCCGATCGTGAGCATCTTGGCCACTTCCTCCTGTATGCAGGCCCGTACCCGATCTGGTACGCGGTAGGCCCGGTGCCGGACAGGGGGACTGTCCCCGGTGTCTACGTCGTGCAGACACCAGGGGGTGACCCCGGGGGTGAGGGAGAACAGGGCAGCGAACTGCAGCAGGAGGTCCCGGCAGTCCTGGCGTTGCTCTGAAGTGAGGGCGTCAGAGAGCCGGACCCCGTCCACGGAGCCGTCCTTCTCCTGAGTCTTCAGGAGATCCGGGAGGGGCTCGGAGTCTTCTTCCGTGCCACTGTCTGTAGCCATCAAGAGGCTTAGTTCGGATCGCACAAAGTGTGGTTTGAGCCGGTTGGTGTGGAGGACCCGAAGGGGGTTCCGGGAAGACCCCATGTCGATGAGGTAAGTGACGGGGCTTTTGCGCTCGACCACTTTGAAGGGCCCCGTCCACTTATCCTGCAAGGCACATGGTTCGGTGGGGGACATCACCCATACTTGCTGCCCAGGCTCGAATTCAACGGAGGAGGCATTGTGATCATACCACCTCTTCATGTCCTCCTGGCTGGCCTCGAGGTTCGCCTTGGCCATCTCCCTGAAGCGCCGGGTCTGGTTTCGTAAGGCCAGGATGTATTTGAAGACGTCTGGAGGGGTCGTGAGGGGGGCCATCTCCCAACCTTCCTTGACTAGGCTGAGGGGCCCTCGCACAGGGTGCCCGTAGAGGAGTTCAAAGGGGCTAAAACCGAGGGACTTCTGGGGAACTTCTCGGTAGGCGAAGAGGAGGCACGGGAGCAGTACATCCCACTGGCGACGGAGAGGCTCTTCCAATCCCCCAATCATCCCTTTGAGAGTGCGGTTAAAACGCTCCACTAGTCCGTTCCCTTGGGGGTGATAGGGGGTCGTGAATCTGTAGGTGACCCCGCATTGTTGCCAGAGGGACTTCATGTATTTGGATATGAAATTCGTACCTCGGTCGCTGACGACTTCTCGGGGGAAGCCTACCCGGGAGAAGATCCCCATCAGGGCCCGGCCAACCACCGGAGCGGTCACTGTCCGTAGGGGCACCGCCTCGGGGTAGCGGGTGGCATGGTCCACTAGTACCAAGATGAACCTGTGTCCTTGCGCCGTGCGGGGGTCCAGAGGTCCCACAATGTCTATCCCCACCCTCTCGAACGGGGTGGTGACCACAGGGAAGGGTTGCAGAGGGGCTTTCAGCTTCCGACCACTCTTCCCGCTGGCTTGGCACGTGGGGCAAGATCGGCAGTGGTTCAGGACGTCATTCCTCATTTTCGGCCAGAAAAAGTGGGTCACCAGGCGACTGTACGTTTTGTCCTGGCCCAGGTGTCCAGCCAGGGGGACGTCGTGGGCCAGGTTGAGCAGAAAGTCTCGGAAGCGGAGCGGTACCACCAGAACTCGACCGGCCCCCAGCTCGGCGATTCTTTGCTTGCTGTAGAGCAGGTCGTTATCCCAGTAGACCCAGTGGGTTCCGGTGGTGTCCCCGGCGTTTTGGGTGCTGGCTTGTTGGCGGAATCCCTCAAGGGAGGGACAGGTCTTTTGTTCCTGGCGGAACTGTTCTTGGGTGGGCCCCCCTTCTTGCCGCCACTGAGCCAGATCCGGGAGGTCCTGGTGTTGCGCGTCTTCTTCGGTAGTCGGGTCCGGGAGGTCGGACTCGCCGTTGTCCTCTACGGGGGCAACCGGGGGCGGAGGTGCTGGCCATTCGGTTTCTTCTGATCGGGGGGCGGCACGGGCGGCCATGGATCGGGTGGTTACGCAGGCCCAGTCCGGGAGGCCCAGCATCCCCAAGTGCTCTCTTTTCTCGACGGTGGCCCACGGGGAACTCTCGAGGTCATTCCCCAGGAGGCAGTCCACGGGGGCATCGTCCCGGACCGTCACCTTCAGTAGGCCGGAGACCCCTCCCCATTCAAACGGGACGCAGGCCATCTTACACATGCTCTCAGAGTTATCCGCCGAGCGGACGGGGCAGAGAATGTTCGGCAGGATCTGCTCGGGCTTTACCAGGTGACAGCGGTACGGCCGTCACGCTGGCGCCGGTGTCACGCAAGGCCTCGGCTCTCTGTCCAATAATGGTCACCCACTGACCGTATTTTCTGGTGTTGGCGGGTAGGGGAGCCCGCGGAACCATGTCTCTTCCCCCTAAGCATGCCAGGACCATGGCGGCCGGTTCCCACCCTTGCTGGGCCGGCTCATACTCTTCGGGTCCCTCCGATGATTGCTCTTCCCCGAGGGCAGCGGCAGCTACCTGGCGGGGCTTGGGTGTTTTGTTCTGCGGGCAGCTCGGGTCATTGGCGTAGTGGCCGACTCGCTGGCATCGGTGGCACGTGACGTTGGCCCGGAACCCAGGACGCAACGGGGGGTTGCTCCGGCCGGCCGGAGGCGGGGTGCTGGCCACGGGGGTTGCCGGCAAGGCGTCTCTCCCTCGCCCCTGGCCTCCTCCTCCACCCCGAGGACGGTGCTGGCTTTGGTTGCTTCGATTCTGCTCGTGTGGCCCTCTCCGGCCCACTCGGGTGCTTTCCCATCGGTCAGCTTCGGCGGCGAGCTGCCGGGGGTCAGTCAGCTTACTGTCGAGTAGGTGCTGCCTGAGCTCGACGAAACAGTTGTTTGACAGGTGCTCCCATACCATAAGGTTGAAGAGTTGTTCGTAGGTGGTGACCTGACTTCCCTTGATCCAACCCTCGAAGGCCCGGCTGAAATAGTTCACGTATTCTACCCAAGTTGTACCTGGGATCTGGGTGCAGTCTCGGAACCTCTGGCGGTACATCTCGGGCGTGAGGCCGTAGCGGGCGAGGAGGGCAGCCTTCATGTGGTCGTAGGACGACATTTGGTGATCGGGGAGCTGTAGTAGGGCATCGCGACCCTCGTTGATAAATCTCCCCCAAAGTCCGGCTCCCCAATCACTCCGGTCGATCCGGTGGGAGGTCATTGCGATCTCATAGGCTTTAAACCACTGTTGTATGTCGTCTTCTCGGACATACTCGCGGACCACATCCTTGGGGATGTGAACTTTTTTCTCAATTGGCCCCGGGGTGTGTGGTCGCTCAGGCACCCCCAGTTCCTTATTCTGTTTGCGCAGTTCTATTTCCGCCAGTCGGCGCTCGTGCTCGAGCGTTATTTTTTTCTCTTCCAGCTCTCTCTGTCTCTGCTTTTCTTCTCGTTCCTCTCGAAGCCGCATATGCTCGAGGTTGAGTTTCTGTTCAGCTAACTTGAGTTCCCCATCCATCTTGAGTCGTGCCATCTCTAATTCGTGTAATCTGACTCTGTCTCTTTCTCGTATCTCCTCCTGCGAGAGGTCCGTTCCCCGTTCCTCGGGAGCCGTGGCGTTCCCCTCTGGTGTGATGCTGTTTTGGTCTGGTGTGACGCTGCTTTGGTCGGAGGGTCCTGCGACCCCAGTTTCTATCCATGACTCAAGAGCGCGCTTTAGATCATCCTTGGTACTCAGGCCGGTGGTAGCAATGCCAAGTTCTATGCAAAATTGTCTCAGTTCGCGGTGGTTGTATTCTTCTAATTTCTCCATTTGGAACTTCTCGGTGGAGCTGCTATCTTTGGTCGACATCGTGTTTTGTCGTGGGGTGAGCTACTCTCTGTACGATTACGCGTTGATTCGGATCGCGCCGCTGGCCACCAATGTTAGAAAAGGTAGACGGACCGGGAGGGTCGGCCGGGGTCAGGAGGAGAGGTCTCCGGGGAGAGCCGTCTCCAGCGATCGTACAGACAAGTAACTTCCCCCCCCACAGACAGATATCACACACGGATAAGGTTCAGCGTTCTTTATAAGCACTTATTTAAGGTACGGTTGAATGGTACAAGGAGGTCTGGACTCAGGGGTCCCCTCGATTAGAGTCTCGCAAGGTAGGGAAGGGGGTAGCGGGGCAGTCTATTTACCAATCAGGTAGTTCTGATGAGATGATGATGAGCTCACAATCCTCGAGCTTGGTGGTTAGGTGGTACGGGCCGCGGCAGCGCCAGCAGGTCCCGGTGTGGATGGTCGATACAACGGGCCGCGGCAGCGCCAGCAGGTCCCCGGAAGATATACGGTCCGCGGCAGCGCCAGCAGGTCCCGGTGAGGATGGTCGTTACAACGGGCCGCGGCAGCGCCAGCAGGTCCCCGGGAGATATACGGTCCGCGGCAGCGCCAGCAGGTCCCGGTGAGGATGGTCGTTACAACGGGCCGCGGCAGCGCCAGCAGGTCCCAGGAAGATGACTGTTGCAGAAGGCCGCGGCAGCGCCAGCAGGCAGGACGATGGTTCACAAGAGCGGGCTACGGCAGCGCCAGTAGACCGTCAAGGTTGAGTTCACTCGGTGTCTCTCGACTCCAGGATACAACTGCCTTCCTGCTCCGGAGCTGCCTCAGTTATAGGGCTGGTGCCCTTTGATGTCCGGACCCTCGCACTTGGAGGTCGGAGGGTCCGGGATGAAGGTGTCCAGACACCCAGCAGGGGGTGGAGCCAGTGCCTGGGGGAGCTGGGGGCGATCGGCACCTGGCGGGGGAGAGCCCTTGACAGTTCGTTCTCCCATTGACTTGCCAAGTGGTCCGCTCACCTCCTGGGTGGATGGTGGTGCCGGGATGTCGGGGCCGGCCAGGCCCGGGGTTAGGGTCGAGGGGAGGCCATGCGGCCGCGTGGTGCCGGGCCCCCGATGACGGCTTGACCCGGCCGGGGAAGCCGGTGGGGCTGGACCCCGTGATGAGTAGGGGTCCGAGGGCAGAGGGTCCGTCGGGAGACGGAGTACAGGTGCTTGTCGTGGGGATATGCCAGGTGGGCCGGAGTTCGGGCCCTGTCGAGCGGGGAGGGAGCAAGCCGTCTGTGAGGCCTGTCCAACAAGGTGCAATGCGTTGGATGCATACTATGCCTTGTTGTAAACAGCAAATGTGTTCTAATATGTGTCTCTGTGACATGTGCCAGGTGTATTGATGTAGTGTCACTTGTTAATCCTCACAGGTAGACGCCTCTGCCAAGGAGCACAAATGGCTGACCGCCGTCAGCGCCGTGAGGAGTGCGGATGGTCGGAAGCGGCGCCTGTCCCAGGTGAGGAAACGCTGGCAGGATATCCGGTGCTGGACGCGGAGGATCGCACGGGTCCTGCTGGGGGACTCACCTGAGAGCCATAAGAACCACGGGCGCCGCCGTCTCTCCCACATCCACAAGCGTGTGCTGGCGGTGGTCTTTCCAGACTTGGACAGGCGCCTACAGGATATGCAGCAGCAGGAAGGGGGTAGGTACATGTGTGTTTGTTGTGTTTCACCAGCATTTGTACGTGCACTGTTCCATGGATACACTGCCAGGGTTTTATGGTGCTGTGCAGATCCTGTTACCCACAGTATTGCAGTGCTCTCCTGCCTCCCTTCCCCTCCTTGCAATGTGTTCCCTGGTCTGTGTGTAGTCACTCCGTCACAAGGTTATGTAGCCTGGCACCTTCTCCAAGTGTACTATGCCTGCAGCATCATGTGTGGGGTGGTGTGTAACAGGTTTTGGGACCTTGCCTGTGCCCTGTCCAGTTCTGGACTTGTGGGTTCCATGTCAGTTGGCACTAATGCTGAGTCCAGACATGGGAGTTAATCTCTCAAGTGCGAGGCCTTCCAGCACGCATGTCCTATGTGGTGGCCTGTGACATGATGTGCATGAGTGTGCGGTACGCATAGTGCAGGGATGTTAGCGTGTGTTGCAGTCATTCCCATTCAGGAGCATGGAGTTGTGTGGCCACTACTGTCCCCAGGAGCATCTTTACCTAGGTATCATGTGTGTAATCCGAAAATGTCGAAAATCTCTGTGTCTACAGCATAGGTTGTGCTCTGTGCCATTGTCCCCTGGCACCATGTATATTGACGTGAAATGTAGTACAAGTGTCCACTGTCCAGCCTGATCTGATTTTCCAAGTACATACTCACGGTGGCCATTGCCTGTGTGTCTTGTTACAATCATCTGATGATGCCCATTTGTACATGATTATTTGGACAGGCGCACCTTGGGTATTTTGTGTGCAATATTGAATTTTTGCATCCCATGTGTATTTCACCCAGACTAAGAGATGTACGTGCTTCCTGTGTCTCCAAAGAATTGTCTCATGTAGGGGGTGGGTGGTGCGGGCATGGCCTACATGTCAAGACCTGAAATCTCCTTGCTAGGACTGGCCAGTGTGTGATGTTTGTCTGGACATACACTCAAGGTGCAGTGTGCCAGTCAGGGTGGGCATGTTATCAGTATTACCTATGCTGCATGTGCCTCTAGTTCCTGGCTATGGTCCCTGCTCATCCCTATTTCCTGCCACGCTGTGTGGTGCAGATGCAGTGCTGGATTGTCCCCAGGGCCTTGCTCCTCAGTCAAAATTCCATGTCATCTCATTTGCTATTGTGTCATGCTCTCCATAGTTTTTCCGTGGCATGGTGGGTCAAACAACTGTATCTTGCAGGGCCTACATATGTACCTTGTTTTGTAGTTGTAACTCTTCTTTTGTTTCAGGCTATGCACTGTAACCTAAGTAGATTGGACTCATGTGACATATGTATACAGGTGTATGATTAATTTCTGTCTCTTTACCCTGCCCACAGCATCGTCGGGGGACACGGAGGGAGACATGGACACAGACGGCGCAGAGGGACCGAGCACCAGTGCCAGTGGTGACATTGTGGCTGGCACATTGAGTGGGACTGAGGCGGAGGAGAGTGAAGCCGGGGACCTGTCGACTGGCACAACAGAGTATGAAGCTGACGGGTCCGAGGATGATCTCTCCGAGTGGGCGGTGGCTGCACCACCATCTGACAGCAGCCCTACATCTCGCACCACCCCCTCCATTGGCATCAGCCGCCTCCCACGTGCTCGTGTCCCTTCCCAGCGTGCCCAGTCACTGCATGTCTCCTTCCTGCCAGGCACCGCACCCCCTGCCCCTGTCTCCAGTGCTGCCGCCAATGCCGAGTCTGTGGACATCCAGCGGCAGTTGCAGGTTGGTCAGACTGCGATCCTTAATGTCCTCCATGCCCACAGCCAGGTCCTCAACAACATGGAGGCATACTTGGAGGGCATTCATTCATCGCAGGCTGACCAATGCAACTTGCTGAGGTCCATAGACTCGACACTGACTGCAGCAGTGGGTCTCCTGCAGCGCTACGTCCCACCCCCTACCCCTGCCCCTTCCACACTTCCCACTCCCATGCCTGTCCCACATACACCCAGACGTCAGCATGCACCCACCACAACAGACACAGGCACCACACCAGCAGGGAAGGTCCGCCGCACACCTCCTGACACGCACACACAGGGTGTAGTAGGCACACCCACTGGGTCGGGGGGCAAACGTGTGACACGCAGCCAGAGTGGGAGTCCGCATTCCACCCAAGCCACTCCCTCCAAATCCCCTCCCCTCAGCTCTCCTGGCCACATCTCCCCCAAAGACTCCTTCATGGCCGCTCTGTCCCTGAGCCCCACAGTGACACCACCCCGCAAGCGGTCAAGGAAGGCCACGGTCAGGGTGCTTGAGTCCCCCCCCTGTCCACACCCTCCCCCAGTGGCGCTGCGACCTATCCCTCTGACTCCCCCCCTCCTTGGGGCCTGTGGTTCCTTCGGGTGCAGGGGAGTCCCTGGAGGACCTTGCTAAGGTGTGCAGCGCGCTCCTAGAATCCACCTTTGGCCCTGCCCCACCCCCTGTGGTGGAGTCCTCCATCCCTGCACCCACGTCGCCTACCCTTCGCCCTCCTGTCCCTGCGGTGCCTGTTCCTTCCCCCCCACATGATGCCCTCACCCCTGTGGAAGACGACGGAATGTAACTGTGCAGGCAAGCTAGGGGACATGCATCCCACTGTGTCCCACATCCAGCTGTGACTCATGGACTGCCCTATGGGCTTTGTAAATATTGAACTTTCTACTAACACACTATTTAAGATCATGCTGATTAAAGCCATTTTTGTTTCCTTTGAACACTACTGCTAATCTGATGTTGCTGTTGGTGGGGCTACGACCTGATTTTGGGTGGTAATCATGTGTTGGGTGTGTGGGAAATGTAGTAGTGTGCTGGTCATAGGGGGACCCTGGTATCTGTGTGCCATCACACGGTGTTAGCTAGGTTTCTCTGTCCATGTACGCAGTTGCTGCATGGTGAAATTGTCCCAAGGTGTATTCCTTCCTCTGTGTACCCTGACATCTTCCCTGCAGGGTGTTCCCAATATGTGGTGCTGAGCTGTGTCTACATCAGCTGGGTGTGTGACGGACTCCTTCAACTTTGCACATGCATGCTGAGCGATGTCTCCACCTGCATCATTCGTGGCATCCTTGGTAGTCATAGTACTTGTGTGTGTGGACTATTGACATGACTTCATGCGGACATGTTTTCTTTTCGGCGCTATGCATGCGTATACTCCCAGCCTCGCACACATGTGGTACATGTACTGCAGGGTCTTTGTGCACCTGACTGACATTTGTGGGCATGGTATCTGTGGCTACTCCACCCTTTGCGTTCCATGGGCACTGCTGGGAGTGTTAGGCACCCACCCCTCCTGTCTCTGGGCACTGCTGGGGGGACTCTGCACCCACCCCTCCTGTCTCTGGGCACTGCTGGGAGGACTCTGCACCCACCCCTCCTGTCTCTGGGCACTGCTGGGAGTGATAGGCACCCACCCCTCCTGTCTCTGGGCACTGCTGGGGGGACTCTGCACACACCCCTCCTGTCTCTGGGCACTGCTGGGAGGACTCTGCACCCACCCCTCCTGTCTCTGGGCACTGCTGGGAGTGATAGGCACCCACCCCTCCTGCTCTGGGCACTGCTGGGGGGACTCTGCACACACCCTTCCTGTCTCTGGGCACTGCTGGGAGGACTCTGCACCCACCCCTCCTGCATCTGGGCACTGCTGGGAGGACTCTGCACCCACCCCTCCTGCGTCTGGGCACTGCTGGGAGGACTCTACACCCACCCCTCCTATCTCTGGGCACTGCTGGGAGGACTCTGCACCCACCCCTCCTGTCTCTGGGCACTGCTGGGAGGACTCTGCACCCACCCCTCCTGTCTCTGGGCACTGCTGGGAGTGATAGGCACCCACCCCTCCTGTCTCTGGGCACTGCTGGGGGGACTCTGCACACACCCCTCCTGTCTCTGGGCACTGCTGGGAGTGATAGGCACCCACCCCTCCTGTCTCTGGGCACTGCTGGGGGGACTCTGCACACACCCCTTCTGTCTCTGGGCACTGCTGGGAGGACTCTGCACACACCCCTCCTGTCTCTGGGCACTGCTGGGAGTGATAGGCACCCACCCCTCATATGTCTGGGCACTGCTGGGGGGACTCTGCACACACCCCTCCTGTCTCTGGGCACTGCTGGGAGGACTCTGCACACACCCCTCCTGTCTCTGGGCACTGCTGGGAGTGATAGGCACCCACCCCTCCTGTCTCTGGGCACTGCTGGGAGTGATAGGCACCCACCCCTCCTGTCTCTGGGCACTGCTGGGGGGACTCTGCACACACCCCTCCTAATTCACAATATGTACGCTTCGAACATACACGGGTGTGGGTTCGCTCCATGCATACGCGGGTGAGGGTACGGGTCGTACTTACACTGTTGGGGTGGGGGGTTCGCTCCATGCATACGTGGGTGAGGGTACGTGTCGTACTTACACTGTTGGGGTGGGGGGTACGCTCCATACGTACGCGGGTGGGGGTACGTGTCATACTTACACGGTTGGGGTGGGGGGTACGCTCCATGCATACGCGGGTGAGGGTACGGGTCGTACTTACACTGTTGGGGTGGGGGGTTCGCTCCATGCATACACAGGTAAGGGTACGGGTCGTACTTACACTGTTGGGGTGGGGGGTACGCTCCATGCGTACGCGGGTGAGGGTACAGGTCGTACTTACACTGTTGCAGTGGGGGGTACGCTCCGTACGTACGCAGGTGGGGGTACGTGTCGTACTTATACTGTTGGGGTGGGGGGTATGCTCCGTACGTACGCGGGTGGGGGTACGTGTCGTACTTACACTGTTGGGGTGGGGGTACGCTCCGTACGTACGCGGGTGGGGGTACGTGTCATACTTACACTGTTGGGGTGGGGGGTACGCTCCGTACGTACGCGGGTGGGGTTACATGTCGTACTTACACTGTTGGGGTGGGGGGTACGCTCCATGCATAAGCGGGTGGGGGTACGGTCCGTACATTGCCGTACCCACGCTGTGGAATGCTTGTGCGGGCCGTCCCCAGGCCTTTGCCATGTGGGTACGTGCCGTCCCGCAATTGTTGGGGTGACGTAGGTGTGGGCGTGGTACGACTCGTACCCACGCTCTTAAGGCGTGGGTACGGGACGTACCTGTATGGTTGTGTTGCCGGTTCGCGTCGTGAAGAACTTCCGTTGTGGCGGTCGCTGGCTTGGCTGGACACGCCCCCACCCCCTCGTAGTGACCAGGGCCTGAGGGTCAGGTATGTCCAGGGCATGTGTGCTGTGTGACTTGGGTGGGGGTTATGTGTCCTGCCCCCCCCTTTGCCCATGGGTGTTGTTCTGACCTTCTGCGGCGTCTGCGTCGTAACCTGTAGAGGAGGTCGACTGCTATGAGGGCCGGGATGACACGTAGGTTCGGGTCCATGTCTGTCCGTCGCGTACAGGTCCTCCCTGTTCGCGTCGTCCTGTCTGTCCGTCGCGTACGGGTCCTCCTTGTTCGCGTCGTCCTGATTTCCCGGCAGTTTTTGGCAGCCGGAAAATATTCACCGTGCGGGATGACGTCGGTGCGAATTGCAATTCCTGGTTCGTGAATGGCAGGCTGCGTGCGTCCCGACGTCACATCGGCGCTTTCCCGGATCGCATTTGTACGTTTATTTTGTTCGGTCGGGGTTTTGTACGATTCGTACGGGAAAGGTGTTTCCGTGCGAATCGTAATTCCATGTTTGTATATTTTGACGACCGGGTACGCGTCGGACGGGGAATGTGCTCCGTCCGACGGTTCGTACCCGTTTTTTACCGGATCGTAATCGGCACCCATGTGTGTACAAACTGGTGGCTCAGTGGACGAATGCCCCGAGTTTAGAAATCTGTGTGTGACAGCATAGTATGTGGTCCACTCAGCCTTTCATCCTCCAGAGGTTGATACAATGAGTAACACTGAGTTGGGTAACAATAAACATCTGTTATTTCAGTGCCACAGTTTCAGTGCCAAAGCATGGGTAAACATGCACTTTCTAATTGCACAAGTTATATTATTAAACGGAGTAAATCTAAACTGATGATGGGGCAATGCAGAAATGCACTCACCAGGAAGAGAGTTCCTTTTATGCTGCAAACTTCCCATCACACAGGTATCCTACTGTTCCCCATCATGAGCTGATCATGGATAACTACAGTGGGTAATGGGGAGGTCCACAGAACATGTAATTTTAACACTAATTGAACAATGCATTTTGTGGGTCATGAACATTTAGCCTCAGGCACGAGGAAGGGCTAGGTGTGTGTGCATGTGCGCATTCAATAGATTGAACAATTGTTAGAGAAGCTTGGGAGGGCACCTTTGGCGCAATTGAGTGCCACTGCTTTTTTCGGGGTGACTCATTTCGAAACATGCTTCAGGGTGACATTCAAAATATCCCACAGAAATCCTCAGAACCCTGGATGTGACACATTAGCAGACATGACAACAATGCCTTGAAAAGAGACGGATACTTCGAATTCTAGCCCAGTCTGGAAAAAAAAGTGGAGGGACAGTCATTTTGATGATGCATTTTGGATCCAAATCAGTCTCAGTCGATTTCAGCCTGTAGAGGATTGTAACCTCTGGTAGTAACTCTCCAGATCTATGACTCAGGTATGCCAAAGAAGATCTACCTTTGTGCAGTAAATTGTTACACTGAGGTCCATTGACATCTGCACTACAATCCATCTTTGGTGCTGTTAGGCGCTGGCCTGGCATACGGCGCTGAGCCATCACATCTCTCTACCGGTGCACAAACAGCATATCGAGTTTAAAATGTCGACATACACAAATATCAAGTTTTAAATATTGTGATAAAGAAATAACGACAGGAAGAATATCGTGGTCAAGAATATCGACTTGCAGGTAAGAAATATCCTTTTTGGAAATATCGAAGTTCTTAATATCGTTTGCAAAAATATAGTTGTTTAAAATATCGATGTTTTAATGTACTTTAGTATGTATTTTTAAAATATGTGTTATATTTTTTGTATACCAATTTGTTTTTTTTTTTTATATATGTGTTACATTTTTTGTAGTTATTAATTTTATCTTAATTAAATTTTGCGTTTTTGAGTTCTGTAGCGGGTTGTGGGTTTATAGGGGAATAAAGTGGGTAGTAATTTAATTATAATAAATTCATGATTAATTTTTATGTATTAGTATTTATTTAATTTAGATTTTATAGTGCTAATTGTGAGATTTAATTTATTATTAATTATTTATTAATTAGTTGTTAATTATTTTTAATTAATGAATTGCCAATTATGTTAATTGTGTCATTATGTTAGGAGCGGGTTGTGGGTTTATAGGAGAATAGTGTGGGAAGTAATTTGTAAATTAATTATCATTTTTTATGTATTAGTATTTATTTAATTTAGATTTTATTGTGTTAACTGTAGGAATTAATTCATTATTAATAATTGTTAATTTTAATTGGCAATTATGTTAATTGTGCCATTTTAAGAGCGGTTGTGGGTTTATAGGGGAATAGGGTGGGAAGTAATTTAATTATAATAAATGTATTAATATTTTAATGTATTAATATTTATTTAATTTATATTTTATAGTGTTGTGAGAGGCATTTTGGTAATAAATATGTATTAATTGGTTGTTAATTATTATTAATTAATTTCTAATTTATTATGTTAATTGTGTCATTTCTTTAGGAGTGGGTGGTGGGGTTTATAGGAAAATAGGGTGGGAAGTAATTTAGTTATAAGTAATCAATTATTGTTATTTAATGCTGGTTAATTAAATAAAATTAAAATATGGCAATAGTGTAATACATTTTTGATGTGAGTTATGGTGTTTATAGTAGTAAAGGGTGGGAAGGAAATTATTTTAGATTAATTTTTGAGTTTTTGTTAATTGATATTAATTTATTAATGTAAAATTAGTTATGGAAATTGCGTAATGATTTTTAGGTGTGGGTTGTGGTGTTTATTGGGGTAGAAGGTGGAAAGTAATGTATGTTTAATTAATTAATAATTAGTTGATTACTAATATTAATTTATCAATTGATAAATATTTATGGTAAGTGTTTATTGTTATTGTGTGTGTGTGTTTTGTTTTTATAGTAGTAAAGTTTGGGGAGTAAATTAATTTTTATTTGTTATACATTTTTAAATTAATAGTATTTGTTTAATTGATAGTTAACTATGTTAACTATGGATGTATATTTAAAAAAAAATGACATGTGGGTTGCGAATTGTGTGGTGTTATAGGGTAGGAAATAAAAAAATATTACATTTATGTAATAAATAATGTTTTTGTTTATAAAATATTTCTATTAAAAATATTTTATTGTTTTTAAATTATTTTTAAACTTTTTAAAATAATCTTTTTAGGTATTTGTTAGATCTTTTCAACATTCTAATCTGTTTCTATCTTTTGTAATATTTAACACTTTTAAATATGATTTATTTTTTTGTTTTTTTAAATCTAATGTGTTGTTGTTAATTTCTTTGTTTTTAATTTTGAACTGACTCCAGTGGAAATATTCCCTAAACTATCCAACACTTTCCCTACTGTTGCACAAACTGGAATGGGAATAGTCATTTTTACCCCTCCGCTATCCAACACTTTCCCTACTGTTGCACTCACTGGGCTGGGAATAGTAATTTTTACCCCTCTGCTATCCAACACTTTCCCTACTGTTGCACTCACTGGAGTGGGAATAGTAATTTTTACCCCTCCGCTATCCAACACTTTCCCTACTGTTGCACCCACTGGAGTGGGAATAGTAATTTTTAGCCATCCGCTATCCAACACTTTCCCTACTGTTGCACCCACTGGAGTGGGAATATTAATTTTTACCCCCCCCCCGCTATCCAACACTTCCCCTACGGTTGCACCCACTAGAGTGGGATAGTAGTTTTTACCCCTCCGCTATCCAACACTTTCCCTACTGTTGCACTCACTAGGGTGGGAATAGTCATTTTTACCCCTCCGCTATCCAACACTTTCCCTACTGGTGCACTCACTGGGGTGGGAATAGTCATTTTTACCCCTCCGCTATCCAACACTTTCCCTACTGTTGCACTTGCTGTAGTGGGAATAGTAATTTTTACCCCTTCGCTATCCAACACTTTCCCTACTGGTGCACTCACTGGGGTGGGAATAGTAATTTTTACTCCTCCGCTATCCAACACTTTCCCTACTGGTGCACTCACTGGGGTGGGAATAGTCATTTTTACCCCTCCGCTATCCAACACTTTCCCTACTGGTGCACTCACTGGGGTGGGAATAGTAATTTTTACCCCTCCGCTATCCAACATATTCCTTACTGTTGCACCCACAGGAGTGGGAATATTAAGTTTTACCCCTCCTCTTTCCCACACTTTCCCTACTGTTGCACTCGCTGGAGTGAGAATAGTCATTTTTACCCCTCCGTTATCCAACATTTTCCCTACTGTTGCACCCACTGGAGAGGGAATATTAATTTTTACCCCCCCCCCCGCTATCCAACACTTTCCCTACGGTTGCACCCACTAGAGTGGGATAGTAGTTTTTACCCCTCCGCTATCCAACACTTTCCCTACTGTTGCACTCACTGGGGTGGGAATAGTCATTTTTACCCCTCCGCTATCCAACACTTTCCCTACTGGTGCACTCACTGGGGTGGGAATAGTAATTTTTACCCCTCCGCTATCCAACACTTTCCCTACTGTTGCACTCGCTGGAGTGGGAATAGTAATTTTTACCCCTTCGCTATCCAACATATTCCTTACTGTTGCACCCAGAGGAGTGGGAATATTAAGTTTTACCTCTCCTCTATCCGACACTTTCCCTACTGTTGCTCTCACTGGGGTGGGAATAGTAATTTTTACTCATCCGCTATCCAACACTTTCCCTACTGGTGCACTCACTGGGGTGGGAATAGTCATTTTTACCCCTCCGCTATCCAACACTTTCCCTACTGGTGCACTCACAGGGGTGGGAATATTAATTTGTACCCCTCCGCTATCCAACATATTCCTTACTGTTGCACCCACAGGAGCGGGAATATTAAGTTTTACCCCTCCTCTATCCGACACTTTCCCTACTGTTGCACTCGCTGGAGTGAGAATAGTAATTTTTACCCCTCCGTTATCCAACATTTTCCCTTCTGTTGCACCCATTGGAGTGGGAATAGTAGTTTTTACCCCTCCGCTATCCGACACTTTCCCTACTGTTGCACTCGTTGGAGTGGGAATAGTAATTTTTACCCCTTCGTTATCCAACATTTTCCCTTCTGTTTCACCCATTGGAGGGGGAATAGTAATTTTTACCTCTCCACTCTCCAACACTTTCCCTACTGTTGCACCCACTGGAGTGGGAATAGTAATTTTTACCCCTCTACTCTCCAACACTTTCCCTACTGTTGCACCCACTGGAGTGGGAATAGTAGTTTTTACCCCTCCGCTATCCAACACTTTCCCTACTGTTGCACTCGCTGGAGTGGGAATAGTAATTTTTACCCCTTCGCTATCCAACATTTTCCTTACTGTTGCACACACTGGAGTGGGAATATTAAATATTACCCCTACCCTATCCAACACTTTCCCTACTGTTGCACTCACTGGAGTGGGAATAGTAATTTTTACCCCTCTGCTATCCAACATTGTCCCTACTGTTGCACCCATTGGAGTGGTAATTTTAAATATTACCCCTCTGCTATCCAACTCTTTCCCTACTGTTGCACTTAGTGGGGTGGGAAAAGTAATTTTTACCCCTCCGCTATCCAACATTTTCTTTACTATTGTACTTACTAGAGTGGGAATAGTAAGTTTTACCCCTCGGCTAACCAACACTTTCCCTACTGTTCCACTCACTGGAGTGGGAATAGTAATTTTTACACCTCAGCTATCCAACACTTTCACAACTGTTGCACTCAATGGAGTGCAAAATTAAATTTTAAAGACTATGAATTATTTAGGTGCCGATTCCGATCCGGGTAAAAAACTTTTGCGTATGACTCGTATCTGTATATTTTCACGTACGAATCGTACAAGTACCGTACAAACTGCGAAGTACGATTCGTACGTGAAAAATACATACGAATTGCGTCGGGAAAATGGTCCGAGAGGGAGCCGTAAAGTTTTACGTCCGAATAGCGTCGGGAAGAGTGTCCGATAGGGAGCCGGACATTTTTACGTGCAAATCGTAAAACAGAAGTCCGAGCGCGCAAGTACGATCCGTATCGCCCGTCCGAATACACAACCGCATGTAAAAGGCCCCGTACGGAGCGAACGATGTAGCACACATGTACACGGGTAAACTTGTGCCCAGATACGAGTCGTACAGCCCCCCCTCACCCAGAACATGTCAGCACCGTACCCCCGTATGTCAGCACCGTACCCCCCCTCCGCACTGTACCCCAACACCGTAGCACAGCCCCGCACCTGTACGCGCCGCACCCCAGGCCCGTCTTCCAGCCTCGCACCTGTACACCCCGTACCCCAGGACCGTACCCCAGCCCCCACCTGTACGCGCTGCACCCCAGGCCCGTCTCCCAGCCCCGTACCTGTACGCACCATACCCCAACACCGTAGCCCAGCCCCGTACCTGTACGCGCCGTACCCCAACACCGTAGCCCAGCCCCGTACCTGTACGCACCGGATCCCAACACGCTAGCACAGCCCTGCACCTGTATGCACTGTACCCCGACACCCTAGCACATCCCCGCTCCTGTACGCACCGTACCCCAACCCCGTAGCACAGCCCCGCACCTGTACGCACCGTACCCCAACACCCTAGCACATTACCGCACCTGTACGCACCGTACCCCAACACCGTAGCACATCCCCGCACCAGTATGCACCGTACCCCAACACCGTAGCACTGCCCCGCACCTGTACGCGCCGCACCCCAGGCCCGTCTCCCAGCCCCACACCTCTACGCCCCGTACCCCAGGACCATACCCCAGCCCCCCACCTGTACGTGCCGCACCCCAGGCCCGTCTCCCAGCCCCATACCTGTACGCAGCGTACCCCAACACCGTAGCCCAGCCCCATACCTGTACTCACCATAGCCCAACACCGTAGCCCAGCCCCGTATCTGTACGCACCATACCCCAACACCCTAGCACAGCCCCGCACCTGTACGCACCGTACCCCACCACCGTACCCCAGCACCCTCACCCAGCATCGCGTATGTATGGACCTTACCTACATGAAAAATACTCGGACAGAACCAGGACACTGTAATACAGAACACAAGGAGGGTCAATTCGACTTGCACAACACCACAAAACACGTCAACATGACAAAATACATCTCTATGACTGACCTGGCACATCCAAACAGGCAAACAGAGGCCCTAAATCACAACCACCTCTTATAACACACCCACCACAAATTCAAACCCAGCCACACCCACAAATGGACCAATAAAAAGGGCCCACACACACAACCCATGAGCCTTTGCAACAGACCCACTGCTGACAGACCCCACAGACAAACAACTGCACCTTACTTACACCTTAACTACACCTCAACTTACACACCTTCACACAACCTCATTCACAAACACCCCCTCTTCACATTCACACACACACCGTCACATTCACACCCACACACCCACAACCATCCACACCCCACACCATGCCCACAGACAAGAATCCAAAGTTCACAAGGGCGGAGCTGGACCTCCTCGTCAACGAAGTCATCAGAGTCGAACCACAGCTGTTTGGAACATTGGTCAGACAGACCAGCATAGCCCAAAAAACAAGCCTGTGGCAGAGGATTGTCGATAGGATCAGGCATGAATGCCAAGCCAGGTGGTACGATCTGCGCAGGGCAGTCAAGAGGAAAATGAACGAGGAATACGCCCAGAGTAACATCACTGGAGGCGGGCTGCCCCGCAGACCCATACATTACCATCCCTGGGAGGAGAAGGTGATGGCCATGCTTCCGCCGGTGGGAGTACACGGAGTAGAAGTAGTCGCAGAGCCTGGTGAGTACACAAACAACTCACGTAACATGGGGGGAATGCCATCCACACCACAAATACACAAAATGCACGCAACTTCCCCCAAGCCCTCACCGCACACAACCACACTCAAAAACAACGCTCATGCCACTAACGTCTCCATGCCCCATTCACAAATAAAGGCAATGCCATGTCCCAGGCCACACCAACCACAAACCCAAGACTGGATGTCCGGGATGCTGGGAGGGTGGGGCTCACACAACACATTGTGCAACTCAGAAGCAGACACCAATGCCCTCAGCCCATTTGGCCTAGGTACATACCCATGCACCATGCCCAATGGACAGGGACTGGCAAAGTACTGACAAGGTAGCTGACACTTGGCCCTGCTGTATGCAGCACAAGGCCCTCCTGTGACCACTGTACACTCAAACACCAACTACACAAGCTCAGATATCTAGCACAGGCACTCAAACTCACTGTCATGCCAGCATGCACCATGAGGGGACAGACACATCACCTGGGAGACCCAATGACAAATCACACTACACCCAACAGCAGGCCCGGTCACACACCCCCCTCACACAAGCACACACCCCCGGGGCAGGCAACGGATTTACCCACTCTCACAATGGACATGTGGCACAACAAGACCAATCCATCGCCAAATAAGCATCCGAGCCAAAATTCTACTGGTCAAACACTCAGGAGAACATACCAAACTGTCCCCCGCAACATACCCATCCCCAAGTGGACATTGAGAGGAATGCTAGGCACATCCAACTACCTGGAGGATCTGTGACAACTTGAATATTTATGAAACATGGATGTGGCATGAAACAGCATTAACATTGTCTCTCTCTCACACACAGGGCAACGTCATCAACCTCCCCCCAACAATGGGGGGGAACAATCACAGTCCCAGGCTCAGCGTGAAGATGATCCCACCGGCAGCGACGACTCTCACCACTCCGTGGATGACCCCGACCAACCTGGCCCCTCTGGTGCCCAAGCCCCTGCAGCACCTGCGTCAGGTACATCTGTGCCAACCCCCACCCCCATTCCTGCCACATCCCAGGAGACACCCAGGAGCCCTGCTCTCACTGAACAACAGAGCCAGTCTGACCAGGAGGGACAAGGTTCTCCGGGCACCCAGGAGGAGGCAGACAACCCCGCAAATGCCATCCCTCAGGGGTCCCGTAGACCCGATGTGCCCACAACGGCAGGCCAGGCTCGTGTGGGTAGGGGTGGTGGGAGTGGAGGCAGGCGGAGGCGCAAACCTGACCAGCCAGCTGAGGGAACCGGTATGTCACACATACGCCACATCCTGGACACATACCGGCGTGACACCAGGGGCATCAGCCAGGTAGTGTCGAGCCTCACAGAGATGAAGGGGACCCTTGGCGAGATGAAGAACCTGCAGGCCGAGCAACATGCCAGTCAACAACAACACCAAGGACGGATGGAGGCAAGACTGGCTGAGCTCCTGGCGGTGCAAATGGACATGAGTCGTTCACTCCGTCGGATCGCCGACAACATGGGCAACCCTCCCTGTGCCACCAGGCGAAGACCACCACCAGCCACAGGGAGGGAGGAGGAGGAGGATTCGTCTGACAGAGCATCACAAGCATCGTCAAGGCCAGCATCTGAGGGTCCCCCCAGGAAGGAGGGTCGTCCACGGAAAAGACCGTGAGAGTCAGCGGACCATCCACATCTCCCAGGTCACCTGGCCTGGCACCTGGCCCTCTGGCGCACTAGCAGCACCTCATCCAATGACATTCTCTGCCACATGGACTTGCTGGTCACAGTCTGACCAATGATGACCAACACTGTGGTCTGGACTCTGATGACTCCAACTGACAAGGATGCCATCTCCCCCTGTGAACTTTGGATTCTATGCACCCGGTAGAGCACCTTAGTACATCTACCAAAAGACTTACCCCACCAAAAATAAAAAGTATTTTTTTTCATGAGATGTTGCTGTCATTTTGCATTAGTCCACAACATATGTGTGTGTAAATGTCAAACTATGCCTGAGTGTTGAACTAACTCCAGCCATCCATACCCTGGGATCTGAGTCTGGTACAGGACACACATGGGTCACAATTTATCAGTCAATGCAGACATGGAACACAATACTCACCTGTGATGGCCTCAAGCTGCTGAGGGGTTGCTTGCAATACTGTGCGGACAGATCTATTTGGAAGAGTATCATTAAGGCATAGAGGTCATGCCTCATTTGGAGGTTCCCGGGGAGGGAGCCCCAGATATGTGTTCCCAGGTGGGAGAACTATGTCCTGCATGCTGGAGTACTTTGGATCTGAAGAATGGTGGCCAGGTCAAGGTTGGATGGCACTACGGGTTCTCGGATGACAGTGGTTCAAAGTTGGTGTTGGGTCAGGGTTGTGGCCTGCCTCCTGAGTGTGGGTGGGGAGTCTGAAGGTCATCCTGCAGCACACAGCGATCCATTGCAGCTATCTCTGCTGGACGGTGATGTGGCTGGGGTGCGGGAAGTTGCAGCTGAGGTGTGCAGATGCAGCCTGGATGTGGACAAGTGTCCTGGGAGTTTAGATGTGGCTGCCCCGTAGAGGGCAGGGCAGTATTTGACACGGATGTTGTCATGGACCTGGGGGATGGTCCGTCTTTCCTTGGAGTGGATCTATCTAGAGATCATGTGCATAATGCAGAGGGTGTTGCAGTCTGAGGCACAGATGCTGGTGATTACCATGGCAAATGTGAGCAAGCAATCCATGATGCACACCATCTTGTGTGCATGGACACTGGGTGCTTGTGCGGGGATTCTGCGTGTGGGACACAAGCAGTTGACCCAGCTGTAAGGGGACAATCCTCAGATGTTGACCTCAGTCCTGTACAAGTCCAGCCTCAGGTGGCTGCTGTTCTGCCATTCATCAATGGATCTCATGCAATCTAGAATATTGGAACTGGCAATGTCTGCGTCCTTGGTGAGGGTGGGGAGCACCTGGCTGTCAATGGCATACGAGTTGATGATGAGGTTGTGTGCGCATGTGATGGTGGAGAGGGGGGTCCTGGACACATTGTAGATTGACACGCTGAGAGATGATACCTGTGCCATGTGCCTCACAACGACAGCATACTACATGCAGAAGCCTTGAGTCTCACTCCCATGGCCTTGCCGGGGTACAGAGCCGGTGGGGAGTAGGAGGGACATGACCTGGTGGGTGTGACATATTTTTTGTAGAACAATTTTTTTTTTTTTTTTATATATGTGTTACATTTTTTGTAGTTATTAATTTTATCTTAATTAAATTTTGCGTTTTTGAGTTCTGTAGCGGGTTGTGGGTTTATAGGGGAATAAAGTGGGTAGTAATTTAATTATAATAAATTCATGATTAATTTTTATGTATTAGTATTTATTTAATTTAGATTTTATAGTGCTAATTGTGAGATTTAATTTATTATTAATTATTTATTAATTAGTTGTTAATTATTTTTAATTAATGAATTGCCAATTATGTTAATTGTGTCATTATGTTAGGAGCGGGTTGTGGGTTTATAGGAGAATAGTGTGGGAAGTAATTTGTAAATTAATTATCATTTTTTATGTATTAGTATTTATTTAATTTAGATTTTATTGTGTTAACTGTAGGAATTAATTCATTATTAATAATTGTTAATAATTTTAATTGGCAATTATGTTAATTGTGCCATTTTAAGAGCGGTTGTGGGTTTATAGGGGAATAGGGTGGGAAGTAATTTAATTATAATAAATGTATTAATATTTTAATGTATTAATATTTATTTAATTTATATTTTATAGTGTTGTGAGAGGCATTTTGGTAATAAATATGTATTAATTGGTTGTTAATTATTATTAATTAATTTCTAATTTATTATGTTAATTGTGTCATTTCTTTAGGAGTGGGTGGTGGGGTTTATAGGAAAATAGGGTGGGAAGTAATTTAGTTATAAGTAATCAATTATTGTTATTTAATGCTGGTTAATTAAATAAAATTAAAATATGGCAATAGTGTAATACATTTTTGATGTGAGTTATGGTGTTTATAGTAGTAAAGGGTGGGAAGGAAATTATTTTAGATTAATTTTTGAGTTTTTGTTAATTGATATTAATTTATTAATGTAAAATTAGTTATGGAAATTGCGTAATGATTTTTAGGTGTGGGTTGTGGTGTTTATTGGGGTAGAAGGTGGAAAGTAATGTATGTTTAATTAATTAATAATTAGTTGATTACTAATATTAATTTATCAATTGATAAATATTTATGGTAAGTGTTTATTGTTATTGTGTGTGTGTGTTTTGTTTTTATAGTAGTAAAGTTTGGGGAGTAAATTAATTTTTATTTGTTATACATTTTTAAATTAATAGTATTTGTTTAATTGATAGTTAACTATGTTAACTATGGATGTATATTTTAAAAAAAATGACATGTGGGTTGCGAATTGTGTGGTGTTATAGGGTAGGAAATAAAAAAATATTACATTTATGTAATAAATAATGTTTTTGTTTATAAAATATTTCTATTAAAAATATTTTATTGTTTTTAAATTATTTTTAAACTTTTTAAAATAATCTTTTTAGGTATTTGTTAGATCTTTTCAACATTCTAATCTGTTTCTATCTTTTGTAATATTTAACACTTTTAAATATGATTTATTTTTTTGTTTTTTTAAATCTAATGTGTTGTTGTTAATTTCTTTGTTTTTAATTTTGAACTGACTCCAGTGGAAATATTCCCTAAACTATCCAACACTTTCCCTACTGTTGCACAAACTGGAATGGGAATAGTCATTTTTACCCCTCCGCTATCCAACACTTTCCCTACTGTTGCACTCACTGGGCTGGGAATAGTAATTTTTACCCCTCTGCTATCCAACACTTTCCCTACTGTTGCACTCACTGGAGTGGGAATAGTAATTTTTACCCCTCCGCTATCCAACACTTTCCCTACTGTTGAACCCACTGGAGTGGGAATAGTAATTTTTAGCCATCCGCTATCCAACACTTTCCCTACTGTTGCACCCACTGGAGTGGGAATATTAATTTTTACCCCCCCCCCCGCTATCCAACACTTTCCCTACGGTTGCACCCACTAGAGTGGGATAGTAGTTTTTACCCCTCCGCTATCCAACACTTTCCCTACTGTTGCACTCACTAGGGTGGGAATAGTCATTTTTACCCCTCCGCTATCCAACACTTTCCCTACTGGTGCACTCACTGGGGTGGGAATAGTCATTTTTACCCCTCCGCTATCCAACACTTTCCCTACTGTTGCACTTGCTGTAGTGGGAATAGTAATTTTTACCCCTTCGCTATCCAACACTTTCCCTACTGGTGCACTCACTGGGGTGGGAATAGTAATTTTTACTCCTCCGCTATCCAACACTTTCCCTACTGGTGCACTCACTGGGGTGGGAATAGTCATTTTTACCCCTCCGCTATCCAACACTTTCCCTACTGGTGCACTCACTGGGGTGGGAATAGTAATTTTTACCCCTCCGCTATCCAACATATTCCTTACTGTTGCACCCACAGGAGTGGGAATATTAAGTTTTACCCCTCCTCTTTCCCACACTTTCCCTACTGTTGCACTCGCTGGAGTGAGAATAGTAATTTTTACCCCTCCGTTATCCAACATTTTCCCTACTGTTGCACCCACTGGAGAGGGAATATAAATTTTTACCCCCCCCCCCCGCTATCCAACACTTTCCCTACGGTTGCACCCACTAGAGTGGGATAGTAGTTTTTACCCCTCCGCTATCCAACACTTTCCCTACTGTTGCACTCACTGGGGTGGGAATAGTAATTTTTACCCCTCCGCTATCCAACACTTTCCCTACTGTTGCACTCGCTGGAGTGGGAATAGTAATTTTTACCCCTTCGCTATCCAACATATTCCTTACTGTTGCACCCAGAGGAGTGGGAATATTAAGTTTTACCTCTCCTCTATCCGACACTTTCCCTACTGTTGCTCTCACTGGGGTGGGAATAGTAATTTTTACTCCTCCGCTATCCAACACTTTCCCTACTGGTGCACTCACTGGGGTGGGAATAGTCATTTTTACCCCTACGCTATCCAACACTTTCCCTACTGGTGCACTCACAGGGGTGGGAATATTAATTTGTACCCCTCCGCTATCCAACATATTCCTTACTGTTGCACCCACAGGAGCGGGAATATTAAGTTTTACCCCTCCGCTATCCGACACTTTCCCTACTGTTGCACTCGCTGGAGTGGGAATAGTAATTTTTACCCCTTCGTTATCCAACATTTTCCCTTCTGTTTCACCCATTGGAGGGGGAATAGTAATTTTTACCTCTCCACTCTCCAACACTTTCCCTACTGTTGCACCCACTGGAGTGGGAATAGTAATTTTTACCCCTCTACTCTCCAACACTTTCCCTACTGTTGCACCCACTGGAGTGGGAATAGTAATTTTCACCACTCCGCCATCTAACACTTTCCCTACTGTTGCACCCACTGGAGTGGGAATAGTAGTTTTTACCCCTCCGCTATCCAACACTTTCCCTACTGTTGCACTCGCTGGAGTGGGAATAGTAATTTTTACCCCTTCGCTATCCAACATTTTCCTTACTGTTGCACACACTGGAGTGGGAATATTAAATATTACCCCTACCCTATCCAACACTTTCCCTACTGTTGCACTCACTGGAGTGGGAATAGTAATTTTTACCCCTCTGCTATCCAACATTGTCCCTACTGTTGCACCCATTGGAGTGGTAATTTTAAATATTACCCCTCTGCTATCCAACTCTTTCCCTACTGTTGCACTTAGTGGGGTGGGAAAAGTAATTTTTACCCCTCCGCTATCCAACATTTTCTTTACTATTGTACTTACTAGAGTGGGAATAGTAAGTTTTACCCCTCGGCTAACCAACACTTTCCCTACTGTTCCACTCACTGGAGTGGGAATAGTAATTTTTACACCTCAGCTATCCAACACTTTCACAACTGTTGCACTCAATGGAGTGCAAAATTAAATTTGAAAGACTATGAATTATTTAGGTGCCGATTCCGATCCGGGTAAAAAACTTTTGCGTATGACTCGTATCTGTATATTTTCACGTACGAATCGTACAAGTACCGTACAAACTGCGAAGTACGATTCGTACGTGAAAAATACATACGAATTGCGTCGGGAAAATGGTCCGAGAGGGAGCCGTAAAGTTTTACGTCCGAATAGCGTCGGGAAGAGTGTCCGATAGGGAGCCGGACATTTTTACGTGCAAATCGTAAAACAGAAGTCCGAGCGCGCAAGTACGATCCGTAGCGCCCGTCCGAATACACAACCGCATGTAAAAGGCCCCGTACGGAGCGAACGATGTAGCACACATGTACACGGGTAAACTTGTGCCCGGATACGAGTCGTACAGCCCCCCCTCACCCAGCACATGTCAGCACCGTACCCCCGTATGTCAGCACCGTACCCCCCCTCCGCACTGTACCCCAACACCGTAGCACAGCCCCGCACCTGTACGCGCCGCACCCCAGGCCCGTCTTCCAGCCTCGCACCTGTACACCCCGTACCCCAGGACCGTACCCCAGCCCCCACCTGTACGCGCTGCACCCTAGGCCCGTCTCCCAACCCCGTACCTGTACGCACCATACCCCAACACCGTAGCCCAGCCCCGTACCTGTACGCACCGTACCCCAACACCGTAGCCCAGCCCCGTACCTGTACGCACCGGATCCCAACACGCTAGCACAGCCCTGCACCTGTATGCACTGTACCCCGACACCCTAGCACATCCCCGCTCCTGTACGCACCGTACCCCAACACCGTAGCACAGCCCCGCACCTGTACGCACCGTACCCCAACACCCTAGCACATTACCGCACCTGTACGCACCGTACCCCAACACCGTAGCACATCCCCGCACCAGTATGCACCGTACCCCAACACCGTAGCACTGCCCCGCACCTGTACGCGCCGCACCCCAGGCCCGTCTCCCAGCCCCACACCTCTACGCCCCGTACCCCAGGACCATACCCCAGCCCCCCACCTGTACGTGCCGCACCCCAGGCCCGTCTCCCAGCCCCATACCTGTACGCAGCGTACCCCAACACCGTAGCCCAGCCCCATACCTGTACGCACCGTAGCCCAACACCGTAGCCCAGCCCCGTATCTGTACGCACCATACCCCAACACCCTAGCACAGCCCCGCACCTGTACGCACCGTACCCCACCACCGTACCCCAGCACCCTCACCCAGCATCGCGTATGTATGGACCTTACCTACATGAAAAATACTCGGACAGAACCAGGACACTGTAATACAGAACACAAGGAGGGTCAATTCGACTTGCACAACACCACAAAACACGTCAACATGACAAAATACATCTCTATGACTGACCTGGCACATCCAAACAGGCAAACAGAGGCCCTAAATCACAACCACCTCTTATAACACACCCACCACAAATTCAAACCCAGCCACACCCACAAATGGACCAATAAAAAGGGCCCACACACACAACCCATGAGCCTTTGCAACAGACCCACTGCTGACAGACCCCACAGACAAACAACTGCACCTTACTTACACCTTAACTACACCTCAACTTACACACCTTCACACAACCTCATTCACAAACACCCCCTCTTCACATTCACACACACACCGTCACATTCACACCCACACACCCACAACCATCCACACCCCACACCATGCCCACAGACAAGAATCCAAAGTTCACAAGGGCGGAGCTGGACCTCCTCGTCAACGAAGTCATCAGAGTCGAACCACAGCTGTTTGGAACATTGGTCAGACAGACCAGCATAGCCCAAAAAACAAGCCTGTGGCAGAGGATTGTCGATAGGATCAGGCATGAATGCCAAGCCAGGTGGTACGATCTGCGCAGGGCAGTCAAGAGGAAAATGAACGAGGAATACGCCCAGAGTAACATCACTGGAGGCGGGCTGCCCCGCAGACCCATACATTACCATCCCTGGGAGGAGAAGGTGATGGCCATGCTTCCGCCGGTGGGAGTACACGGAGTAGAAGTAGTCGCAGAGCCTGGTGAGTACACAAACAACTCACGTAACATGGGGGGAATGCCATCCACACCACAAATACACAAAATGCACGCAACTTCCCCCAAGCCCTCACCGCACACAACCACACTCAAAAACAACGCTCATGCCACTAACGTCTCCATGCCCCATTCACAAATAAAGGCAATGCCATGTCCCAGGCCACACCAACCACAAACCCAAGACTGGATGTCCGGGATGCTGGGAGGGTGGGGCTCACACAACACATTGTGCAACTCAGAAGCAGACACCAATGCCCTCAGCCCATTTGGCCTAGGTACATACCCATGCACCATGCCCAATGGACAGGGACTGGCAAAGTACTGACAAGGTAGCTGACACTTGGCCCTGCTGTATGCAGCACAAGGCCCTCCTGTGACCACTGTACACTCAAACACCAACTACACAAGCTCAGATATCTAGCACAGGCACTCAAACTCACTGTCATGCCAGCATGCACCATGAGGGGACAGACACATCACCTGGGAGACCCAATGACAAATCACACTACACCCAACAGCAGGCCCGGTCACACACCCCCCTCACACAAGCACACACCCCCGGGGCAGGCAACGGATTTACCCACTCTCACAATGGACATGTGGCACAACAAGACCAATCCATCGCCAAATAAGCATCCGAGCCAAAATTCTACTGGTCAAACACTCAGGAGAACATACCAAACTGTCCCCCGCAACATACCCATCCCCAAGTGGACATTGAGAGGAATGCTAGGCACATCCAACTACCTGGAGGATCTGTGACAACTTGAATATTTATGAAACATGGATGTGGCATGAAACAGCATTAACATTGTCTCTCTCTCACACACAGGGCAACGTCATCAACCTCCCCCCAACAATGGGGGGGAACAATCACAGTCCCAGGCTCAGCGTGAAGATGATCCCACCGGCAGCGACGACTCTCACCACTCCGTGGATGACCCCGACCAACCTGGCCCCTCTGGTGCCCAAGCCCCTGCAGCACCTGCGTCAGGTACATCTGTGCCAACCCCCACCCCCATTCCTGCCACATCCCAGGAGACACCCAGGAGCCCTGCTCGCACTGAACAACAGAGCCAGTCTGACCAGGAGGGACAAGGTTCTCCGGGCACCCAGGAGGAGGCAGACAACCCCGCAAATGCCATCCCTCAGGGGTCCCTTAGACCCGATGTGCCCACAACGGCAGGCCAGGCTCGTGTGGGTAGGGGTGGTGGGAGTGGAGGCAGGCGGAGGCGCAAACCTGACCAGCCAGCTGAGGGAACCGGTATGTCACACATACGCCACATCCTGGACACATACCGGCGTGACACCAGGGGCATCAGCCAGGTAGTGTCGAGCCTCACAGAGATGAAGGGGACCCTTGGCGAGATGAAGAACCTGCAGGCCGAGCAACATGCCAGTCAACAACAACACCAAGGACGGATGGAGGCAAGACAGGCTGAGCTCCTGGCGGTGCAAATGGACATGAGTCGTTCACTCCGTCGGATCGCCGACAACATGGGCAACCCTCCCTGTGCCACCAGGCGAAGACCACCACCAGCCACAGGGAGGGAGGAGGAGGAGGATTCGTCTGACAGAGCATCACAAGCATCGTCAAGGCCAGCATCTGAGGGTCCCCCCAGGAAGGAGGGTCG
Source organism: Triturus cristatus (assembly GCF_964204655.1). Classification (NCBI taxonomy): domain Eukaryota; kingdom Metazoa; phylum Chordata; class Amphibia; order Caudata; family Salamandridae; genus Triturus; species Triturus cristatus. The sequence goes on along the minus strand of NC_140581.1, from coordinate 260,922,832 downwards.
TCCACGGAAAAGACCGTGAGAGTCAGCGGACCATCCACATCTCCCAGGTCACCTGGCCTGGCACCTGGCCCTCTGGCGCACTAGCAGCACCTCATCCAATGACATTCTCTGCCACATGGACTTGCTGGTCACAGTCTGACCAATGATGACCAACACTGTGGTCTGGACTCTGATGACTCCAACTGACAAGGATGCCATCTCCCCCTGTGAACTTTGGATTCTATGCACCCGGTAGAGCACCTTAGTACATCTACCAAAAGACTTACCCCACCAAAAATAAAAAGTATTTTTTTTCATGAGATGTTGCTGTCATTTTGCATTAGTCCACAACATATGTGTGTGTAAATGTCAAACTATGCCTGAGTGTTGAACTAACTCCAGCCATCCATACCCTGGGATCTGAGTCTGGTACAGGACACACATGGGTCACAATTTATCAGTCAATGCAGACATGGAACACAATACTCACCTGTGATGGCCTCAAGCTGCTGAGGGGTTGCTTGCAATACTGTGCGGACAGATCTATTTGGAAGAGTATCATTAAGGCATAGAGGTCATGCCTCATTTGGAGGTTCCCGGGGAGGGAGCCCCAGATATGTGTTCCCAGGTGGGAGAACTATGTCCTGCATGCTGGAGTACTTTGGATCTGAAGAATGGTGGCCAGGTCAAGGTTGGATGGCACTACGGGTTCTCGGATGACAGTGGTTCAAAGTTGGTGTTGGGTCAGGGTTGTGGCCTGCCTCCTGAGTGTGGGTGGGGAGTCTGAAGGTCATCCTGCAGCACACAGCGATCCATTGCAGCTATCTCTGCTGGACGGTGATGTGGCTGGGGTGCGGGAAGTTGCAGCTGAGGTGTGCAGATGCAGCCTGGATGTGGACAAGTGTCCTGGGAGTTTAGATGTGGCTGCCCCGTAGAGGGCAGGGCAGTATTTGACACGGATGTTGTCATGGACCTGGGGGATGGTCCGTCTTTCCTTGGAGTGGATCTATCTAGAGATCATGTGCATAATGCAGAGGGTGTTGCAGTCTGAGGCACAGATGCTGGTGATTACCATGGCAAATGTGAGCAAGCAATCCATGATGCACACCATCTTGTGTGCATGGACACTGGGTGCTTGTGCGGGGATTCTGCGGGTGGGACACAAGCAGTTGACCCAGCTGTAAGGGGACAATCCTCAGATGTTGACCTCAGTCCTGTACAAGTCCAGCCTCAGGTGGCTGCTGTTCTGCCATTCATCAATGGATCTCATGCAATCTAGAATATTGGAACTGGCAATGTCTGCGTCCTTGGTGAGGGTGGGGAGCACCTGGCTGTCAATGGCATACGAGTTGATGATGAGGTTGTGTGCGCATGTGATGGTGGAGAGGGGGGTCCTGGACACATTGTAGATTGACACGCTGAGAGATGATACCTGTGCCATGTGCCTCACAACGACAGCATACTACATGCAGAAGCCTTGAGTCTCACTCCCATGGCCTTGCCGGGGTACAGAGCCAGTGGGGAGTAGGAGGGACATGACCTGGTGGGTGTGACAGGGCCTGGAAGGCGTGGCAGCGCTGTGTAGGCAGTCGGAGTTGCACACTCATCATGCAAAGGTGTTGTGTGTGTGCTTAGAGTATGCCGGTGAGCTGGCGGCAGATGTGTGGATGGACATTGCTTGGAGGGTGGCTGCAACATCAGACTGTAGTGTGATGTGGGTCATGCAAGGACATGAGGCTCGTGCAATGTGCACGTTGCATGTGCAGACGGTCTACCCTCTGGCACCGCGTGGCCGCAACTGTGGCACAGACAAGCTGATGACAGTCAAATGAATGGGTTGATGGAGGAAGGGAAGAGCATCTTTGATGTGTGTGTGTTGCCAAATCAGGAAACTTTGTGTGCGCTTGCTGCAGTGGCTGCAACAGCAGGCGGCATGTCCTGTGAACTATGCCACAATTTCCACACAAAGACTAGGATGTCAGAAAGGACTACTGCAACAGGTGTATGTCAAGGAAGGAGTGACCGGTTTTCAATGGCACACCCAGAGACAAAGGATGCACAATCCCCACAGATGACTGACACCGGATCATGAAACTGAAGGCCAAGCTGCGCACAGGAAACACACCCCAGAAGGTGTTGACGGCCCGTTGTGGGGACCAACATACCAAAACACATACACAGCCATGGACTTCATGCACAATAGAGAATCAAATACATGTAGAACAGCATGCAGGTTGCTAATCTACACATAGACCCATAAGCACAATCCTTGACAACCATGCCAGAGATGGCGCATGCACAGTGGCAATAGACCTGCATTGACAGAGATGAGGCACCTTGGAGGCTGAGGAACACCTTTATTACTCAGGCTCACACCTATGGAAATGTATCAGTATTAACAGACTCACAGGTCTTTTGGATTAACATGTGGGACCTACACTGGACACCCCCTTCGCACCACAGATGCTCTAAATCCATGGGAGTGGCACACAAGTGAAGGGGGTGAGCCAAACATCACCTGCTGCACACGGAGAGGCTGCAATTCCCCATTGAGGATCTTATGGGGATGTCCCGCAATATGTCCACCCGTAGCCTCCCGTATGTTTCCGAGGGAAGTTGTACACACATTGATGCCTTCATCAAAAACCACAATCTCATAACAGATGACTGTCACGAAGTGTGACTATCAATTCATGTGAGTCATGCTACATGTCATGTGCCCCATGGTGAGTCGACATGTATGCATAGTAACAAAACCTGCACAGGAGCAGTGCCCACACATTACAAACAACTACCACACCCAAAAAGCCTTGCTGCAATCCTTACCCAAAGGAGACTTTTCACCATGTCCGTGCATGTAATGCTGATTCAGCACACGTTGCATTACTCATGAGGAAAAGCAGGAGCACAACGATGCCACGAGCAGACAGCATGCGCAACTACCTGGGGGTGAGAGACACACAAGAAGTCAGGAAAAACATAGTCATCCGCATGCATGGTCATGTACTCTACATGAATAAGGTTGACACCATGCTAGTTGTCAATTGAGTGTGTCAGCTAAAATGTGTGGAATGACATCAGCACTCGAGTGACACATCAGCACACACCTCAAAGTCACTTAGCATACAGTCAGCTGGACACACACATTGCAACACATGCCACACAAGGCTCCAAGCGTGCACACTCAGACCCAGGGACTCACCATTATGAGAAGAAGTTGCGTATGAGCTGACTCCGGATGTCCTCCTCCTCCTCACTTGTCTCGTGACCAAGGCCGTCATCCTCCACGGGTAGATGTTCCTGCTCATCGGGATCCAGGATGAGTGGCACAGCTTTCTCCGCTGCCATGTTGTGCAGCATGCAGCACACGAGGAAGATTTTGCAGACCTTCACCAGTGCATATGGGAGGGACCCGCCGGTCTTGTGGAGGCAACAGAATCGGCTCTTCAGGAGGCCAAAGGTCCTCTCAATCACTCACCTGGTCTTCCCATGGGCGTTGTTGTAACGGTGATCTGCAGCTGTTCTCGGGTTGCGGAGAGGCGTCACCAGCCATGGCATGTTGGGATAGCCAGAGTCCCCTACATGGAAACATCATGTAAAGAAGTGGGTCAGGAGATGCCGTCACATACTAAGATACCGCTGAATACTGGACAAACAGAGTCTACCCACCAACAAGACATGCTCGTTCGTTGTGCAGCTGCAGCATCATTTCTGGCACCCTGCTACGCCTCATGATGTAGGAATTGTGTGCTGACCCTGAAAAACGAGCACAGACATGGGAAATCAGCATGTTAGCAAGACACACCACAAGGGCATTAATGGAGTGGTAATGTTTACGGTTTCTAAAGGCTACCTCCTGTGCCTGTGGTGGTACCAAAGCCACATGTGTCCCATCAATGGACCCATTTACATGGGGCATCCCTCCCAGGGCATAGAACTCACCCTTGATACCTGTCAACTGCTCACGAGTTGGAAAATGGATGAATTCATCCAGGTGCTCCAACATGGCTTCTAAAACATCATGCAGGACACGGCTGAACATGGTCTGGGACATGCCACCCACATCAGCTATGGTCAATTGAAACGTACCGGTGGCAAAGAAATGTAGGGCTGACATCACCTTCATCTTGGGTGTCAGCGCAGTCGGATAACTGTGTCGCGGTTGGAGGTGTGGGGCCAGCCTGTTTTTCAGGTCCACAATTAACTGTTGGGGGAATCTGTAGCGGCGTATGCAGTCATGTTCCCTCATGGCAGCCAAGTCTGGCATTGGTCGGGGGAGAGGCGGTGCCCTGCAGAAATTAGGAAGGAATAACCAAGATTGAGTACATAACTACACCAATGTCTATGAACTGAGCACATTTTCAACAGCTAATACACATATGCTACATACATAGTCTGGTCTGTGCAATACATCCTGCACATGTATGCCAGCAAGGTGATACTCCTACCAAGAGCCAGCTACAAACATGGATTGTCAAGGTCTACATGACATGCCATGAAAGTAGCTGTGGGCCAGTGTAAGTGAACAGCCAGACACATTACAGGAGTGACATACATCCACATATGTGCATTTGAAGGATGTTATCTCATACAGACAGCTGCCGGCAAGCTAGACGCACAGGTCACATGTCATGGAAAAAGGACAGACCACACACCTTGCCATGAAGGGGTACATGTCAAAAAGGATCACACAGACATTGAGACTACGCAGATATGTCCTAAGCTCGCAAGTCCCTGTTCGATGCATACAGACACAAGTTACGTGTTATTCCACATGTGTCCTGGTGTGCGTAATAGTGTGACATGGGCATCTACACACAGACACATGTTGGATGCAGCTACAGCAGATGCCGTTGACGGAACACCAACAGCAAGATCATGGGAACACATGACAGACACATGACATAGTCACATCGGGGCACGCTGGTAGTGAGATGTCAGGTGTCATCGTCCGTGTACCTGGCATCAGGGGACAGTTGCGGGTGTTGGTGACTGTGCCATGCCAGTGATGCAGTGCTTGACAAGTTTGAACTACATGCACACATGTAAAAGGTGTGAAGGGGAAGTGTGCCACATAGTACCTCATCACACATGACATGTGTACACAGGTCATCACACAACTATTGGGTTAAAACATGAGGAGACATGTGCCACTTCACTGCCTGACACACCTAGGCCCTACACATGAAAGACTGCACTGACAATGACTTGATGTCCATCCTTGTGCGAGTCAGACACCTCCATTCCTTTCCTGTTTGCCTCCTATCACCAGTGTAAGCTGTGAAACGCACTGTACACACGCTCTGAGGGCGTGGGTACGGTCGTATCACTATATGGGGTTTGGGTAGGAGTACGCGTGTGTGTACGGACCGTACACACGTACGTGTACACACTGGTCCTATCCCTATGGTAGTGTCGCTGTAGGCGTACACCATAGAGATACGGCTCGTACACGCGTGTGTAGGGCCCGTAGCACTATGGTAGTGTTGGCGTAGGCGTACGCTATAGTGCTACGGGCCGTACCCAGGTGTGTACAGCCCGTAGCACTATGGGGTACGCCTACGGCAACACTACCATAGTGCTACGGGCCCTACACACACGTGTATGGCCCGTAGCACTATGGCATACGGCTACGGCAACACTACCATAGTGCTACGGGCCATACACACGCGTGTACGGCCCGTAGCACTAGAGTAGTGGTGCCCTAGGGGTATGTGTGAAGCGCACCGTACCTGTGTGGGGATTTGAAATTTATAATGGGGACACATAAGGGACAAGTATTAGGGCCTACATGCATGCTGGTTGTCATGGATACCCAGTTTGAAGATCAAATTTTTCCATCATGTGGCCTGGAAAAAGCAGTTGGCCACATTATACATTGTTGCAAAGTGGTTATTGACTATGATGCTGCAAATTTGAAAAAATGCTAATGCTGTTTAAAGGGATTGGAGGAAACGTAGGATGCAAAGGAGTTTGACCAATCACTCTGCACTCCTGTTACTGAAATAGGCCAGCAAGGCAGATAAAAGTCAGGCAGAACCCATGAGAGGGCACTTGCCTGCACAACCTTTGATTCGACACCACTGCTGCTGCTTGTGATTCCTCTGGCACCATGTCGCGGTCTGTGGAGAGGGCCCAGCCATTCACACAGGAAGAGAATGAGGCGTTGCTGGACATCATCCTCCCACAGTACCCCAGCCTGTATGGTAGACCAGGGCAGCAGGTGAGTGCTGACTCAACTACCTTTGACAGTGCCCCTTTTTTTGTGACGGTCACTTCTGGCATTGTGTCCAGGTGTGACAGACATGCAATGTTGTTTAGAGTGGGTCCCGGGGGGGGGGGAATGGCTTATGTCTCTCATGCAGAGCATGATGTGGTTCATGTGTGCACTGCTCACTTGCATTGTGCTTACTGTGACATTCACTGCATGCTGCATGGCACATTCAGCATTGCTAATCCTCTTGGCCCTTCTTGCTCTATAGTCCTGAGGTCATTCAGTGTTCCCCCAGTGTGACAGGTGACTGCACCCACAGATGTGTGTGAGTTGAGTGGAACTGTGGTGAGAGTGTCCAAATGATCTGGACATTGATGTGTGTGAACGTTCCTTGTCATGTGGGTGAGTGTCTATGTGGAGTGTTGCACCACAGCTGCATGGAGGAGGCAACAGCTCGACCCATCTGATGTGAGAAGTGATCCGTGCTGTGTGTCTGACTTGCTGGGCTAGCCCCACGCCTGTGACACCCCCCAGGCAAGTGGCACATGTGCAGAGTGAGGTTTGTATCGGCCATCAGCTTTGTGTTGCTTGTGATGTCCAGTGTGTGCCATGATCAGGGAGTGTGTCGCACCCCTCATGCCATCTGTGTACTTTCAATGCCATGTAGTGCATTGGGGCTTCCACAGAGCCTAATGTCCCTATGAAAAAGTTGCTATTCGTTGGCAGCATACTATGCCCTGTTCAACATATCAAAGATGTTCAACGGTGTGTCTCTGTGACATGGAGCAGGTGTAGTGATGTTGTCTCACTTTGTCATCCTCACAGGTAACTGCCTACGCCAAGAGGGGAGATATGGAAGCGGGCCGTCAGGGCCGTGAGATCTGTGGAGGGTCGCAGTCGGCGCCTGGCACAGGTGAGGAAACGCTGGCAGGACATCCGGTGCTGGACCAGGAGGATCGCCCGGGTCCTGCTGGGGGACTCACCAGAAGGCAAGAACCGCGGGCGCGGGCGCCTGACCCACCAAATAAAGCGTGTCCTGGCGGTGGTCTTCCCTGACATGGATGGGCGGTTACAGGCGATGCAGCAGCACCAAGGGGGTAGGTACATGTGTGTTTGTTGTGTGTCACCAGCTTTGGGAAGTGCCCAGTCGCATGGATACACTGGCAGGGTTAATATGTGCATTGCATTTTCTGTTCCCCAAAGTCATCCGCTGCTGTTCTTCCTCCTTTCCCCTCCTTGACATGTGTTCCCTGGTCTGTGTGTAATCACTATTGCACATGGTCATCAAGGCTGGTGGTTGATCCAAGTGCACATGGCTGTCTGCATCATGTGGGGGTGGGGTCGGAGACATGTGCTGTTACCTTGCATGTGCCCTGTTCTGTTCAGTCATTTGGGGGTCCATATCAGTTGGCACTGATGCTGAGTCTCAACATAGGAGTGTGAGTGTTCAAATGAACAGACTTACAGCATGCATGACCGATGTTGTGGCCTCAGACATGATGTGCATGAGTGGGAGATATGCATAGTGCCGGGACGGTAGCTCATGTTACAGTCAGATAATTCCAGGCCCATGGAGCAGTGTGCCCACTTCAGTACCCTAAGACACCCTTGCCTCTGTATCATGTGCGTCATCCAACACTGTGCCCATTCTCAATGTGTTCAGCATAGTGTTCCCTCTGTGGCATTGTTCCCTGGCCTCATTTGTATTTATCTAAAGTGTGCTGCATGTGCCCATTGTACAGGCTGACCCCATTTTGCTTCTGCATCCTCACACTGGCCAGTGCCTGTGTGTCTATGTACAACAATCTGTTGAGGTTTTGTGTCACAAATATGTGTTGGCAGCCTCACGAGGTGATGTGGAGTACATTTAGGATTTCATGATGCACTTTTTAGTAAACCCAGATTGAGAGGTGTCACTTTTTGAGCTGTCTCAATCACATTGTCTCAGGTATGGGTTGTTTTTGCGGCCAAGGATTACATGTCCATACCTTATGTCTCCTTGCCAGGTCTGACCAGTGTGTGATGATTGTCTGGACAGGCACTCAACATGCAGTGACACAGGAATGTTGTGCAGGGTGTCATATTTGTGCTTTGCAGCATGTTTCACAAGTTCAAAAACATGTTTCCTGCTCATCCATTATTGGCACGGGTGTGTGCTCCAGATGCTATGTGGTTTGGTCTGTGTGTGCTGACATCTGTGTGGACATTCTTCGTTCACATCAGGGTGTCTCCTCAGTGCAGGTGCTCCCTATTCCAACACAATTTCAGGGCCATTTGCTTATGCATTGTCCTGTGTCTGGACATGTGTGCCACTCCACATGACAGGTAGTGTGTCAGATGTGTTGCCAACTGTGTCATCATGGTACGGATGGCCATGTGACAGGTGGCATGTTTTAAGTTGTTATTCAAGAAGGCATGTGCCCTGGCACTCACTACACTTGTCAACATGTCCCAATAGTTTATATGCTTCACTTTGATTTTTGTGAAGGACAATGATGTGCATGCATGACAGATGTCTCCCAAGGGAGTGCAGAAGCACCACTTTTACACTTTTGTGGAACACGCTGGCACAATTAGACCCAGATCAGTTGACTGGGGGTGAGTGCTTGCAATGTTCAACACTCCGTCCATCATTTCCTTTGGTTTTTGCTTTGTTCGCCATAAGTTGGCAGGGTATGCTCAGACGTGAGTCCCTTGCTCACTTTGTCACTGGATTCAAGCAAGCCTGGCTGAAGACGGCTGAAATGCCAGAAACCAGTCCTAGGAAGCTTGTTTCTGGTCCAGGGAAGACATGGCTTGGCAGTTCGGGCTGGACTGTTCCCATGAGGCACAGGGTCAGACTGATTTGCATATAGCCATGTCTGAACTGGGGTGGCAGAGTGGGCTAAAGAACGGTGATGGATTAAACCCAGATCAGTTGACTGGGGGTGAGTGCTTGCAATGTTCAACACCCCGTCCATCATTTCCTTTGGTTTTTGCTTTGTTCGCCATAAGTTGGCAGGGTATGCTCAGACGTGATTCCCTTGCTCACTTTGCCACTGGATTCGAGCAAGGCTGGCTGAAGACGGCTGAAATGCCAGAAACCGGTCCTAGGAAGCTTGTTTCCGGTCCAGGGAAGACATGGCTTGGCAGTTCGGGCTGGACTGTTCCCATGAGGCACAGGGTCAGACTGATTTGCATATAGCCATGTCTGAACTGGGGTGGCAGAGTGGGCTAAAGAACGGTGATGGATTAAAACCAGATCAGTTGACTGGGGGTGAGTGCTTGCAATGTTCAACACTCCGTCCATCATTTCCTTTGGTTTTTGGTTTGTTCGCCATAAGTTGGCAGGGTATGCTCAGACGTGAGTCCCTTGCTCACTTTGCCACTGGATTCAAGCATGCCTGGCGGAAGACGGCTGAAATGCCAGAAACCGGTCCTAGGAAGCTTATTTCCGGTCCAGGGAAGACATGGCTTGACAGTTCAGGCTGGACTGTTCCCATGAGGCACAGGGTCAGACTGATTTGCATGTAGCCATGTCAGAACTGGGGTGGCAGAGTGGGCTAAAGAACGGTGATGGATTAAACCCAGATCAGTTGACTGCGGGTGAGTGCTTGCAATGTTCAACACTCCGTCCATCATTTCCTTTGGTTTTTGCTTTGTTCGCCATAAGTTGGCAGGGTATGCTCAGACGTGAGTCCCTTGCTCACTTTGCCACTGGATTCAAGCAAGCCTGGCTGAAGATGGCTGAAATGCCAGAAACCGGTCCTAGGAAGCTTGTTTCCGGTCCAGGGAAGACATGGCTTGGCAGTTCGGGCTGGACTGTTCCCATGAGGCACAGGGTCAGACTGATTTGCATATAGCCATGTCTGAACTGGGGTGGCAGAGTGGGCTAAAGAACGGTGATGGATTAAACCCAGATCAGTTGACTGGGGGTGAGTGCTTGCAATGTTCAACACTCCGTCCATCATTTCCTTTGGTTTTTGCTTTGTTCGCCATAAGTTGGCAGGGTATGCTCAGAGAGTCCCTTGCTCACTTTGCCACTGGATTCAAGCAAGCCTGGCTAAAGACGGCTGAAATGCCAGAAACCGGTCCTAGGAAGCATGTTTCCGGTCCAGGGAAGACATGGCTTGGCAGTTCGGGCTGGACTGTTCCCATGAGGCACAGGGTCAGACGGATTTGCATATAGCCATGTCTAAACTGGGGTGGCAGAGTGGGCTAAAGAACGGTGATGGATTAAACCCAGATCAGTTGACTGGGGGTGAGTGCTTGCAATGTTCAACACTCCGTCCATCATTTCCTTTGGTTTTTGCACAATTAGAACATGGTCACATTTCAGGCCAAAAGTTGTTTAGGATTTATACATATCCATGTTCCCGCAGTGTGTTAGCATTTGGGTTAGTCCTTGGTTGTTGCTGAGGCAAATTACCGGTGTCAAGTCATCCCGACCACCGTGGTGCCATGTATGTGTACTTCCTGATGTCACATTTCTTCTTAACATTGGCTTCTTGGCAGTAGGCGGGCAGCTCATACTATGACTGTGTAAATGTAGTTTTGTGTGCACCTCCTTGTGTGACTTCTGATATTCATGCACATGTGTGTTCTGTTCCACAGGTGGGACATTCACACATTCCAAATATGTCAATTGTGTAAAGTTTTGTGCTTCCCAATGGATCAGATAGTATTACATTTGCTTTTCTACAGTACTCACAGGTCTATGAGTGTGGGGACCCCTTCAGCATTGGCGTCTGTTATTTGGCATTGGGTGCACCAATACTATTTCGTTCACAGTGACCAGGAGGTGGCATGCCGTCATGGTCTGCCTGTGCTCCACTGTTCACAGACACTAGCTTCTCTGTATAATTGGATATCCAGTTATTTGCTGTGGTGTCCTGATTTTGATTATTTCAGGGGGCATGTTGGGTGAACCAACTGGGGAGTGCAGGGCTTACATATGTGCTGGGTTTTCTAGATGTTCCTCAGGATGCTTTTCATGATATGCACTGTGACCTATTTAGTTTGGACTCATGTGTCAGATGTACACAGGTGACTGATTATTTCCTGTCTCTTCACCTTGCCCACAGCATCATCGGGGGACACCAAGGGAGACACCTGCACGGACGTGGAGGAGGGATCCAGCACCAGTGCCACCACTCCTGGCGAGTCGGCAGCATGAAGTGGCACGGAGGGCGAGGGGAGTGCGGCGCAGGACCTGGGTAGTACCACCACCAACTACGACGCAGACGGGTCCGAGGCTGAACTCCCTGAGGGGGCGGAGGTGGCTCCAACAGCTGGCAGCAGCACTACAACTGTCACTGCCCCCTCCATTCCCATCACCGCCCTCCCACTTGCTCGGGTCCCTTCTGTCCGTGTAGGGCAACAACGTGTCTCCTTCGTGCCAGGCACCACACCCCCTGCCACTGTCTCCCCTGCTGCCCTCACTGCCGAGTCTGTGGACATTCAGCGGCAGTTGCAGGTTGGGCAGACATCGATCCTGACTGTCCTCCATGGCCACACCAGACTGCTGACAAAGATGGTGTCGTACATGGAGGGCATGTCGTCAGCGATGTCTGACCAACGGATGTTGCTGAGGTCCATGGACTCGTCACTGACGGCAGCAGTGAGTCTCCTGCAGCGCTTCGTCCCCCCACCTACCCCTGCGCCATCCACACTTCCAACTCCCATTCCTGTCCCAAGCACACACACACCTTCCCAGCAGGCACCACACCAGACACAGGCAGCACACCAACAGGGAAGGGCAAGCGCACACCTCCTGTCACACACACGCATGTGGAAGAAGGCACACCCACTGGGTTTAGGGCATACAGGCAGACATGCAGCCACAGTAGGAGTCCGCATGCCTCACTTCCCAGTCCCTCCGATGTCACTCCCCTCGGCTCCCCTGCCCCACAGTCTGAGAAGGAGACCTACTTGGCTGTGCTGGGCCTCAGCCCCACTGTTTCACCTGCGTGCAAACGGGCAAGGCACTCCACGGGTAGGGGAGTAGAGTCCCCCCCTGTCCACCACCTCCCCCAGTAGCGCTGCAACCCATCCCTCCGACCCCCACCCTTCTTGGGGCCTGTGGTTCCTTCGGGTGTAGGGGAGACGCTGCAAGATCTTGCGGACGTGTGCAGCGCAGTACTGACCTCCACCTTTGGCGCTGTCCCACCCCCTGTGGTGGAGTCGTTCGTCCCTGCACCCCCAACACCTGCCCTACCCCCTCCTGGCCCTGCGGTGCCTGGTCCTTCCCCACATGATGCCCCCACCCCAGTCGATCAACCAGAGGTATCTAATGTGCAGGCAAGCTAGGGGAGACGCATGGCCATGTGTCCCCCCCAGGACTTCGTGTCTGGAATGGCCTATGGCCTTTGTAAATAGTGTCCTTTTCTACTTTTTGTTTTCATGCTGAATAAAGCATTTTGTTTTTCCTTTGCACACAATTGCTTTTCAGGTATTGATGTTGGTGCTGAAGCTCCATGAGTTGGGGTGGTGATCATGTGTTGGGTATCTGGGAAATGTAGTAGTCTGCTGCTCATGGGGTGGACCCTGGTATCTGCGTGGCATCACAAGGTCTCTGCAATGATTCTTTGGTCGTGTATGCTCTTTGTGTTTTGAGACATTGTCCCAAGGAGTGTTCCTTCCTCTGTGGCACCTGACATCTTCCCTGCAGGGAGTTGCACCATTGTTGTGCTGACCTGTGTCTACATTCCCTTGGTGGCTGATGGATCCCTTCAACTATGTCCATGCCTGCTCAGCAATGTGTCCGGCTGCATCATCTGTGCCATCCTTGGTAGTCACTGTACTTGTGTATAGAGTATGTTGCCATGCCTCCATGGGGAAATGGTCCCTTTTCCGCACTATGCATGTGTGTACTCCCAGCCTAGCACACATATGGTACTTGTTCTGCAGGGTATTTGGTCACCTGACTGACAATTGTGGGCATTGTATCTGTGGGAAGTCCACCCTATTCCTTCTATGGGAGACAACAACTTGGTGGCTGTGCCAGCACCTGTACATTCCTATCAGTCCTGGAATGTGCGTGACAGTGTGTGTTCCCTTTGGCTCTCTTAGTTTAGTGGGTTTCACATGACTAAACAGACTTGTGACATGATCTCAGTGTGTGTATTGAGCAGCCTCCGCAAGGGGTGGGTATGCGTGTGTCATTTGTCATCGCACCCACACGTGGTGTGTCATGCAGTGGGGCAATGACATCCATCCTCATGGGAGTGGGACACTGCTGTCAGTGATGTGTTGATATGGCACTCTCAACATAGTGTACATTGGGGATGCGTTCATGGACCCATGGAGTTGTGGTCATCTGAGGATGATGCACCCACCCCTCATATGTCTGGGCACTGCTGGGAGTCCTCTGCACCCACCCCTCATATGTCTTGGCACTGCTGGGAGGCCTCTGCACCCACCCCTCATATGTCTGGGCACTGCTGGGAGTCCTCTGCACCCACCCCTCATATGTCTGGGCACTGCTAGGAGTCCTCTGCACCCACCCCTCATATGCCTGGCCACTGCTGGGAGACCTCTGCACCCACCCCTCATATGTCTTGGCACTGCTGGGAGGCCTCTGCACCCACCCCTCATATGTCTGGGCACTGCTGGGAGGCCTCTGCACCCACACCTCATATGCCTGGGCACTGCTGGGAGGCCTCTGCACCCACCCCTCATATGTCTGGGCACTGCTGGGAGTAATATGCACCCACCCCTCATATGGCTAGGCACTGCTGGGAGTCCTCTGCACCCATCCCTCATATGTCTGGGCACTGCTGGGAGTGATATGCACCCACCCCTCTTATGTTTGGGCACTACTGGGAGGCCTCTGCACCCACCCCTCATATGTCTGGGCACTGATGGGAGTGATATGCACCCACCCCTCATATGTCTGGGCACTGCTGGGAGTCCTCTGCACCCACCCCTCATATTTCTGGGCACTGCTGGGGGTGATATGCACCCACCCCTCATATGTCTGGGCACTGCTGGAAGTCCTCTGCACCCACCCCTCATATGTCTGGGCACTGCTGGGAATGATATGCACCCACCCCTCATATGTCTGGGCACTGCTGGGAGTCCTCTGCACCCACCCCTCATATGTCTGGGCACTGCTGGGAGTGATAAGCACCCACCCCTCATATGTCTGGGCACTGCTGGGAGTCCTCTGCACACACCCCTCATATGTCTGGGCACTGCTGGGAGTGATATGCACCCACCCCTCATATGTCTGGGCACTGCTGGGAGTCCTCTGCACCCACCCCTCATATGTCTGTGCACTGCTGGGAGTGATATGCACCCACCCCTCATATGTCTGGGCACTGCTGGGAGGCCTCTGCACCCACCCCTTATATGTCTGGGCACTCCTGGGAGTGCTATGCACCCACCCCTCATATGTCTGGGCACTGCTGGGAGGCCTCTGCACCCACCCCTCATATGTCTGGGCACTGTTGGGAGTCCTCTGCACCCACCCCTCATATGTCTGGGCACTGCTGGGAGTGATATGCACCCACCCCTCATATGTCTGGGCACTGCTGGGAGTCCTCTGCACCCACCCCTCATATGTCTGGGCACTGCTGGGAGTGATATGCACCCACCCCTCATATGTCTGGGCACTGCTGGGAGTCCTCTACCCACCCCTCATATGTCTGGGCACTGCTGGGAGTGATATGCACTCACCCCTCATGCCTGGGCACTGCTGGGAGGCCTCTGCACCCACCCCTCATATGTCTGGGCACTGCTGGGAGTAATATGCACCCACCCCTCATATGGCTAGGCACTGCTGGGAGTCCTCTGCACCCATCCCTCATATGTCTGGGCACTGCTGGGAGTGATATGCACCCACCCCTCTTATGTTTGGGCACTGCTGGGAGGCCTCTGCACCCACCCCTCATATGTCTGGGCACTGATGGGAGTGATATGCACCCACCCCTCATATGTCTGGGCACTGCTGGGAGTCCTCTGCACCCACCCCTCATATTTCTGGGCACTGCTGGGGGTGATATGCACCCACCCCTCATATGTCTGGGCACTGCTGGAAGTCCTCTGCACCCACCCCTCATATGTCTGGGCACTGCTGGGAATGATATGCACCCACCCCTCATATGTCTGGGCACTGCTGGGAGTCCTCTGCACCCACCCCTCATATGTCTGGGCACTGCTGGGAGTGATAAGCACCCACCCCTCATATGTCTGGGCACTGCTGGGAGTCCTCTGCACACACCCCTCATATGTCTGGGCACTGCTGGGAGTGATATGCACCCACCCCTCATATGTCTGGGCACTGCTGGGAGTCCTCTGCACCCACCCCTCATATGTCTGTGCACTGCTGGGAGTGATATGCACCCACCCCTCATATGTCTGGGCACTGCTGGGAGGCCTCTGCACCCACCCCTTATATGTCTGGGCACTCCTGGGAGTGATATGCACCCACCCCTCATATGTCTGGGCACTGCTGGGAGGCCTCTGCACCCACCCCTCATCTGTCTGGGCACTGCTGGGAGGCCTCTACACCCACCCCTCATATGTCTGGGCACTGCTGGGAGTCCTCTGCACCCACCCCTCATATGTCTGGGCACTGCTGGGAGGCCTCTGCACCCCCCTCATATGTCTGGGCACTGCTGGGAGTCCTCTGCACCCACCCCTCATATGTCTGGGCACTGCTGGGAGTCATCTGCACCCACCCCTCATTTGTCTGGGCACTGCTGTGAGGCCTCTGCACCCACCCCTCCTATGTCTGGGCACTGTTGGGAGTCCTCTGCACCCACCCCTCATATGTCTGGGCACTGCTGGGAGTGATATGCACCCACCCCTCATATGTCTGGGCACTGCTGGGAGTCCTCTGCACCCACCCCTCATATGTCTGGGCACGGCTGGGAGTGATATGCACCCACCCCTCATATGTTTGGGCACTGCTGGGAGTCCTCTGCACCCACCCCTCATATGTCTGGGCACTGCTGGGAGTGATATGCACCCACCCCTCATATGTCTGGGCACTGCTGGGAGGCCTCTGCACCCACCCCTCATATGTCTGGGCACTGCTGGGAGTGATATGCACCCACCCCTCATATATCTGGCACTGTTGAGAGTCCTCTGCACCCACCCCTCATATGTCTGGGCACTGCTGGGAGTGATATGCACCCACCCCTCATATGTCTGGGCGCTGCTGGGAGGCCTCTGCACCCACCCCTCATATGTCTGGGCACTGCTGGGAGTGATATGCACCCACCCCCATATGTCTGGGCACTGCTGGGAGTCCTCTGCACCCACTCCTCATATGTCTGGGCACTGCTGGGAGTGATATGCACCCACCCCTCATATGTCTGGGCACTGCTGGGAGGCCTCTGCACCCACCCCTCATATGTCTGGGCACTGCTGGGAGGCCTCTGCACCTACCCCTCATATGTCTGGGCACTGCTGGGAGGCCTCTGTACCCACCCCTCATATGTCTGGGTACTGCTGGGAGGCCTCTGCACCCACCCCTCATGTGTCTGGGCACTTCTGGGAGTCCTCTGCACCCACCCCTCATGTGTCTGGGCACTGCTGGGAGTCCTCTGCACCCACCCCTCATATGTCTGGGCACTGCTGGGGGTGATATGCACCCACCCCTCATATGTCTGGGCACTGCTGGGAGGCCTCTGCACCCACCCCTCATATGTCTGGGCACTGCTGAGAGTGATATGCACCCACCCCTCATATGTCTGGGCACTGCTGGGAGTGATATGCACCCTCCCCCATGTCTCTGTCCACTGCTGGGAGTCCTCTGCAGCCACCCACGCACCCACCCGCCCCCTTGGTGCAGTACACTGCTGTCCTGTGCATACACACACACCAATATATTGCTTATATGCTGCAACAGGCCCTATGCCAACATTTGTGGTGTGTGTACGCCTTGTATCCATTCTGTACTGGTGCCATAGGGGCACAGGTGGGACGGACCCTAACCCCGCATTCATAGGGTGTACGGGCCGTACCCATGCTGTGAGGGCGTGGGTACGGCGCGTACCCCTCCATCACCACTCCAATGGTGGTACGGCCCGTACCCACGCTGTGGGGGCGTGGGTACGGGCTGTACCACCATTGTAGTGGTGATGGAGGGGTACGCGCCGTACCCACGCTGTGGGGGCGTGGGTACGGGCCGTACCACCATTGGGGTGGTGATGGAGGGGTACGCGCCGTACCCACGCTGTGGGGGCGTGGGTACGGCACGTACAACCATTGTTGTGGTGATGGAGGTGTACGCGCTGTACCCACACTGTGGGGGAGTGAGTACGGCACGTACCACCAGTGTAGTGGTGATGGAGGTGTACGTGCTGTACCCACGCTGTGGGGGCGTGGGTACGGCCCGTACCACCAGTGGAGTGGTGATGGAGGGGTACGCGCCGTACCCACGCTGTGAGGGCGTGGGTACGGCGCGTACCCCTCCATCACCACCCCAATGGTGGTACGGCCTGTACCCACGCCCCCACAGCGTGGGTACGGCACGTACCCCTCCATCACCACCCCAATGGTGGTACGGCCCGTACCCACGCCCCCACAGCGTGGGTACGGCACGTACACCTCCATTACGACTACAATGGTGGTACGGCCCGTACCCACGCCCCCACAGCGTGGGTACGGCACGTACACCTCCATTACGACTACAATGGTGGTACGGCCCGTACCCACGCCCCCCAGAGCGTGGGTATGGCCCGTACCACCATTGTAACGTCCACTTCTGTTGTGGCGGTACGTGGGATCGGTGGACACGCCCCCCGAAGTGACCAGACCATGGGGGTAAGTTATGTGCAGGATATATATGTTTCAACTTGGGGGGGGTTATGTTTCCTGCCCCTCGCCCCCCCCCCACCCCTTTGCCCCTGGGTGTTGTTCTGACCTTCTGCGGCGTCTGTGTCAGTTTCGGTGCACCAGGTCGTAGACTAGGAGGGCCGGGATGACACGTAGGATGGGGTCCAAGGCTGTCTGTAGCGTACCGGTGCTCCTTCTTCTCGTCGTCCTCAATTTCCCGGGAGTTTTTGGCTGCCGTAAAAAATGAGCGGTGCGGACTGACGTCAGCACCGATCATACTAGATAGTCTGTAAAACGCTGCCTGACTCCGTCTGGACGTCACGTACGCGATGTCCCGGATCGGAATTGTGGGTATTTTTTTCCCGGTCGGTGTTTTGTACGACTCATACGGAAATGGTATTTCTGTACGAATCGTACTTGCGGGTTTGTAAGGTGGTTTTCCCGGGTACGAGTCGTACGGAGAATACGCCACGTACGACCATTCGTACCCGGGTTTTACAGGATCGGAATCGGCACCTTAATGTTTTATTTTATAATACAATGTTTTATTTATTAGATTTTATGCTACAAGTGTATGTAAATATATATATATATTTGTAAATTTGTATATATGTACAAAATAATAAAATCAATTAAAATTAATAGTTTATTCATTGTTTTAAAGGAAATAGATATATGTATATATTACATTTTATATATGTATGTTTAAAGATTTTCTAATTACATTTATTTTATTATATTTGTTTAAATGTATATTAAATCTAAAAAATCTTTTTAAAGTTAATTTTATTATTTAATATATTTAACATTAATTTTTATTTAATTAAAAAAACGATATTTTGTATATCTATATTTTTTACATCAATATTTTTGTTTCAATATTTTTGTACTTACTATTTTAAATATAGGATGTCGATATATTTTACATTGATATTTTTGCATCGATATTTGTGTTTGGGGATATTTTGGGAATCGATATTCTATCAGTGAACCATCTCTGCCACATAGCTGCTGTAAATGCCGCCATTTTATCCTGAAAACAAATTCTCAAAAGTGAAAGAGCATTTTTAGTGGCACTACAAAGGTCGATTCTTGAACATATCGTTCAAACCAGGATCAGGGTGTCAAAAATATCCTCCACATCTCAATCACTGCAAAATCACAAATTTGTTATGAATGAAATCCGTCATGAGACACTGGATACCAACCTCAAAATCCTCCTGAGACAATTGTTATTGACAGTAGGCTCAAACGCGATGCAGCTGTTGTGTGATTCTTCATGCTTGGGATACCATTAGTATCCAGGCAGAAGATCGGTGCGATAGTCCAGGGCAATAAAATGTAAACTCAAACCGTGATGCAACAAAAAGGTATTCCAAGGGAAACAAACCAGTCAAGAGACCTGCCAATTATAGAAGTTGGCCTGATGAAGATAGTGTGCTATATTGGTGCCTTTCTTTCACACAAAGGTTAAGGGGTGAGAACAGGCTCAATGCAGTGATTTGTGCTGTGATTGTTTTCGGAAAAGACAACATCGTTGATTCTCTGATCTCAGGCAGAGGGTCCCCTTGGCATTGTTCACAGAAGTTGGTCATTTAGTTCCGCCAATGAATAAGGAGGAATTTAAGAAAACTAGAAGAATTTGCCTCCTTCTAATTTGGGTGGCATCAATAACACGTCCTTTCAACTATCAGTTCAGGGGAAACAGCCAAGCTTCCCTCCTCTGGTTTAGTCCTTTACTCTGCAATTACATAGACCTCTTTGAAGTCAAAAGGTTAACTTGAACACATGATTCCAAGGTCAAATTTATACCCAGAAAAGGGACCAGTTGATGTTAGGGCACCTGGTAAACTCAGATTCAAAGCCACACTTTAAATTTCGAGGCATTAAATCATTGGCAAGCCTCCTTTTATGAAGATACAATTCGGTCCCATGGAAAAGCAGTATCTCATATTATGCTCACTCAGTTCGAGTGGAAATGGTGGGGAACTTATATTGTCCTCAATGGCTTTGTGTATTTATCCCGGACAATACTGCAGCAAAACAATGACTGTTGATAGACTTAGATCACCACACCAAAGATGGCCAGATGAGGCAGGGTATAAGCCAACCGCTTCTCTCCTTGGTTTCAGTGTTTTGTTAGCACAAAAAACATTGTACATAGTCTGTTGTTCATGTGGTCCCAATCTTCAGTCACAACCTGGCCTGCCAGAACTGATATTATCCATGGATGCTGAACAGAAATTAATCTTGCTAATTAACTCAGCTATTCCACACAGGTGGGCAAGATTTCAGAAGCACACAAGAACAACTAGCATATTCCTTACAATGGTTTGTACGGGAAGAGGAGGGGGGAGACAGCATTGTAGCAAACACAGAAAGGGGAAGGTGGTTAACTTTTTAACATAATTATTTCTATTCCGCACCTTACAGCCTTGGACTATATACATAAGGTGGACCCATCATGTGCACTAACATTTCTCACACACCCCTCTAGCAAGCAGGAGGTATGAGGGAGGCCAGACAAGAGGTGTTCTACCTCAATGTTGAAGTTTTAATATTGATCTGTACTTAAATCGACACCATAATATCTACTACCAATGTATCATAAAGGTAAGTGGATGTGGAATCAAGAATAGGAAATCTAAACTCCCTGTATGTACTTACCATGACAATATGCTGGTAGTCAATATTGCGCAGTTGATATATGTGGACATCGATGTTATTGGTCTCAGTATTGTACATACAACTGTCAAACAAAATATGGGTTTGTGTGGAAGCTCAACTAGGCAACCCCCTAACCTGGGGTTGAGATAAAATGTCTGTATCAAATAGATGACACCAATTTCTTGTCCTGAGTTGCCTGGATTTGTGGTCTTTAACAAAGTCTTGAAATGGGCTGGGGAGCAAACAACAAAATCTTGTGGATCACCTGTTTGATGACTCACAGCATGGGTGACCAGAGAAGGGAACCAAACTGAGTCTGCCATACTATTGAAATGAGTAGCAGGGTGGCACTCGTGGCCTGGGCCAGGGACTTGCGACCTTTGCATTGATCTAATTAATTTGCTTCACCTATCAAGTCAAGTCAAGTCAATTAATCTTTATTCGGGTATAAAAATATCCACAAAAGAACATGACATTTAACAAAATCAAACATTTCATTATCAAAACAAATTATACATAGATAAAATATTAAAAATATTTCATATCATCAGAATTTGGTCACAGCAACAGCATTAGGACATAAAAACCGTTGGTCGCCTTAATAGCAAGTAACTATAAAGTAGCAGCAAAGATATGGTATTGTAAAGTGCGGGGTTTTAACCAATTTAAAACAGGGAGCTCCAACCTGGACCAAGTCCTTGTAAACATCATGACACGTCTTAAAAACAATATGCCAGGCCATACATAAGTTGGCAATAGCAGTAACATTAAAACATGAAAAACGTGGATTGCTTTGTTGACAAATACCCCTCAGGTGGCTGCAAAATATGATGTTATAAAGTGCAGGATTATAGCCAATTTAAGACAGGATGTTACAACGTGAACCAAGTCTTTAAAAACATCATGACGCACCCTAAAAACAATATACCAGTCCATTCATAATTTGGTTAAATCCTTGGCTAGGTCAATGATAAGGCAAAATTAGACATAGAAACTTCGTAAAAACAACTCTATTTGTGAGGCCCGACAATCCCTACCCTCTAAGACAAAGGTGTCTACACCTCATTTCTGGTCTTCCTTAATTTTGCGGCTAATCTTAAAAAATTCACGGTACAGAACAACGTGAAAGGGTCAGAAGAAAGTTTCAAGTACAGGAGTGCCACCCTAACCTGGGTAAATTTATTCTTTCTTAAAATGGTTTTTAAAAATAATACCCTTGGGTACTCATAAAAGGGGCAAAAAAAGACAAAATGTAGGGTATTTCAAGTCTTGAAATGGGCTGGGGAGCAAACAACAAAATCTTGTGGATCACCTGTTTGATGACTCACAGCATGGGTGACCAGAGAAGGGAACCAAACTGAGTCTGCCATACTATTGAAATGAGTAGCAGGGTGGCACTCGTGGCCTGGGCCAGGGACTTGCGACCTTTGCATTGATCTAATTATTTGCTTCACCTATCATTGATCTTTCAAATGGCATGTACCCCAATCAGAATAATCACATGCATGATTATGATTTGTTTGCCTTTTATTGGTATAGTGCAAAAATTATGCTCTGGGTGGATGTTGCACTTTATAAATTAAAAATGCCCGGTCCTTCAGCTTTCAAGGTAAATTTATAAAAACAATAGTTATGTAAAAAAACATAAGGGTGCAGTTGTAAAAAACATACTAGAATACTAAACATGAATCAACAACCAGAAAGCCTAACAGATGTACCCCAAAATGTAACATTAACACAGTCCATAGTGTACAGTATTTGCCATCAACACAGCACATATGTCAGGTGTCACAGATTATCCCACAAAAACATATGAAGCCAACTGAACTGGCATGTAATCTCATTATAAATAAGATTTGATTTCGAAGAAAGTGAACCTTTGGTTTATTCTTGAAGCTCAGCAAATTTAGAGCTGCAGGAATTCCCTGAGTGGTTGATTCCACAAGATTGCATCAGAAACGCAGACCAATCTGTCACTAGTAGGAACACAATTTCATCTCGTGATCAACAGCATTTTGTGTGAACACAATCCAACAACTTTTATGATTTCCCAACTCAGTAGTTCTGAATTTCCAATGTAGTACTAAAGGTGCTATATTAAGGTACATGCTCCAGGAACTTGCCTACAGAATATGGAGACGTTGAACAATACAAAGTAGAAACCAGGATGTAAGGAGTAACTTGGAAGAAGCTCTTCTAGTAGGATGGTCGTTCATGACCCTACATGTCCTCACTTGAAGACTCGCATCTGGCTGGTAATTCCTCAAACATCAGAAAAACTGAAAGAAATAGTGCCTTATTTAGCGCAGCAGATGTCCTTGCCGCCTAGAGGACAAGGAATCATTGGAACACGTCACCCTCCTCTCCCCACACCAGAATGAAATACGGAAGGGTCGGCCATGTCATGCCATAGTGACCACACCGTCATCCGCTTCAATCAACACACATGCACAGACGTCACCCAATGATTACACTGACACTTTCTTTGTGGGTGAAGAACTGCTGCAGGTTTATTTCATACGACATAAGTATGACAATAAAAATGGGTTATCTTACGGGCGATCCAGGGCAAGCAGCCCCTAGCTGCTCCGCCCGCCTGGTGAGCCAGCACACACGGTGGGTCGATGCCCGGCAGTGTGGCACATATTTATTTTCAGATCATCCACTGGGTCACGTGATCTGTCTCCTACTCCCACCCCTTCTGACAGGGGCGGAGCGTGTTGTGGCACACCCCCGGTTGGTCAGGCCCCCCAACCGCCCGAAGGACTAACGGGGCGCCGTCGCGGTCTTCCCAGAACCCCCTTCGGCTCCTGGACCTTGGCTCGGGCACCCTTACTGTGCCGGACAGGGGTACCCTTACTGTACCCGTCTGCATCCAGATCGCCCTGTAACTCCGCCACAGCTCTGGGGAGGCAACCGTCGCTGCCAGAGCCCCCCCTTCCTCCCTTTGCTGTTATATGTGCCCTGCCCCTGCGAGCCAGCTTAATGGGCTAAATTAGGGTCCTGTTCTGTAACCCGTAAATGACGGCATAATTAGCAACATTACTCAAAAGCCCAGGGCAGACGAACAAAGGATGTCTTTTGGCCCCACTGCCGTAAGCTTAGACGTGACTGGTGTTCCTAACCTTCTAAGCGAAGCCACAGCAGATCATCCTAACGTAATTATGGTAGGATCTAGCACCTGCACATGGAGCCAGAACTGAACCATAGCTGAATTCCTCAATCCATCGATTCCCTTCATATCCTAGCACGAAGGTTTTGATTTCCACTCTATCTACAAAGGTGATGTATTGATAGCGTCATGGTTCCTGAGTTGCTGCTGCTACTGCGAGGATTGCATGATTTCTCGGCTGGGCAAAACATTTTTAACGCAACTGCTAATCGGACGCCGTTTATCATGACTCCGGGTAAAGCCAATTTGACTGACCGAACTGCCGAAGAATACATCTCTCAGCTCGGGGACCCAAATATGTGAATGTTTCCCAACTCCCTGGCTCCAAGAAAGGCTGAGCGGGAAGTGCAACACCTAAATCTGTTTCTCAGGCTGGGAGATATGGCATAGGTAACAGGCATAGGTGAATTTGGCACTAACCTGCAATCCTATTAAGATTTTCCAATTGGCCAAATTAGGTGCCTTCCTGGCTTGTAATTGCGTTCCCAACAGCACAACAAGCAGGGCGAAGGTAGCGTGTGATTCAGCCACTTTACCTACGTATATAAACACAAGCTGACATCACGGGTATATAACTTTGCTTGCTTTCACAAGGTATTATCCTATTGTTTACTGCAAACTGACCCATAACTTAGCAACATCTCCTCGTTTTAGCCTTTCTACTTGCAATTAAGTTACATTAAATTGGACGATAGAGTCTTACACTAGTCCCGCTGTCCATCCCAATCTTTTCTTGCTCTCCACTGGGACAGCGGATCCGATGAATAGAAGCTGGCTTTCGGACTTTATTGCTGCTGGAAAGGGTCAATAGGTGTGCCTACAGTCCTTGTTATACCGGTGTTGCTGTGCTATAGGTAATTCGTGTTGCCGCCATAGTGGCTTGAAAATGAAACGTCTTATTTTATCAAATGATTTGTTGTGAGCCCCAGTTATGATTTCGTTCATATCTTCATAGTTGACAGTGTCTCTATCTTGCCAATACCTGGGGCACGTCCGCCTTAAATGACGACATTACATCTGGCTTTTCGCTAGCCTTGCCCATTAACCTGTCAAATGTCTGTGGAGAGCTGCACGTCTCTGGTCATGCACATGGTCGCTCTCTGCTCTCTCCATTATTGCTATGTAGCTGAGGGCATGCCATACACGGGTGTCTGGTTAAAGTATGCACAGGTCATTGACACTCTCCCACGTGCAGTGCTGTGACCGCTTGAAGTAGTTCATAGTAGTTCAAGTAGTAGATCCAGCCAGCCACCCCCCCCAGGTGGAGGCTTGCACTCGCAAACTTCTGCTCGTGTAAAACCCGGCCCACCTCCAGGTCAGTGAAATTTAGTAATTCGCGACACTGACAACCCCAGGGGCCAAATACTGGGCTGTGTAAATGCGGCCCAAAACCGCCATGAACAATTAGCTTGGAGTGGATGGGCGTTGCCTAGGCTGGCTGAAGGCGAAACCTTTGACCCTCACTCCTGGCAAGATGTGCCAACGCAGGTAGAATAAAGAGTTATCCTGCCCTCCTCACTTCCTTTCCCAGTTCGACACAGGTCGAAGAAGAATGCCCCTTCCAGAAAGGTCACGGCCTTATCCCTGAAGCCTATCCATTCCATACAGCATTCCACCGGAAATCTACAGCATTGCTTTGTAAAGCGTTTTCTGGTTCCCCAATCATCTGTGGTCGATATGCTTTCCCTCAATTTGACCAAAATCTTAGCTAATCATACGCCTGCCTAATTCCCAGGGCTGTCTGGTTTAATGCTTTCGCCTGGAATTGCACCCCCAACTGTGGCCTAACACTGAAACCTTCATCTGGCCCTGGCGCCTATCAAACCACAGTGACAGCCTCTGTCACCTTCATACAATACCTAAACCAACCTCACAAGGTCGCAGAAGCGGCAAGCCAGGCTAAGTCTCGGTCAACCATGCCACTCCGTGCTTTCCCCGGCCTCCCTGTGGAACAGGGAGAATAACCTCAAATTGCTAAGTATGATAGACAAACCCAGGCCTTCCGCCTGTCTCAAAACAGCTCATGCTGCTGCCTTCCTATATAGACTAAGCTGCCACTATGACTGAGTTGCAGAAAATATCACACCAGCCGTTTCCTAACGCAAGGCTAAGGATGAAAGGCCGCCGCATCTCTTGACCTCAGCGTGGAACTACACAATACCTTCAAGATGTTATGTATGATACACAAACCCAAGCCCACGACTTGCCTCAACACAGCACAGGCTGCTGACTTTTCTATATACGCTAAGCCGTCACTATGACTAATTTGAGAAACCTTAACCCAGCTGTTTTTTAAATAGCAAGGCGAGGAGGAGAGACAGCAGCATCTCCTGACTCAAGCGTTGAACTTACATTAATAACATTGGTCGCTCAATTTCTGTGATACACCTTTCCACAAGCTGACCATTGCAGCATGGTTGAGACTGGGATGTAGGCTGAACCTTGACCTATTCGTACACCTGCTGCCAGGGAACATATATCTACTTATAGACCTGCCCGTATCCTGTTGCACCACTTGGGAGACACAACTTTGTCCACTCGTACCCACCGGCATGGAACTAATGCCAACGAGATTAGTGACAGTTGCACTGTTCGAGCTATAACCTGCGGCTTTTTTCATGTAATCAATTAATCTGCAAAGCCTGCCATTCCCCACTTGGGCATACACACAACCGCCTCTAGTGTCTTGCAATACCAGCTATTCCGAATCTGGCTGACGAAAACTACCATTGGCCAAGAGCTAAACTAGAAAAAAACTATACCATATGTTTCTCAAACGCTTACCATAAACCGTAATGAGTACAGACTCGTCATAGATCACCCTGGCCCCCCCAAACCTTTCCCAGGGAACTGGACTCAATTGCGCAGGGCATGAAATACCAGTATAGTTTAAGGCTGCTTGGCGTGGAGAAGCACAAGCTCGGTCGAGTCAGCCAAATTTACCCTCTTTGCAACACTAATCAATGTTCTAATGATGTCTGCTTAGTGGTGTTAATGCAGCTCTAGGATGAGCGTTCGTAGCTCACGGTTGACTATGAGGGCTGTAAGATCTACATTGCAAGTGACAAAAGGGTGCCTCCTTTGAACACAGTAACCTGCTGACCTCTATACATCATACACACTCTTAAAATCTACTTGGCACACGTTCTTTGCAGCGGGCCTATTTAACCGTCTGCACTACTACAGTGAAGTCAAAACCTCCACTCTACAAATTCTTGATCTTTCTCCAGGATGGTAACGAATCGCACGAGTCATCCTGACTCGTGGCACCGACATAGTGGCGTGAAAAAAAAAGAAACCTTATTTTATCAAATAATTCGTTGTGAGCCTTAAGAATCTGGCGCTTCCTGATCACATCTGGGATGACACTATGACCTTACATCCTTTGGCGCCCGATAAATTGAGTACCATTCAATTGCGCATTAATAGAACTTGTTATGTACAGCGCGTTGTAAGTAGTGCTGGGCTCTGATTAGATGCGCTATATAACAAATAAGTTGATATTATTATCACTCGTGTTCCATTCTGGGGGCTTAATAGAACTACCATCAGGTTGTCAGGCTTGGGACACACTGCAGCTGGCCCCTACGCTACTCTGCCAGTCTCAGGCCTATGACCGCAATGCGCAGCGACACGGGGCGAACACAGCAGATATTCTATGCGCTTACGGCTGAAAATTGTTGCATATTTATATAGCGCGAACTCGTCCCGAAGGTATGGAGCGCTTTGCGTAGCACCGTATTTACATTACACATTCTGGCATATGCTTTCCCCCCCCCTGGCTGTTAACTCTGCTTTGTTGTTGCCTATTTATATAGCGCGAACTCTATCTGCGAGCGTATCTGCAACAATTAAACAACCCAAAAACAATGCATGTCCCGAAAACAGGGCGGCGTAGACCAAATTGTGAACATGCGTCTGGCACAAAGGTGCCCGGCGTTTGTCCCGAAAATTTTAATCTTTCTCGACCACACAGTGCATTTCAGATAAATAGAATGCTTTAGACCACACCGTAAACATCCCTGCAGTGCAAGCGCCCGGAATTTGTACCGTTTGCGCTGCTGCTACGAAAACAATTGACGCCCCTGCCATTTAGGCTCGTCCCTCCGCTGAATATTAATTCTTGACCCAGAGTTCATATATTAGGCCAGGATCGACCGAGAGTTTGATGGGAGGAGCCATATAAATTGGACATGGCCCGCGTCATCAGCAATTTTTCTGACACTCATTGCGTGTCGAGTAATAGAACCATCCCCATAGTGTCCGCCAGGTGGCATATATCTATCCCCAGCCGGAACCCAAAACCACGCCACTAATGCTGTGTCTCATGGTGTGCATGCCAATTTCCCCGATTCAACTAGTGCGCCGCCTTTCTTACCCTGCCCTTCGTGCTTTCTATGGGTACCTGAAATCAACAATATGGGAACGGACCAGACTGCAATTGGAACATAATGTTCACCGGGGATCATCACACGTCTATAACATGCGCGTATTATCGATGCATCTAAGCCATAATTATTCGCATATCCAACTGTTGTTCGAGGGTTGCCTGACGTCTACAGTATATCCTACTTTAACCCCGAGGGATGTGTCCCCACAGATAAACACACAGTGACTTCACCGATAAAAGCATTTCGAACAATAAAGCACAATTATACCAATACAGAATCTTTCCAATTTCCTGCAGGCTGCTTAAGGTGACCCAGGCCCCACGTGCTTTTGGGGGCTAAACATAGGAGGGGGAATTTGATGAAGCGCCTGGGAAAGGATTCTCTGAAAGCTGTGTCACCCCCAGACCTGCTCCCGCCCTGTATGTGTCAGGTGCTCACCTCCCGCACTGAATATTGAATTCGATCTTTCCAGTCTTCCTAAATGGTATGGTTTGTTTTCAAACAGACCGCTTCAACTGTGGGAAACACGACAAATATAAAATAAGGAAGTGTAAACACTTATATCGGCCTAATCTACTCTCACAAGTCTTGGACTGAAACAAACTCCGTCACATGATTATTTGTTGTAGCCAAGGGAGCAGATCTCCGGGTCTCTAGGAGAAGAAAAGCATCCTTAGTCATGCTAAGTACACCTTGTGCCTAACGTACCGGCCAAGCGTGACTACCTCCCCAGCACCATCCAAACCTTTTTAAGCCACAGTCAGAACCGGCGATAAAACAATACAATCCTTGAAGTGTGGCTTAATCACGCCCTGGCAATCAATATGCAAACATGCCCATTACAGCGCTTCTACAGATGAGCTCGGTGAGGTGGCTGCTCGACAGTGAAAAATGCATTCACTTTCCATGCGTATATGTGAAATTGTGTTGCAGAGCACTTTGCACGACTCTGGCAAAGTGTTTCAACCCACAAAGAATTAAACAGCTCTCCATTTACATGTCCTGGACACACAACGGGCCCCCTCCCACCACACGCAGAGCCTGACTTGATCGATAACGGAGGGGTGGGGGGGGTGGGGCGGGGCATACTCACAGCTGCACGTGCGCCTTTCAGCCTGGACTGCCCGGTCCAAGTTGGGTGGAGAGGCGCTGCCTCTCGGCACTGCGGAGAGTGGATACCCTTTGTGCACGCCGCGACCACAGAGGCCCGGAAGCACCCACCATAAGGTTCTACGTGATTTCCAGGCATCACCAAATGAGCACGCCTTAACCTAGCAACCCGCCATCGGGCAACAAAGGACCGTGACTTCGAGAGCACGCGCGCTCCGGCAACCGCGAACAGACGCGACCTCATGGGCAAGAACCCGATCCCTCGCACGCCGCACCATGCATGCCCCCCTCACACCCGCTCTGTATTGCGGCCACCGGAAGGGGGGGGGGGGGGAGGTGCGCTGACAGATCTCGTGTGCACCACCGGCGATCCGCGGGGGGCCCAAGCAGACTCCAACTCTGCAGCGTTGGTGGGGAGGTGGGGGGGGGGTCCCGCGGTGGTGTGGCGAGCACAGCAGGCATTATATGCGCCCAACGGCTGAAAAAGCGTTGCATCTTTATATAGCGCGAACACGACATGAAGGCAGCGGAGCGCTTCACACAAGCACCGCATCTACACTACACATTCAGGCACGGAGGGACCACGCGACCTGCCCCAGAATCACAGGAAGCGACCCCGAGGCTCGAACCCTGGCACACAGCCCCAAAGTCGGCAGGCTAGCCGAGGCGCCACATCCCCTCCCCGATTCACCCATGGGTCTGATCATTACATACAAAGCGCGACCCTGCCTAACCGCCTTGGCGCGCACCAAACGCCCAAAGGTTCGCAACCCTGATCTGCTGCCCCAAAGGCGGCCGAGCCCCGCACCCATTCCCCCGGAGGTGGCAGGAGCGCCGCCGAGGCCCGACTCGTGGTCAGCAGCCCCCCTGACCTCGCCAAGCACGGCAGAAGAAAAATACAGATGCAGCTGACTCATTCATGCAAAACAACGAGCTACCGCAAAATACCCTTACTGTAATTATCAGTGCTGCGCCGTCGCCGAGACATTGGCTCAACAGTTACAGCAGTCAACCCCTACATACTTATATAGCGCGAACTCGACCCGACGACAATGGGGGCCCCCACCCCGCTCTGCACCTGCGGTGGTCATGGCACAATACGCCAACGCGCTCTGCTACTAAAACCGTTCCTCACAGCGATCAGACCCCAACAACCATGCCACAGTGCCTCCGATCTTAGCGCGTCACAATCAGCCACGATCGGTCACCGAGCCGCTACTCCCAACGACCGTACTCGAAACAGGCTCTCCTGCCACACGGTCCGCCCTCCGCCCTGCACAGCCCGCAAAAAACGGCTCTCGCCGCTATCCACAAACCTGGCAAACTTCAAGAAACTCAGCTGCCCAAAGCAACGACACTCACCGAAAACAGGCACGGCACGAAAGAACCGGTGTGCAGGGCAGCGAGGAGGACACTGGGGCGACACACGACGTGGCGAACGGCGGGAATACGCGTGTCCGAGCTGGAGCGGCGCGCAGCAAGCAGAGGAGGAACTGGGCGAGAGGGACGCCTGAGTAGGGGGGGCTAGCCTCGCCCCCCACCCCCAACGGCCCGCCTCCACCTACACACTATTGGGAGGTCTCCTCCCTGGGCGTAGCCTCACGCGCGAGGCAGAAGAGGGGGAAGGCTGCGACGGGCGGCCACTAGAGAGCTGCCCTGCTGATGTCCCACTGCGTGGGACGCGGGCAGCGGCACTCTTCAGGTCCTCTCGTTAAGATGAAAAGATCATCTCTTTCGTAGATAAGATAAATGGTCAGAGAGCCAGTGCCACCAAAAGGAATGTTGGAAGAAGAAATCCAAAGGAGACAAACACGTCAGCAGCCTGACAGCGCAACACGCCAGCAGCAGCCATTTTGCATGGACGACTAGTCCAATTGCTAGTTGCTAGTGAATACACCGCTATGACACGAACGAAGCTCCAGTTCCAATCCCTGAACGCAGAGGTATTTTTGCAGTGGATTTTTGAACTATGTGTCGGACCTAGGGCGGATGCTGAAAGGTGCGCTTAATGTAACAATAGTCCACGCATGTTACGCTTCTTCATTTTGCAATGAATTATTACGCACTCACTGGCGGTCTTCCTTTAATCAAGTATTTTGGCATTTGTCATTGTTCTTTTGTATTGGGTCCGTCGTCTGTTTCGGTTAACCCCATATGGCACATACCGCTTATGTACGGAATCTTTGGTACGGCACAAAAGGCATTTCCGGAAGCATCAAGAAAATTTTAATTAACAATTGTTATTTATTTATTCCTCTTCTCACATGTAATTGGTTGTTATTTCGGTTATTGGAGTCACACAGCCGATCCACACTGAGCTGCTCCGGTCAGCCAGAGACAACTACTCTCGCTATAAAAGGGCACGCCGTAAAAAACATATTTTGAAAGCATTGCACAGGAAAACAACAGAGTTTATGACGCGAATCAGCCAACTGGCATACTAATGAAATATTACCTTGAACTAATGGAGTTTTTACTGCTTCTGAAATGAGAGCCACACAGCCAGCTAGCTGACTTTAATAGACACAGAAAACCACAGGCCAGGAGCCCACTAGCTGCGCTTGCAAACATTGACTGCCAACCAAAACTTTCCTATGCATAGAGAAAAATCTGTCAGCTAGTCACAGCCCTGTCTGTGCTTGATTGTTGAGGTATACCAAGTGAGCATGTTTGTCCTCAGCAGGGTCGGACTTCGAGAGAAAATAGGCCCGGGACAAAAAATCAAAGTGGCCCCGAATAGTGAATTAAAAACAAAAGTGGTCCATGTCTGCAAATTGGGGCCGTTTTAAACTTTTAAAGACGCACAGTGAAACCGGCCCAGCAGACCATAAAACAGGGCCACAAACAGCCAAACAAACAAGCGTTGGCAAAGCCAATGAGTGTCACCTAAGCAAGAGCTATTGTCTTTGTCAGCTTGTTTGGACATGTTGCACAGCAGCCCTGTGCAACAAGGCCTAAAGTAAAGGAAAGACAAGCATTGGCAAACGCATTAGGTTTTGCCTATGTGATTAATAATAAGCTTTTGTTTGTTGTAAGTTGTAGCTTGCTGAGTAGTGCAATAAACGTTACAGAAAGTCTGTTAAAGTCTTATGACCTGTTTATGTACAAAAAGGCAATATATTGTGCTGTTACTAGTGGTATAGTGCAGGAAAGTAATAGCAACAATTTGAAAAATGAAATGAAAGAGGGAAATAGAATGAATTGCTATATTGTAATATTATGTTTTTAGAGGAGTGGCTGCCTGTTTAGAAGTTAAATATAGCATGGCTCTTGGTTATAACATTTATTTTTAATGGGCAATGTTTATTACAACATTTAGAGTTTGATCATAATGATGAAATAGATTAAGTTCAAAAATCAATCCGATAATGCCTACAAAGTGCAAAGAATGGTACTGAAGCATGAATAGGAAATGTTGCAAACGTTCTAAGGCTAAAGCATCAGCTTTACCCAACGAAGTACTAAAAATAAAGCATTCCAGCATACGGTTCGAAGCAGTCTGCCTTGTCGATGGGAAGAGATCTTATCTTGACAGTGAATGGGGCTTAAACAGTGTGAACAGCTGTAGAATAAATATTGTAAATGCGTGCAGCCAGGGGAAGTTAACAAAAAAAAAGTTCCACAGAAAAGTGAATGAACACAGTAAATCGCTTTTGGGAACTGATTAGAGCCACCCAGAACCTTACTATGTTTCGCAAGCAACTGAAGACCCACCTTTTCACATCTGCCTGCTAAACCGTTCTCTTTTTTTTTTTTTTTTCCCTTCCCTGCTCTCTGTAGGTCACGGTTATCCTAGCGCTTGGACGCCTTCGGGCAACAACTGCGCTCTATAAATCCCCAAGTTTACGAGTTTACAAGTTTACCCCTTTCGAGATATATTAAATACAAGAGATTTCACAAGCACAGCGCAAGCCAGACCTAAAAAGAATTGTGATGCAGCCAGCACTGGTTGCTTGATAGAATTCATATTTTCTTTACTTTCAGCCATGCTGCACAGCAGCCATGCTGCTGTGCAATATGGCTAAAAAATATTGACTAAGCCAATAGCTCCTAGACAAGACCTATTGGCTTTGACAATTTTTTGTTTTTTAAGGAAAGGTAAGTAGACAGAGAAGACTAAACTGTGAAAAGGACACACACAGCTTTCAGAAATCCCCTTCAGAATTGCATATATTATAATAAAACAGTGCTATACAAGTGTCCAATATTATATTTTTTTTATATAGTGCAACTCTTACCCTAAAGATATTAAGGGATTTACTTGTATTCTAGGACACTCAACCTATGTGTGGGGACAAATCTAACAATAAAATGTGCACTATGATGCGTATTTACTGGCACCTACTTCCTCCGATAAAAACACATTAGCTGGAACCTTACATTGAAATCCCAGCTGCCTGCACACAGACTGTAATCGTAAGCAATTGTACAAACATACAGTAATATGCGTTTGTTGAACCAAAAGTACAACAGCGATGTTCCCTCCATAAATATATTAGCTGTAGCCGTAAATTGAAATATTTTCCCGGCTTGTTTTGTTCATGTGGAAAGGGATGTCATTTGCTCACAGCAAGAATCCAAGAAGGTACGCACTACACCCTCATTACTTTTCACATCTGATTATAGAAGCAATGCACCGTCAAGGTCTCATCTATTATCCTCCTTTTTACAGAATGTAGGATTGGCAAAAGCATGGTATAATGCATTATAGAAAAAACATATTTAGTATCAATAAAACGTCACAGTGACATGAACCTTCCGGAGCATGTTACCCCCATAAAACACTTTCCTTGAATTTACAAATTCATATCCCAGCTGTGTCCACACAGCCTCGAATGTTGAACCTTTTTATTAACAGTGCCCTGAAGAACTGGAGTTATTTCTTGAGCCCACATGGGCCATTTCCAGGCATAGGACGTGAGTCCCCTGCTTGAATTTAGCAGCCATTTGTCTACAGACAAAAAAAAAATTGGCCTGGCTCCGCTACTCATTTCGTCTTTATGCTCGGAAGGGTGAGAGGTCTTCGAAACAGGACAAGAGACACACAAAAATATGTAGGTGCATGAAATAATCGTCCTCAGCTCATCCCTTACTGAGACTCTGCTTCAACAGAAATCTAATAATGAATGGCTCGGAAAATTTACATGTTATATTCAATCATTCGCAACTTCAGAAGCTTTTAAATTTGATCCGGTTGTATATTATATTTATTATAAATAAATAACCGGATCAAATTAAAAAGTCCTGCTGTAAACAAGTAGCTAAAAGATTCACGACATCCAGGTTCCCCCTCTTTTTGCAATACGTAATACGGCCCTACCTGGAGTCGGTCTTTTGGGCCTAACCCCTTTTCGTTTTCACACTTTCTAAAGGTGGCATTTCTAAATCAGTAATATTAAATCCAACTTCCCGAGTGAGGAGGATTTATCATTGCAAACACAACAATACGATGGACGCAGTGCTGAAACTTTTCAAAACTCACCACCAGTCACAGATCTGTATTTAATCCATCACTCTTTTGCTCACTAGGCCACCCCAGTTTCGACCCAGCCATATGCAAATCAGTCTTGCCCCTGTTCTTCATGGGAACAGCCCAGCCCTAACTGCCAGGCGAGGTCCTCCCTGGACCAGAAACAAGCATACTGGGACCGGTTTGAGGGTTTCGCCCCACATCAGCCAAGCTGGCTTGAATCCAGTGGCAAAGCGAGCAAGGGGCCCACGTCTGGGCATACCCATGGCCACTGAAAGTGAACATAACAAGCACCACAAGATGATGCACAGAGAGCTGAAACTTTTCAACCACTCATCCCCGGTCACAGATATGGGTTTAATCCGTTGTTCTTTTGCGCACCATGCCACCCCAGTTAGGGCCCAGCCATATTCCAATCAGTCTTGACCCTGTTCATCATGGGAACAGTCCAGCCAGAACTGCAAAGCCATAACCCCTCCCAGGGACGAGTATCCCCTCTTTCTTAGCGCCCTGCCTCAAACTGCGTCCCTTTCCCCAGCAATCATTTCAGTGACAACATGATGTGGTGCAAAAAAAAAAGGCCACAGTTTATTAAATACGGTTTGTACATCTCACAACTTTTTGGTTGGTCATTCATAAACATCTATGTTCTCTTTACCTCGTGCATTGTCCTCTCAAACCTGTTGTTGTTCCTTTTATGCAGCATTATATTTGGTCGAGGTGCCCCTTTAAGGAAGGTCTCTGCGTTTGCGGATCCGGATTTCCCTTGCTACCGAATTTGTGGGCATCCGTTAGAACCGGCCTGGGCTGCAAGTGCCGTTCCGCTTGCCCTGGACCCTTGCTGGCCACACGCCTGCTCCTCAGTGCCCCTGTCATGTGGCATCCCAAGGACCCTATGCGAGCATCTCATCTACTCTGTCTGTGTGCTGTCATTCGCTCACTCGGTGCCCCTGCCGTGAGGCACTCCAGGGACACTGTGTGAACAGCTCACCTTCCTATAGAAATTTACCCTTTTGGATATTTTTCCGGGTTTCTCCCCCCTTCCCTCTCCCTCCGACCTCGCTGCTGCGACTCACACTTCCTTGTTGGCGTGGGTGGGTGGGATTCTGCTTCAGGCTGGGGGCGTTCAAGTGCCCAATTGGGGACCTACACCCCCTTGTGAACCCCCCGGCCGCTTAACACCTCCCTCTGTGATTGGGTGGCTAGCGGCTGCCTTGGGGGCGACTAATATGGTGCGCCCCACTTCTCGCAGGCTTGTCGGGGGGAGGTTCCCATCTCCAGGAAGCATTCAACACGAGCCCCTATCTGGCTGGCTACTCCTCCCCTGGTCCATGCTTCAACAAACACAACAAGATGATGGACGGAATGCTGAAACATTTCAAACACTCACCCCATCATGGATCTGGGTTAAATCCATCGCTCTGTTCATTGTGTTTGCTATGTTTGCCCTAAGTGGCCAAGGGTATGCCCAGAGATGGGTTCCTTGCTCGCTGTGCCACTGGATTCAAGCCAGTCTGGCTGATGAGGGGTGAGACTCTGAAACCAGTCCTAGGCTTTGTTTCCGGTCCAGGAAGGACCTGGCCTGGACTGTTCTCATGGGGAGTAGGGTCAAGACTGATTTGCATATGGCTGGGTCCAAACTTGGGTGGCATGGTGAGCAAAAAAACGATGGATTAAACCCAGATCTGTGACTTGGGGTGAGTGGTTGAAAGGTTTAAGCACTCCGTCCATCATCTTGTTGTGTTTACCCCAAGGATTTATCAGTGCCATTCCAAAGATATGAAACATGAAAAGGCTACTCCTCTCTGATCAGGAATTACAGCTTAAAAGAGAATTAAGGAATTCCCAATACTGGCCTATTAGAGGGTGAGGACTCACAGTAGTGCAAAACGAATCTGGGTGTTTGTCACTTCCAGGACACGTAAGGATTAAACAAGCATGTCCTACCTTTTACTTACATTGCACTCTGCCCTTAGGATTACCAAGGGCCTACCTTAGGGGTAACTTTATGTAATAGAAGAGGAGTTTGAGGCTTGGCAAGTAGTTTTAAATGTCAAGTCGAAGTGGCAATACACTGCACACACAGGTACTGCAATGGCAGACCTGAGACAGGTTTGCAAGGCTACTTATGTGGGTGGCCCAATCAGTGCTTCAGGCTTTTACAAGGGACTTACTATTTAAAGGTTTTATATAGCGCTGGCTCGATCCGGGGGTATCAGAGTGCTTTACATCCTACACAAGAAGTTTACTCGTGAACCAAAAAAATTACAGGAACAAATAAAACAGTTGTTTAATATCAAAGCATTAAGACAGATAAAATTAGAACAGATTGAAACAAAAATGGGCAAAGAGCAATATACATGAAAAGCTGTTACGGCACGATATTTAAAACAGTAAAGAACCAAATTAGGGAAGAGGAGGCAATGTAGATAGATTTTAGGTGGAGAGGGGTAAGGGTTGTAGATAGAAGAGAGGGGGGAGAGGAAGGGTAGGGTGGGAGAGAACAGGGTGAAAGATAAAAAGAGGGAAAAGGTGAGGGATAGTAATGAGGAGAAAGGGTAATCATGACGGGGAAGTAGAGTGTAGGGTCAGAGTCAAGGTTATGGACCCCAATGTTTGGTGACAAAGTTGTGTTTAAGGTCTTTTTTAAGGTTGAGGTAGGAGGGGTTACATCGCAGGTCTTTGGGGAGAGCATTCCAGATGTTCGGGGCATTTCCGGAGTAGGAGCGTGATTGTGTGATTTTCTTTTTTAACAAGGGGGGACAAGGAGGAGAGTGTTAGTGCTTCTCATCGGTCTGGTGCAGCCTGCAATTTTGAGTTTGTTAGTGAGGTACAAAGGGGTATTTTGGTGGACAGCTTTATGCGAAATGCTGTCTTGTAGGAGGATCTACCTTCAACCGGCAGCCACTTAAGGGCTTTCAGAGCTGGGGGGATGTGGTCAAAACTATTGTAGTTAGTGATTAGCCTGGCCGCTAAGTGGAGCACCGATCTGAGGGGGGTGAGGATAGCGTTACTGTAGTCAATTTTTTGGAGAACTAGTGACTGGATTTTCAATTTGAAGTCTTCAGATGGAATAAAGGGTTTGATTTTTTTTATGGCGGAGAGTGAAGAGAGCTCCTTTAGCTGAGTTTTTTATGTGATCGTTAAGAGTTAGGTTTTTGTCAATGGAGATACCAAGTGATTTCACTGATATGGATACGGAGAGCGAAAAGTTGAGGGCATTTAGGTAAGAGATCTAAGATTGAATGGAGAGCCTGTTCTTTTTTGGAGTGAAGAGGATGACTTCAGTTTTTTGGAAGTTAAGTTTGAGATGATTGGAGTGGAACCAGGACTGGATCTTGCTCAGAGTATTGGTAAGGTGAAGTACATCAGGCTGTGACCTAATCTTATAGTAAAGTTGGGTGTTCTCAGCATAGAGGTGATAATTGATTCCCGCTTGTTTCTGAATGAGGGTAAGGGGTTCCATAAAGAGGTTAAAGAGAGAGGGGGAGAGAATAGAGCCTTCAGGGACACCAAGGGCGACAGGTGAAGGGTTAGAGAGGCAGTCATTGATTTTGATTTGTTGTTTTCTGTGTTGGAGATACGAGGCAAACCATTTGGAGACAAGACCGTTAAGCCCAAAGCAAGATTTGAGCGAGTTAGGTAAGGAATTGTGGTTGACTGTATCAAAGGCAGCATAGAGGTTGAGGAGAATGAGTAGGCAGGACTCACAGTTGTTAAGGGAACAATGGATGTCATCAACAATATTAAGCATGGCGGTTTCGGTACTGCAGCCTTTTCTGAAGCTGGATTGCAAGGGGTCAAGTAAATTGAAATTGCTAATGTGTTTATCCAATTGGAGCAAGGCACATTTTTCAAGGGCTTTGGAAAGAAGTGGGAGGTTAGAGATAGGGTGGAGATTGTTCGGGTCATTAGGGTCAACAGAGAGGTTTTTAAGAATAGGAGTGACTTGTCCGAGTTGAGGGAGTCAGGTACACATCATGTGGAAAAGGAGGTGTTGATGATAGTGTTCCAGTAGGGGGAAATGATATGGTTAAGATCTTGGACAAGGTTAGAGGGGAGAGGATCTTTGGTGTGAGAGGTCGGCTTAAGTTTCGCAATTATGTTAAAGACTTTGAGCTCAGTCAAGGGTAGAAATTAAGCCAGGTTGCAATGTTTTTCAGCTGTAAGCTAGGAAGGCTTGATTTAGGAGGGGTTGTAATGTATCGGTGAGAGGAAGAATCAGGAGGAAGAGTCCACAGGGGAGCAAAGTCTAACGTTATGTCAGCGGCAAATGGGGGATTGGGTGGGACTTGAGTAGGATGGAAGGACTGGTCTTTTGGCGATTTTATCCGGGAAGAAATGAGCAATTTCTTAGCATCGCTCAGTTGAGGCAGTCAGCTTAAGGGGGGCTGAAGATGTTTGATTTCGAACTATGTTAAACAGTTCTCTGGGTCTGTTTTTGGCATGAAAGAGTTGAGTACGGAAGAAGGTTGCTTTTCGATTGAAGATGTGTTTCTTATCAGTAGATGTAGCGAATCGGAGGAGGACAAGATGGGAGGGGAAGGGGTTTTGTTTCCATGTTCTCTCCATCAGTCTAAGTGAGCGTCTTTCGTTATTGAGCTCTGAGTTGAACTAAGATTTGGATGGAATAACTCTTTGTTTTTTTAGTTTGGAGGGGCTAATAGGTCTACGACATCATTGACGGTCTTATTGAAAAGCTCAGTGAGCTCACTGGCCTCTTGGGAGAGCGGGGTAAGAAGAAGTTGTGCTTGGAGTTTGGTCTTGAGTACACCAGGGGGGATTTGATTAAGATTTCTGGTCCATTTCATGGGTTTGCAATTTTTTGAGCGGGGGAGGATGGGGTGGTTGCAATCTTGTATAAAATGAGGTGATGGTCAGACCAGTCTATGGGCAGGATGTTGGAAAGGGAGGACAAGTCATTGTTGGAAATTATGGCGTCAAGTGTGGCCCCTTTTATATGGCTGGGAGTGTGACATAGTTGAGTAAGGACGTTGATTTCTAGAAGATCAGAGAGGTGGTTGACTGTAGGATCACCAACATTGTTCCAGTGGATGTTAAAATCTCCTCAGAACAGATTTTTTGAGTTGGAAAGAGAGGATTGTGTGAGAAGGTCGGATAGTTCCTCAGCGAAGGGAAGAGGATCACCCGGAGGGTGGTAGATGTTATGTATGCGAATTGGAGAGGAACGCTGCACCGTGAGTTCTGCACCAAGGTATTCAAAGGTTAAGTGGTCTGTGTTCTTGACAAGGATGAGTTGAAGTTCATTTTTATCGATGATAGCTAAGCCACCCCGTATTCTGTCAGGTCTGTCTTCCCTAATGATAGAGTAGCCGGGAGGTGTGAGTAATTTGAGGATGGCCGTCGAGTGGTCATTAAGCCAGGTTTCAGTAAGGAAGGCGATGTCGATAGATTCACTGAGGATGGTTTCAGAAATTTCAGTCGCATGTCGGACAGCCGAGCGGCAGTTAATAAGCATGCAGGAGAGGGAATTAGGGTTGACTTTACCGGGCAAGGAGGAGAGTATGGTGGTATGTTGAGCTGGGGGTTTGGCGGAGATGGGAGAGGAGGGGATTCTGCTAGTTCCCAAAATCACTGGGATGCAGAAGTAAGGTGGGGGGTACTCAGTAATCGAGGGTTTAGGTAGATAGGAGTTGCAAAAGTCAGTAAGGTCAGAAGAGGAGAGGTCGTTCGTAGTGCGGAGAGACCTATGTATTTGACAGCAAAGGGGTGTGGGTTTCCAACAATTGAATTGGGAGATGTTAGAGGAGCAAGAACAGGTGGGAACAGTGTGATTGAGGAAGGTCCTGGAATTCAGGGCATTGAAATCCTCTCTGAGTTGTGTTAGTTCCGTCTTCACGGTTGAGAGATGATGTTCGATGTTGGTTAGTGTCAGAGCAATAAAATTGAGGGGGGGCTAAGTTGGTGAAGAGGGGGCCAGGAAAGAGAGGGTTACGTGTTGGTGGGGGAAGAGAGTCTGATGTGTGGAGGGGGATGCCGGGAGGGGAGGTCAGAGGAGTGTTCAGGTTGTTGTTTGTGGAAAAGGACTGGTCGATCATATAGTAAGGCCCAGAGGTAGGGGGTGAAATGAAAGAGTGAGAAATGAAGGGGGAGGTAACATCAATTTGAGGGGGGAGAGTGGTATTCAGAGGGGGAGATACTGGCACGGGGGGTAGAATTAGAAGTACTAGGTGAGGGGGTAGGGAAGTAATTACATCAGTTTGAAGTGAGAGCGGGCAGTTCCGAACGGGAGATATTGACGTGGGGGGTAAAGTCGGATGTACTGGGTGAGGGGGTCAGGAAGTAGGAGAGAAGTTAGGGGTAGTGAGAGGGGCTTGAGGGTGTTGGTCATTAGAGGAGGAGTGAATTGGATGACGGTGCGAGCAGTTGGGATATCTAGGGAGGGGGGACAGAACCTGGGGGGAGACACACCAGAAGGGTGTCAGACAATTGAGAGGAAGGAGGGTTAGAGACAGGCTTGGATAGAAGGTC
Organism: Triturus cristatus; assembly: GCF_964204655.1. Classification (NCBI taxonomy): domain Eukaryota; kingdom Metazoa; phylum Chordata; class Amphibia; order Caudata; family Salamandridae; genus Triturus; species Triturus cristatus. Next base: position 260,881,571 of record NC_140581.1, on the reverse strand, counting down.
TATCAGGCTACTGAAAAGGCGGTCAAAGATGTTGAGGTGGAATTCAGAGGCTTGAATGAGGATATTACCCGTTTTAAAAATGGAGATGTCAATTTCACCGGGAAAGGCAGTGGAAGGGGATGTAGATCATTTGAATCCATATGGGATTTTGATTGATTTTGAGACTGTAAGATGGAGAAGGAAAATGCTTTTCCATTTGCACGAGTTTTGGAGTAGAAAATAAAGTTTGTATTTATAGGGGATTAGAGCCTATGGTAGGTATCAACAATTAAAGTTTTGGGGTGACAAATCAATAATTTGTGTTTAAAGTTTTTCTTGGCATTTTTGGAGAGATTGGAAGGGTACAAGATATGCCAAGAGTTGGAGCCATATCTGGAGAGGGCAGGGTCCGGAGGTGAGAGGACGGGATTCGGGGGGGGACATGTTAGGTCATTAGAAGAGGATTAAGATGAAGAGAGAGAGGGGAGGGAAGATAAAGAAATGAGAAATAAGAAAAAGGTAGGTGAGGAAACCAGGAGGAACAAATAGCACACAAGAGAAGAGAGTCAGTGTAAGGGGAGATGATAGGCGGGTTTGTCAAAGTAAACATATATTCAGAAAATTACAATGAGCGAACATCAAAGTAAACATATATTCAGAAAATTACAATGAGTGAACATCATACTTAAGAAAACAACCTGGAAATTTTAGAATGCTAGAAGGGACAGGGGGTAAGGTCACATCCATGACAGCGCTGTATTGTGGCCATAACTGAGAATCGGGTATGGGGGCAAGAAACAACTCGTCGTGGTCAACGTGGTCGGGGGTATCGCTGAGGCAAGTCATAGATCAGTCCCCAGATCTACTGTGGCCTTTATGAAGAGAAATCACTAGGTATCTGACTGCAGGTGAAAGGCCATAGATCAGGCCCTAGATCAGCAGCGACCGTTCTGAAGAGAAATCCCCAGGTTTGCGGGTGAAAAACAGGAGAGGCCTCAGACAAGGCCAGGAAAGAAGAAACAACGCAAGGCAGTGGTCAAACTGTGGCTGCACGGCGGCAGGGTGAAGGTAAAGCCCTGGATATCATATGTCTGATTCGGGAGGGAATAACAGGAGACTAACAAGAACAGGAAGGTCCTCCAACACTGTCAGGACAGTGCACGATTTAGGTCTAACTATGGCTGCACGGCGGCAGGGTGAAGGTAAGGCCCTGGATCTCATACGTCTGATTCGGGAGGGAAGAACAGGAGACTAACAAGAACAGGAAGGTCCTCCAACACGGCCAGGACAGTGCTCGATTTTGATCTCACTGGGAATTGGGCATGGAGGCAAGACATTTTTCGCTGTGTCCAACGAGGTGGAGGGCTGCTTGGAGACAGGGCATCGATCAGGCCCATGACCTTTTGCGGCCGCCAGGGAGAAAAGTAAAAAAGCTAATACTAATAAATCAAATATGCAAATCAGGTATACACCAATGTCACCATGTTTAGGGGAGAGAGAAGCACATGCCCTTTAGCAACTGATTAGCAGTGGTAAAGTGCTCAGAGTCCTAAGGCCAACAAAAAGAATCAGCAAAAGAGAATGTAAAAGGCAAAATGTCTGGGGAACGACTGCCCTAAAGATGACACGTCTAAAAGAAGCACTGGCCAATATTCGGGAAATAACAAAGAAGTTTAATAACATTTCTCTTGTTGTCTTGGAACGTCAATGGACTGGGGGACAGGATCAAACAAGGTGTGGTCCTACAGTATCTGAAGCGACTCTCGCCTGATGTGGTCTTCCTGCAGGAGACACACCTTATTGGCAATTCCTTCTGCGCCATGAATCGGCGTGGCTACCGCCTCGTGGCCCACTCGGGCTTCACGTCAGGCTCGAGGGGTGTGGGTATCATGGTAAAGAACTCGCTCCCGTTAGAAATTGATGAGGTGCTCCACGATGACAGGGGACGTTACACTGTCTTGGTGGGGAGAATGGAGGGCAAAGTGGTTGTCTTTGTGTCAGTGTACGTCCCACCGGGGTTGCAGTCGACCACCTTCGCAGATCTGGGGCGCCTCCTCCTTGGCCTTCCGGGGGGGCTTCTGGTGGTGGGGGGGGGATTTCAACGCGGTGGTTTCTGGGACTGTGGATCGTCACCCCCCTAGGGACCTCCCCCGGGCACAGGCGTGGCTATCCGGCCTCTTGGATACACTGGGATTGGTGGACTGCTGGCGCTTAAAACATCCCACGCAGCTGCAATACACTTTCCACTCGGGGGCCCATGGTAGTCTCTCACGGCTTGATTATGTCCTTGTCCCGGCGGCCCATGTCGGGAGGGTGGGGGAGGTGCGCCATTTGGCACGGGGTATCTCGGACCACTCCCCGCTATTGTTGCATTTTGATGTCTTTCCGAGGGCTGAGAGCAGGGTGGTCCCAATCAATTCCTGGTACCTGCGCGAACCCACCATTCGCGCTGACTTGATTAAATCCCTCCAGCGCTATTTTGAGGAGAATGTGGGGTCAGTGCCTTCAGCTATCTCCCTGTGGGAGGCCTTCAAATCAGTACTTAGAGGGGAGGCCCTATCCCTTATTTCCCACGCCCGGAGGCGCGAGCGGGAGGAGGTGACCCGGGTGGAGGCTGAAATAGCTGAGCTGGAGGGTAATCTAGAAGATGGGGTGACGGATGCTGCACTACATGTCCTCCAGCTCAAACAGGCGGCTTATAGGGCCCTCGTTACGGAGGCGGCCAGGGGACTTAGGAGAGAGCAACAGGGGCGACTGTATGATGTGGGTGATAAGGCTGGTAAACTGATAGCGTGGTTGGATAAAAAGGAGAGAGCGAATCGTGTGGTCCCGCTGATTGAGAAAACGAATGGTGTGTGTGTAACTGAGCCAGAAGAAATTGTCTCCTGTTTCGCGGAGTATTTCCGCGAGGTGTATTCCCCGGTCTCTTCTTGCTCGGAAGAGGATTCCCGTGCCCTGCTCAGGGATATCGCGCTGCCTTCCCTGTCCGGGGAGGACAGGGTGTCGCTGGACGCCGCTCCCACCTCCGACGAAATCGCCCTCGCCATACGCTCGGTCGCTTCTGGCAAGGCCATGGGCCCGAACGGTATCCCTATCGAGCTGTATAAGCTGCGACCGGATACATTGGCGCCTCACCTCCGCGCAATGTTCCTCGCGGCCCACTCGCTGGGCTCCCTCCCGCTTGACCAGCGTCTGGCTACGATCGTGGTGATCCACAAGGAAGGGAGACCTCGGGATCGGGTTACTTCTTATCGGCCTATCTCATTACTGAATGCGGAGCCTAAAATTCTCGCTAAGGTACTCGCCAATCGGCTGGTCGGTGTGGTGGGAGATCTGGTTCATCAGGACCAGTCTGGCTTTATTCCCCATCGCAATACAGCCCTTAATCTGCGGCGTTTGCATGGGGTGCTTGCGCGTGTCCCATTTATACGGGAACCGGCCATTTTGGCGTCCTTAGACGCCACCATGGCGTTTGACACGCTTGAGTGGCCATACATCTGGGCGATGCTTGCGAAGTTCGGATTTGGCCCAGGATTCATCAGTTGGGTCAAATTGTTGTATGCGGGCCCATTGGCGCAGGTGGTCGTGAACGGAAGAGTATCAGCCCCGTTTGAGCTGGGCCGGGGCACACGACAGGGCTGTCCCTTGTCGCCGCTCCTTTTTGCGCTTGCCTTGGAGCCCCTGGCGGAGTGGCTGCGGTGGGAGCCTTCCATCCGTGGTCTCCGTTGGACCCCCGAGTATGAGGACCGCGTATCCCTATACGCTGATGACATCCTTCTGTACCTAGCCTCCCCACGTAAATCACTTATAGTGCTAGTTGATGTTTTACACTCGTTTGGTCGTAACTCCGGTCTCGTCATCAACTGGGCTAAATCGTGTGTGTATGTTCTCTCTGGGGAGGCTCCTATTCTCCCGCGGGGCTGTCCGATCCAGATCGCCCCGCAGGGATTTCGGTACCTGGGTGTCTTCATTACTCTGGACCCGGAGGCCCGGTATGAACGGAATCTGCTTCCCCCCCTCCAGCGTCTGCGGGTAGATGTCGCACGCTGGCGGCGCCTGCCGCTTTCGCCGCTCGGCCGGGCGGCATTGTTCAAGATGATGTCTCTGCCGCGTTTTCTGTACGCTTTGCAGAACACTATGGACTTGGTCCCGGCGCGCTACTTCCGTGAGGTGGAGAGTCTGCAACGCCGCCTGTTCTGGGACGGGAGGCCGCGCATTGCTCTGGCTAAGCTGACGCTCCCATGGTTTGACGGGGGGATTGCCCTCCCGGATATTAAACGGTACTATTGGGCCTCCCAGCTCGCTGCCATTAACCATGGCCTCTACGGGCCCGCCTTAAACCCGGCATTTGAAATGGACAAGATGCTCCTGCCAGGTGGCGACTACAATCGAGCGCTCTACTCTAGCGCGCCCGACGCTCGTCTGACGGGCCCCACGCGTGTCATGGTGCAAGTCTGGCACGCGGCCAATGCAGCTATGGGGTGGAAGGACCGTTTGACCCGGGCATCACCACTATACGCGTCTGAGCGGTTAGGTTCCCTGTGGACCTCTAAGGGCTTCGAGAAGTGGGACATAATAGGTATCAGTAAAGTGGGGGATCTTTGGACGAGGGGAGGATTTAAAATGTTCGATATGCTGCAGACGGAATTTCAGTTGCAGGGCAGTGAATACTTTCGGTATTTGCAGGTCCGTCATGCGCTGGGCTCCGTCTTCTCGGACGTTGCCTCCATCCCGGAATATTCCCCCCTGGAGGATAGAATGCTGGATGGGCACGTCCCGGACAGCACGATCTCACTTATATACAAAAAGCTCATAAACGACCGCTCGGGCCTGTTGACTGCCCTTCGTGCGGCTTGGGTTGCCGACGGGCTGGAGTTGGACGACGAGGACTGGACCTCCGCGGTGGCCTCCCCGAAGGAGGTGGCCATACCGGCTCGCCTTCGCTTCGTCCAGCTCAAGATACTCCACCGGGTCTACATGACGGGGCCAAAGCTTCTGCGTATGGGCTATGCTGGAGATGGGTTGTGTAAGCGTGGGTGTGGTGCTTTGGGGACCTTTCTGCATATTTTGTGGGAGTGCCCGGAGGTGGAAGGGTTCTGGCGTGGTGTACATGAGGTGCTGCGACTGGTTACGCATGTGGCGCTGTTGCCTGAAGCGAGAAGATGCCTGTTGAATGTGTGGGAACCGACTGATTACTCGGCGCCGCAGACGTGGTGGGTGACTCTGGGATACATGATAGCCAAGCGTGATATTGCTCAACTGTGGGGGTCCCAGAGGCCCCCGACGGTCTCGGCCTGGAAAGAACACATGGACTGGTGCATGTTTCGAGAAAAGGTGGTGTATGTGGCGAGGGGTAAGCCAGGGACGTGGGTGAAAGTATGGGGCCCCTGGAACGCCTACCGAGGGGGTATCTGTGCACCTCCGCTGCTGCCTGATGCCTCGCCAGCCCCGTCCCCTTAGCCGACTCATTCCCCCGCTGCCGGGCATTGGGTTCCCCCAGTCCTCGCTCTGTTCTCTTCCCCCTCTTTATACTTCTGTGTATAGTTGGGATCCCCCCTCTAGGGGAGCACGTGCTGCTATTTTTGATTGTGGGTTGCCTTGTGGGTGTGGTTTTTATTTTTGTTGTTCTTAATTTAAAATGAAACCGCATAATGGGGCCTGGATGATGTGGCTTTTGACATTGTTACCTACTGAGAAATGTTCCTCCTGTAATACCACGTGTTCCATAAATGTATGTCGTATGTTCCTACCATTGCTAGCGGCCGGCCGGAAGGTTGTGGGCCCATACTTGTATACTTTTAAGACTTGTAATAAACGGTTTCAAAAAAAAAAAAAAATAAATAACATTTCTTTTCAACTGAAGACTGACTAATTTTGTCTTTATGAACTTATCAAATTAAGGTTTAGCAGTGAAGGCTAACTGTACCAACGAGGGAGCACACACACCAGTAATTTCTATGCATTTGCCTCTCCTGAATTTTAAATTTGTTGGCGCTCTTTCAATTTGACTTCTTGTGTCTGGAGACTGGAATGAGTTCAGCGATCTGACTTTAGGTCATCCCTGTGGCTTTATGCTGAAACAATGTAGAACTCAGAAGAAACCACCGGTGTGACATGAAATGCTCTACAAAACGTATTAAATATATATACTGTTTACACCTCATTATCATATCTAATGAATAATTGAGTTCTTCTTACAGTTATGAAAGCAACATTGTGAATGCCCTGGCCAGGTTCATACAGTTTTTCTGATGTTTTTTGTGTTTTCCAGCGTTCATATTATAAACCCAATTTTCTCTACACAAGAACACAAAATACGTGTGCCATTTCAATCTCCATTGAGTACAGGTGAGAGATACATTAAGTTTGCGTCGACTAGTCGAGGTGAAAAAATAAGAGGGCATCATTTTAAGATCTACAGATACCACAATGACCCCAGTGCCGAACAAGAATCTCAGTGGAAGTCCATTTACCCCTGCATATGACAGGAAGCTGCTTTGCTACTATGGCAGATGTTTTGTTTCCAATGTCAGGCAGAAAACAGACATTTCTCTTTTGCATTCATGCCTGCTTTCTACAGCAGGTCTTAAATGGGGACACGGGATTGAAAACTGACTGGCCTGACTCAGCCATTCATTATTATAAAGTTTACAAATTGGGCACTTGTTGACTTGGCTGTGACACCCAATGTGTAAGGGTTGTATGTCAGAATATCACAAGCAGAAATAGCATCTGACTTAAAGACTGTGTAGTAAATATATTTACAAAAATATTGTCCTTGGGTTCAGATTTTCTATCATTGACTCCCATGGGCGAATCTTTTGTAGATGATATTTAGGACACAATATTTATGTCAAATGATGTTTTGACAATGATATTCTAGTATCACACATACACAAGAGCAGATAGAAACCAACCAGAATGCAGTGTCTGTAATATAAATAGTAAATATTCCAATTCTTACAATTGTTAGTACAATACCATGTAACTTTATAACTTCCAATAATGTAAATAAACAACAGTGATCCTAAAAATAGGCATTTTTGAAAAACGTTTTAGTGAACTTCAGGGTTGACCAAGGAGCCAAGGCTTATGTTCCTATTGTTATTTACAAAAGCCACTTTTGTAGTGCACAATCTTCCATTAGTATTGCTTAGTAGAGTTTTTGAGTAGCCCGGGTATGACTTTCCAAATGTTTTGGTTGATGAAAGAAGAGGACAGTAGCAAATTGCTTGCATATTTCCTCCATTTATAATAGTGTCCATTGCCTAGTTAATCCATATGTGTGCAAAACAACTTATGGTAGCAAGTGCTGCTTAATGTTTTAATACCCAGTTATTTGCATATCCGGGGGTTATTTAGTGGATGTGATATATAGGTTTAAACTGTAAATAAGGCTGATGAGACATCCGCCAAGTTTTGATGAATGGTCCTCATAGTTCTAAATCTAGATATTTCGCTATAAGTATATCGGGTTTATGTTCTAAGTTCTGTTATTCATTTGTGCTGTTTAAAGATGATGTGTGGTATGTCAAGATAGGCAGTACTGTTGTGAGCATGCCAATGCCCAACTATGTGTTTAGGTGTGGTGGCATACACTGCAGGGATCTGTGTTTGACCCCATGGCCACAGGTTTGATTCCCAGTCGGTCCACTAGGTCAAGCCTAAGGTTGATAAAATGGTTATCACTGAGTTGGGTAGCAACAAAAACTGTTGTCAGTGCCAAGATACCCTTCTGGTGAGCCTGTGCTTCACAATATTCTGAGTAATGCTGAGTTTATGCCTGGGTTGTGTGATTCAGAATGTGTATTGTAACCACATTAATATCCAACCATATGGCACATGAGTGCTGTTTTGGGAGGGTGTGCAGAATATTGTCTAATGTGTTATGATAAAAACGTGTGTTGGTATTAGTAGCGCAGTATAAGTGTAATGATGCACAGCTATAATATGTATCTGCATTCAGTTGGTTGTGGCTATGTGGATCATGGAAGGCTATTTGCACCCTTTTAGGATTCACATCTGCGATCTGTAATTTCTCTGAGGAAGGGGATCAGACTGAAAGCTTTATTCCTGACGTTTCTGTAAATCTGTCTAATATAACAGACGTAGTCTAATGTGAAAGGGAGGGTACCAAGAATAATCCAGCTTCAGTCTTGTATGGAGGACTCTGGCATTTGTGGACAGAAAACCGTGGCACTCCCGCCATCTTAAGATCAAGTGCTCCGAAAGGCAAGACCACAACTCCTCAGGCATGAGGCATCACCCGTGGCGAGCCACAAATAGAGCGTGCAGCTTGCAGCATAAAACGGGGAATCAGAGTAATAAAAAAACAAGTCATTAATTATCCTAAAATCAATCAATCAGGTGTTTGTTAAGCGCGACTACTCACTTGTGAGGGTCTCAGGGCACAGGGGTAGGGGGTTTTCGCAGGTTCCAGTCAATCAAGGAGAGGGTCTGTCGAAGAGCCAGTTTTTGAGGTTTCTTGTGAAGATGGGGAGAGATGTCTGTCTGAGGTGGAGAGGGAGGGCGTTCCAGGCCCTGACCGTGAGGAAAACGCATCTGTTTTAACCCAGCCGTTGGCTACTGGGCCCGTTTGTGTTTGTAAATGCATCCCTCTCACTACAAGGAGACAATCCATGAAATATATTATTAGCACATATATCCTAATAAAATTGATTATTTATTTTGCCAGAGGACTATGCATACATGCTGCTAATCCCTAAAGTACAGCGAGGTGATGGCAGCCACGAATCCTGGGGGAGACAGCGCTGTACCCAGGGTAGGTGAAGCGTTTTTACCAAAGGACATAGAGTGCACTGTTTGAGGCCGGTCAAAGCAATTTTTTTAGTATGGCCTCCCTGAACAGAACTGGCACTCGACTACTCTGCAGCGAGAGACAGGTGGCGCGTGCGGTAGCATTTTACATCACAGCCAGGCACATGGGAGGGCTCTTTCGCCTGCTCTTCAAGCACCTTTCTCTGCTACTGCCCCTCAGCCCTCTGCCCTCTATGCCCCCACTCCCACCAGCCTGCTCCACTCTAGATGGTAAACCTATTTTAGAATCGTTTTGCATTTGACAAAAGCTGGAAACCTGATGATTTCCAGACAGTGTCTCTTACAGCCAGTGTGGTGAGACAGAGACAGTCAGATGGGGCCGGGCTGCCTAGTAATGGAAAGGTTGAAGAATGTCCTAGGCGATTCTGCTGTCCTTTCTTTACTTCTCTTGTTTTGAGAAGAATTGGAGACAGGTCTCTGGCCTGACTGCCACTCTCTGTCCCACATCAAGAAGAAAAAAGCCAAGAAATGTTTCCAGTACTACAAGGAGTTTGGCCGGCTGTATTGTGGATAGCGCCTAGTGCGACAATCTTTATTGGCGCCCCTCCCCCGCAGTGACCTCTTTGTCTATGGATTACCTAACTACCACCTACCAGCGGTGCCCCTCACCTCTCTATAACCTATCTCTAACAATTATTTAATTACGCTACTGATCACAATGTAGAGGCTCAGAGTGCTTTACACCATACACATGCAATACAGAGACAATGATCATAGAAGTGTGTACCTCAATCTATAGAAAATGTTACATTAGGCAATAAGGGCCACAAGGTTTAGGAGTCATGTGTCATCCATACTGGTAGGCTTTTTATGTTAAGAGGGTTGGTCTAGAGAAAGAAATTCGGGATTTAAAACATTACATAGGGACTGGGGCTGTCTATACAAATGAGAATTTACTACTACCAAAAGTAATCCTTTTTGACAACCTTAGAATAACGAATGATTGAGAAAAGAAACAATATGGTTCTAAACTTTATCATTGCACTTTGCATGCAGCCCTTTAAGGAAGGATCATAGCTCACCGCGATACATCAGAAGAATCTCCGTTACAAAAGCAGTAACCCACTGAGCAATCTACATAAAATACAAATCTGTGATCTGCAGTGTACATGCTGTGCTTTGTAGTAGACACTTTAACCCTCTCTGCTTCTGGATAATGAGCCAAAACTGTGACTAGATAATAAGACTCCCTGCAGCTGAGGTAAGAGTACATTTTATTAGGAACGTGTGCTGCAGGAAATGAGAGAGCAGGCAGCAACCACACCGCCAAATCAACTGTCTCTCCCCCAGATGCCATTTCCTAGGAAACATCAACAATCCTAAGCAGAACCCAACACTAGACAAGCACAAATCTCTCTAGCAATTACATTAAACACCACAATTATCTTGCCAATATTATTTCCCCAAAAATGTGCTGGGCACACAAAGCTCTCTGCAGGCCACTCTTGCCTTGCTTGTCATGCCTGACCTCTCTGCTCTGTCCATCCTCTCCTGTCAGAGAGCAAATGGTGCCACCCTGAGCTTAATTCCAACTGGAAGATGTTGCTGCCTTGTAAAAAAAACTGAAAGTTAAGTTTCCACTAAGGCCCTAATTATGAGTCAGGCAGAGCAGGATTACCTTATGGAATTCCACTCTGCATTATAATGAGTGTGCTGGTGTTCTTGCATCCAGGTTTTCAGGTGTTGGAACACTGTGCACAATTTTAGAAGGTGTAATTCTGCCTGGTAAAATTGCATAAGGCTTTGGCTGCAGCAGCAGCCAAACTTCGTCCTACAATGTATTCATTTTCTGGCAAACGAAACACCCAATTCTCCTCCCTGCTAGACTTTATATGCCTCCTCCCTCCTACTCCGTACAGATCTTTCCTCCACTTCGCCCCACACAGAGGCTACTACATACATTTGTCACCTGGTAAATGTATGTGTTAGACCCAATGAAATTGTGAATTGTGTGGTTTAACAAATGTGAATTCCAGTTCCACATGGTAATTCCCCATTCCTTGGGGGCCAATTCAAAGTTGCACAATACTTGTGTGGTGTCACTCCATGGTTACTTACATTTTGCATGCAGATTTACCACCACAACAGTACCATATAACTCATAGTCAGGGTCTAGGTGCAGCCGCGGCCCATGCAGGTAAGAGCATTGGGGCTGGGTGGGGGAGAGGGGGTTTCGGCAGACGATGACGAGGGAAAATTAATCATTTATTTAATTTTCCCTCATGGACGTCTGTCGAATCACCCCCCCCAACTCGGCCCTACCGCTCTTACCTGCACCGGTCGCGGCTCCCTAGGTGGCAGGAAATATGAGGCTTGCGTGGTGCATTGCATAGGCAGGTCCACAGTCAGCTTCTCTCTTGCTGCAATACGTCTGCACATGTCTGCACACATCTACACACATGCACATGCACACCTACACATGCACATCACAGTGCCTTTTACCTGCTCTCCAGGAGCAGAGACGGGCTGCGATACACGGGCCATAAGAGCACCTGGGGAAAGCACAGGCTCCTTTGGCCTGCTGCCAGACTTCAGACCCAGAGGGAAACAGGCACATCCCGTCCCTGCTCCTGCCTTCCGGTGTCCCAGATCCTGTTCCCAGCCTAGGCCCTGCACAAGCAAGACTAAGAAAATTACTGTTACATGTTTGATATTCTAAATGTAAGCAATTTGTTTGCAAAATTACAGTCGCCTAGTGTGCTGTTCGGGCCTTGAATACTGCTGATACAAATGAACTGCTTACATTTAAATAGTAAAATGCAGGCACCGTCAGCGGGTGTACTGGGGGCAGCACCAGGAACAATAATTGAGCCAGGAAGGCCATGGCACCCTTGCTCGCCCCTTTAGCTGCTAAACTAGTTTGCAATGATACTCCAGATATAGAGTATGAACCATTAAGGCCGGTTTATATGGAGCCCATCAACGTTTTATGGTATGGGTATCAGCTGGACTTACCTGGGCATAACAATATAGGAGAAGATCCCTTCCAGAAAAGGCAGCCCCTGAATAGATACTGAGGCACTATGCTATAAAGAAGAACAGCTTCCAAACCAGCACTGCTACCTTCCTCGGAAGAGCTCCCAAAAGATCTACATAAACATTCCGCAATTTTATTGAAGCAAAATGAGGGGAGATTACCACCGGGATATTTACAGTCACAGTAAAGAGTTACTGCATGGAAGCAAAGTGTGAGGGAATGTGTTACTACATAAATGTCAATGGACATAATGCATTTGGACTTGAGTATATGAGCTTTTCAGCGAGGGCTAGAAACAATTGTGAAGTAGCAGATTAGTTGCGAAATGTGGAACTACAAGGTCCACAATACATTGCGAGACTGTTTGAAATGACCCTTTTTGCATGGTTCCCACAACTTTTTTCCTTCTTCCTCCTCTCTCTCTGTTTTTTAGGTCGAGCCTACAGCAGTGCATGCGCTGTTGCTCGACTTTTGTAAGTGGGATTTAAAAGTGCTTCCCACCAGCATTTCCTGGCCTAATGCTTGCGTTCACGCTCGCGTGAACATGCAGTTACTTTCACTTTGGGCGCTGCTGCGCGCGCACGTCTCGCATGTTTGCGGTAGCGCGCGTGCCTTCGCCTCTCTCTCCCGCTGCATTCCCGCGACCAATGCTTGTTGTGTTGGCCATCCCAACGCCTCGCTGCTTGCCCTCCTGCTGAGAAAACGCTTTCCTGCTAGCATTCAAAACAACATGTGAATAAGTACGCTTTCAATAACTGCGCTGACCAAGCTTCTGCTTTTAAGGTGAGCTATGTAAAATATCTCCTCACGCTTCCTGTTGTGCGTTAAATAAATAAACATTGCCGTCCCACGACATCACCGCTTGCTTGCTTCCAGTTCTATTTCTTGATGGTGAAGTTGCCCTACTTCTAACTTTCAAACCGCTGTGTGCATAGCGCTTGTGAGAGTGGCCACTGTGGAGGAGCTAGCTGTGAAGCTTTTCAGCAGGAAACCTCACGGAGCGGTTCTTGCTGTGACGCGCTCTCTTTCATACAGAGATGATTGCTAGGCTGCTTTCTTCTGCATACAGTACCGTTCCTCTACCAAAGTCCAATGTAAGTAAGCCTTCCGCTTGCCGTTTACCTTTGTTTTTCTCCCCCTGGCTGCCGCTTTTCAGCATGCTTTTAAATGTACTCTTGTCATGTTAGCAGCATTTCACTGTTGTTGTCAGCAATCCTCCGACCCCCTTCCCTCTGCCCTCCACTTCCTCCACACCCACCCTGGCTTGAGTTTTCGCCTCAGTCAGAATCCAGGCATGTTCCTTCTTTTCTCAGCATGCACAGGTCTCCCTGGTGCCCGCCCTCTAACTTCTATGAGGCACCTCTCAAGAGTTCTACATTGAAATACTAGCAAGCGCTAAGACACGAGACACCAATCACTAGGAGCACCTGCCGTACTTCGGCCAAGGATATGGTCTAATGGCTAGACTGCCGACTTTGGAAATGGGAAACCAAGGTTCGAGAATCGGGGTCGACTACACATCCTGTGATTCTGGGCAAATCACTTATTCTCTCCGTTCCTCCCAATAACAAGTGATGTAGCGCTTAAAAGTTTGAAAATTGTAGGGGTGCGTTATATTTACTGTTAGTTGGCACCCGCATATAATCAAATGTGTACTCAGGTATTTTGTGTGCAATGTATTAAGAACTGTATAACCTATGTCGATTTCAATAGAAGTGTTAGCTATGTACAAGCATCTTATGTATATATTGAAGTAATGAATAGAGCTTAGTTCTTTTAAACACTGTGATGTTAAAACGTGTAGATTAGAATTCGTGTCTGTAGACTGTTTAGTTTGACCACACATGAAAGAAAGACGTAAATGTCAATACTGTGATTTAAACCTGCTTGTGTAACCGAAATAGTGGCCAGAATTCGCATATATCGTTGAGGCAAAAGGCCTGGTATTTTCTTATGTTAGCCAAGGGCAATAGGCCAAAAAGGATTTATTCCAGTAGAGGTTTTAGGCTGTAGTAAATTGCAACTTAAAAGATGTGAAGTATGTCTGCTTTGCATGATCTCACCCCAGGTGCAAGGACAGTTGCTCGTTAGTAGAGAAGCTCTTTGTTCACAAATTGACTTATGTAGTAAAAGCCAGACATGGGAGTGCATTGGAATGTGCCAATCGTAACTCCTAGTGCGGATGGCGTCTGGGACTCAAGGCCAAGCGATGGACGATGGAACTGGACAGCGCTCTGTGGAAAATTTCTGAAAGTCGACCCCGCAGAAGAGGAGGCGCAAAGGGCGTGTTCTGAGATTTGGGGTTCTGTATTAGGGACAGCGCCCCGAGGGTGGAAGCAGTTCAGAGCAGCCCAGAGCAGAGGAAGGCTAGGCGAAGGGATAGAGGGGGCAACTTAGACCAAGCTCTCTAAGTGAAGACTTCTTAGGAAGTTTCACTCTGACACCTTTTACTCGATGAGGGTCTCAAGGGATTGCTAAGTAGGGATGTCATCTAGTGCAGAGTAGGGACAGAGATGGTATGGTTCAGTGTCCCTAGTATCGACATTTGCTTGGTGGTGTTCTACCTCATGCTTTTAGAGATTGTACTTTTAGTTATTTTTAGCCGTATGCGGATTCTTCGTAGAGTAGCATTTGTGTTAGTGCCTATGTACTTGTTGTGCCTCGTATTGAGGACTTTGTATCTTCAAATCTTTATGCTGATAATAAAAACCAGAGAGCCAAGAGATTAAGTCTCGAGTCCTTGATTATGGCAAATTGTGGACAGTAATTTTGATAATTGTGTCTTTCCCTCCACGCTATTGGGCAAGTAAAAAGTTCCATCTGACCAGAGTGGGTTCCAGTAGATAATTGCGAGATACTAAAATGGGCCGGAGCAGTTGGTAGCAAACGAGGATGGTTTCTTTCTGATAGCGAGGGAAGATTAGATAAGGATAAGTGACCCTTGAGGCCCAAGAGACGATAAGGGATGCTGAATCATCAGATGGCGAGCAGCAGACGGCAGCAGATGAGCATCGACGGCGAGTAGCAGCGCGGCAGAAAGCAGCAGTTCCAGGAGTGAGTATGAACATAATGAGATGTTGTAGATTGCGGTGTTGATTTGTTGTGTGATGTCTTGCGGAGTTGTTGTGTATGTTGTGTGATTGTGAGATCAGGCTGTGAGCGCGCGCAGCCCGGGAATGGTGGTGTAGAAGACACCTGAGATAGATTTTGTTGACCACCCAAAGGAGATCGTGAGGTACCATCGATCACCTGGACCGAGATAGGGGGAGTGAACGTGTGTGTGTATGGCAACTTAACGCTGGTCGTGGGTTGTGGTGTGCAGATCGGAGTGTTAGTAACCTATCAGAGGCGATTTGTCTGGCCGGACGGGGGCAGACGGGCGCCAAACGAGGTCAACAAGGTCGAGAGACTGTGGACGAACAGTCAGAGGCTGTGGACGGACAGCCAGAGAAGTAACTTAATTGGTTATTTCAGTGTATAAATGGGACGTGAGTAAGCGTGAAACGAGTTTGGAGAAGGGAACTGCTGCGAACGAAGGAAGGTGACGTCAGAGAGTGTCGGGCTGTGATAGGCCGGTTGGCGTGAGTCGCGCTGTTATTGGAGGATTCGAGAACAAGAAGTAAATAGAGCGCGAGATTGAATTTGCTCATCATGAAGTGTCTTAGGGCTTTGCGAGAGTTGTGTAGAGGCGATAAGCATGTGGTTGTTCGTGGGGGAGAAGAAGCCCCTCCCGAGGATACCCCAGCACATTACATGGCAAAGAATGTGGGGTTACATACTATAGTTTGGATTGAGAATTGGCACAAGATTACACAAGGTGAAGGGGAACTAGCTTTCCCGAGGTATGGCTCATTTAGACTAGCAGTGCTGTACCAACTGAAGACGGTGATGGGGTCCTTAAGACCCTTGCCAAGACCGGCGCAGTTCGAAGCATTACATGCGTGGATTAGAGCAGCGCATGATAAGGAAAAGGGAAGAAGTCAGGAGAGGATGAGGAAGTCGATTAGGGCATTTCAGGATGCCAAGTGGGACGCAGCGGAGAAAAGATGGAGAGTGCAGACGATTGAGGAAGCGAAACTGTATCCCGTAATAATAGATTCGACGGGGATACGCCATGTGAAAGCACAGGAGAAGGCACAAGAGGAAGATAGTGATTCCGATGATGGGGTATTGCAAAGATTGCTAGACGAGAGACCACCCCCTTATAATCCAGATGAAGCGGATGATAGGTGGGGTGAGAGGGGAGAAACTAGAAGGGTAACAATCCAGCCTGAGACCCGAGTGGAAGGGTTGGTTTCGTTTGACACAGCGAGTTCGCAGGGTCAGTCGGAGACCAGCGGGAGGATCGAAGGAGAGATGAGGTTACCGGATGCCTTGAGGGTACCGGTCACCATTGGACCGATTGTGTCAATATACAGTCCGGAATCAGAGGTGAGAGAGAGGTCAGAACGAGTGGCAGAAAGAACGAGGAGAGAAAGCGGGGAAAGCGAGTTGGAAGGGGCAACGGCCCGACCTCCAAGCCCTGTACAATGGAGTACACCATTAGCAGCGGTGTCAGACACATCTAGGGGCGAAGAGGACGAGAGACCGGTGAGGCCGAGGACTCTGATGGAGTCGAGATCAGATTTAAGGTCATGGGTACCGCCAAAGAAGCAAATGAGCTGGAATATGGGCCAAGCGGGGACAACTCCAGTTGGCTTTCAGAGCCCTTCTGCTCCCATAGAAACACCAGAAGAGAGGAGGGAGAAGGAGCCAGAATGCGAATATGATGAGGGACGTGGAGCAAGTTGTCAGGTGTTGAAAGGAGCCTTGAAGGCAGGGATGATAGACGTAGTAAGGCTTAAGGCAGAGGCAGATGAAATTATATATGGAAGTTTACCTCTTGAGAGGATAGTATCCTACAATCCAGATGACCTGTTTTTCGTGGCGAAAGATGTGACGCGGAAAGCACGAATGGCACACGAGAAATTGAGGGGATTGGCGAAGGAACATGGTGTGGATTTGTCCAAGACTAGAGCGTTGCAAGGAAGTCATAGGATGCATTATACTGAACGGGAGTTAGAGGAGAAGAGGGTTGTTGGACTGAGGTCACATACCAGAGAACTGGTCCTAGCCATGCGGCCATGGTTGACGCTTGATAAATGGGAAGAGAAATGGTCAAAGAAAAAGACCTCAAGGGGAGCGGAAGGAGGAACTCCGGCAGAGGGGTTGCTATTAGCGAAGACCTTTCCCCTTAGGGAAGTGGCGAATGGAGGATATGTGCATGTACCATGGAGCAGGGGGGATTTGGCATCATTTACGAATGATTTTCCCCGGCTCAGGGAGAAGCCTGCAGAGTGGTACAAGCAAGTTGAGCGTTTTGTTAAGATTTCGAAGGTGTTGTGGATAGACCTGAACACCTTATTCGATATTGTGGTTCCAGGAGATCTGTGGAACGCATGTAAAATTGCTGTTGATTGGCCGGACTATGAGCCTGATAGGAACCTGATTACAAATGGTCCGTCGCCCGTAGTAATGAGGCTGTACGATAAAGTAATTACCTGGTTGAAATCGAAGGTTTCACCCCAAGACATCGATTGGGTGAAGATAGACAGGACAGTGCAGGAGCCAAAGGAGACAGTACATGAATTTTATGAGAGACTTTTGAAGGCTTTTAAGCAATACAGTGGCCTAGATGAGCTGGAAACGAAGGATATGGGACAGTTTGTGTCTAAGTTCGTGTTGGGTTTGAAGCCCGAGGTCAGTCTCATGATACAGCAGCATTTGATCTGTTGGCAGAATAAGCCCGTAGATGAGATCTTGCGGTACGCTAGGTACTGCACGGATGAGATTGAGTCAAAGCACAAGAAGATGAAGGATAACCTATTGCTCATTCAGATGCAAGCTGCTCAGGGTCCGCCGAATGGGGGTCCAGTGGTGCGGAGACAGGGAGGCTATCAGACAGGGAATCAGAATATGCAGGGTCAGGGAAGGCCGAGGCCCGTTGACCCTAGGACAGGCATAGATGTAGCGATCTTGAAGAAGACGACTGCTTGTCACCAGTGTCACCAGGTGGGACATTGGAGGCGCGAGTGTCCCTTGAACCCCTATAATCAGCCGCAGATGGAGGGAGGAATGGGTCAGGTCCCTGGGGCAGAACAGGTACAGACGGTGACTGTACCGAGAATGATGCAAGGGGGGACCGGCGTCTCGCAGGTGCAGGTTCCCCAGCCACCCAGGATGCAGAACATACAGCAGGGAGCCCGGACTTATTTGCAGATGCCCATGTTCGAAGTGGGAGAGGAGAGGGATGCAGATTTACTGGCGCAGTTAAGTTTGGGTCAGGATGATGATTGCATACTTAGGGCCATACTAGAGGTAGATCAGAGAGGACCCTTTGTGGAAGCAGAACTCGATGGACGCCCTACTACCTTTTTGGTAGATACGGGGGCTACCAGGTCAACTATAAGATCAGCAGTAGTTCCGGGGGTAGCCCTTTCTGGGGAAAGCATACAAGTGGTTGGAGTGGCGAACAAGAGGTTAGTGAGCCCCTTGACAGAACCGATTCCAGTCAGGATAGGAAACTTTAGGGATCGACATCAGTTCGTGGTGTGCGATTCTAGTCCTGTTTGTTTGTTGGGAAGAGACTTGTTGTGTAAGCTCAATTGCACAATCTACTGTACCCCGAAAGGAGTAGAGGTACAGACAAGAGATGATGACGCGACCTTTAAGGTTGCAAATCAGCGGGTGTGCGTGGAAATGTACCCGGCTTTGACAGTGGAGGAGCTTCCACAGGATTTGAGGGAGTCTGTATCGACCGATGTGTGGGATCTAAGCGGAGAGGAGATCGGCTTAGTCAGGGGAGTGGAACCAGTGAAAATACAGGTTAAGCCGAACGCAGAATTCCAGAGAACACCTCAGTATAAACTGTCGCCTGAAACAATTGCAGGGATTAAACCTGTGATTGAGTCTATGATTAGGCAGGGAATACTGGTGGAGATCATGGGTAGTCCATGTAATTCACCCATTATGGGACTGCAGAAACCAAGTGGGAAGTTCAGGATAGTGCAAGACCTGCGGAAAATAAACGACATAGTTGTTCCATGTTGTCCAGTGGTACCGAATCCATCTGTGATACTGTTCCAGATCCCATGCGAAGCTGGATGGTTCACAGTGATTGACTTGTGTCAGGCATTCTTTTCGATTCCCCTACATGAAGAGAGTAGATTTCTTTTTGCATTTAGGCTAGAGAATCGTATATTAACATGGTGTCGTATCCCACAGGGGTATACGGAGAGCCCGTCAATTTTTAATCAGCTCTTAAAGAAGAATCTTGAAGGTCTTGTGTTGCCGAAAAACTCTGTTTTGGTGCAATACATTGACGACCTGCTTGTCGCGTCAGAGACCGAAGATGCTTGCAGGGTCGATACCATTGCGTTGTTGAATTTCCTGGGAGAGAACGGTCACAAGGTGTCTCCAAACAAGCTGCAATACTGTTTACCCGAGGTACAGTATTTGGGGCACAGAATTGAAAAGGGTAAAAGGAAGGTGTCTCCAGATCGCATTGACGCGATTCTGAGAATGCCAGTTCCCTCGACGCAGAGGGAAGTTAGAATGTTTTTGGGAATGGTGGGTTATTGCCGCCAGTGGATCCCAAACTTTTCCTTTGAAGCTAAGCCTTTACAGCGGCTGACGCGAAAGGATGTAAGTGATCCGGTACCATGGGACGACGATTGTTTGAAATCATTTCTGGGGCTGAGAGAAGCCTTATGTAGCGCTCCTGCGTTGGGAATGCCGGATTACAACAAGGCATTTGCATTGTTCTGCTGCGAAAGAGAAGGTTGCGCATTAGCAGTGTTAACCCAGAATCATGGAGGTGTCCGTAGACCAGTTGCCTATTTCTCAGCTACTTTAGATCCAGTAGCTTCTGCGTTGCCCGGATGTCTCAGATCCGTTGCGGCAACGGGTGTCAGCATCGAGAGATGTGAGAGCATTGTGATGGGTCATCCTCTTACTGTACATGTGCCACATTCTGTTGAACTGTTGATGACTAGGACTAAAACGCAGCACCTCACGAATAATAGGCTGACTCGCTATGAGCAAGTTATTCTTGCAGCCGATAATGTGACATTGAAGAGGTGTGCTGTTTTAAATCCTGCTACATTGTTACCTGTTCCAATTATAGATGATAATGAAGATTGTGAGGACCATGATTGTCTCGACGTTACGGAACTATGCACCAAACCGAGACCTGACATTGTCGATGAACCACTCCCAGTGTCAGATGAGATTTTCTTTGTGGACGGTTCATGTTTAAGAGACAGTGCCGGTCGATTGAGAGCAGCATTTGCTGTATGCACCATCACGGGTGTGGTTGAAGCCGCTTGTTTAGAAGGAGTACACTCCGCGCAGGTGGCTGAGCTCATTGCTCTGACTCGTGCCTGTTTGGCAGCGGAAAAGATCCGTGTAACTATTTACACAGACAGCCAGTATGGGTTTGGTGTGGTTCATGACTTCGGACAGCTATGGTCCCAGAGAGGGTTTATGACGTCTTCAGGTTCTCCCATAAGAAATGGTGATCATGTACGGAAACTGTTAAAAGCATTGCAAGGTCCTGATGAAATTGCTGTTGTTAAATGTGCTGCACACACAAAGGGAAATGATTTTGTTTCGTTGGGAAACAACTATGCTGATGAAGTAGCCCGATTTTGTGCAGAACAGGGATGCAACTTCACTGAGATCCACATTGAGGAAACTGGGGAGGAAGTGGTGTATGGTCAGATGTTAGCAATGGCAGACTCATGGGAGGAACTGAAACAGCTTCAGGAAGGGGTCTCGGATCAGGAACGTGACAGCTGGATACGAGCGGGATGTGAGAAGGGAGATGTGGATATATGGGTTTCGAATGATGGACGAGCGGTGTTGCCGGAAAGTTTGTTGAATCCCATGGCGAGGTTGATACATGGTGCTGTACATCTGGGTAGGGATGCCATGATGAGAGTGTTTCGTCAGACTTGGTACAACCCGAAGTTTCGTGCAGTGGCTGAAACTGTGTGCCAGAGGTGTGTCACTTGTCAACAGATGAATGTAGGGAAAAGAACTGCTGTGACGTTGAGCCACATAGGGAGGTCAGGGGGACCTTTCAATAGGATGCAGTTGGATTTTGTCGAAATGCCGAAGTGTAATGGGTTGAGGTACATATTAGTGGTAGTATGTGTCTTTTCCAGGTGGGTGGAGGCATACCCTACACGCAGATGCGACACACTCACAGTAGCGAAACTATTATTACGAGAACTCATTCCAAGGTACGGGTTCCCGACGTCCTTTGAATCGGACAGAGGAACTCATTTCCACAGCGAAGTTATGAAGTTGCTTTGTGCTGCTTTGAATATAGATCAGAAGTTACACTGTAGCTATAGACCGGAAGCTTCAGGGATAGTGGAGCAGGTGAATGGAACTCTGAAGGCTCGGATGGCGAAAGTGTGTTCGTCTACGTCTCTGAAATGGCCTGACGCATTACCTTTGGTCCTTATGAGCCTTCGAAGTGTGCCTGATAGAAGGACTGGGTTGTCACCCCATGAAATCCTCATGGGACGAGCGATGCGTTTGCCTGCAATACCTGCTACTGCTCTGATAAATATCACTGATGATATGATCCTGGACTATTGTAAAGGCCTTGCTGACGTGGTCCGTTCTGTGTCTCAGCAGGTGCAGATAGCAACGGTTCCAGCTGCGAGTGACCGGTGCCACGACTTGGACCCAGGCGATTGGGTCCTGGTCCGAAAGCACGCGAGGAAGAGTTGTTTGGATGCTAGGTGGCGCGGCCCTTTTCAAGTGATCCTTGTCACGAACACAGCTGTCAAGTGTGGAGGTTTACCGAACTGGGTGCATGCTTCCCATACCCGTAGAGTACCAGCACCCTTGGAAGATACAGCCCCTCTCGAGAACAAGGATCCCGGTGAGCCGACCGAGCCTCCTGAGAGGGCCAGTCAAGCTGTAAGGGTTGCTGAAGCGGCTGATGGTGCACTGAATCGTATTGGGGAAGAGCGTGAAAGAAGTACTGACCCAGAAACCGGCGAAAGAGCAAGAGGCGCAGTGGGTAGTACAGAATCAAGTTCTGCCGCAGAAGAGGAGGTCAGTGCACAGGGTATCGAAGGGAAGACCGGAGGTGTTACTGAAGCAGAAAGGGTTTGGCCCGCAAGACAGAACCGGGTAGACCTGAGGTTGGCTCCGGACACAGACCTTGCACCAGTATCGGAGGAACCAGAAGAAGAATCAGGAGACGAGGAGAATCCTCAAGGTGGTGTGAGAAGGTCCAAGAGAACTCGAGTGCCAAGTCGGAAGTACGCTTCACCAGAGTGGGCATATCAAGTGACTGATGCCAGGGTTACCGAGCATGGGAAGGTTGAGGTCGATGACATTGGTCAACAGTGTCCCGCTCCAGAGGGTGGAAGTGTTGCTGAAGGTTCCGGGATTGGAGATCGAAGGAATTTTGACGATTCATATTCCAAGTCCGCCATTCCTGAGTGTCATTCGAGGCATGATCTTGGACAATTTAGAGTTCCCGACGTTCACGACTGTGCCAGACCCACAAGAACTGATCATTCTTAAGCTCGAAATATTGCAGGGAGTCTTGGAGCTGTTGGGACCAGCGCTTATGTTAGATTGATTTGAGAAGGTTGCAAGCAGAGAAGAAGATAACCTAGATCCGAGCGGAAGAAGAACAAAATTAGGGATTTTTCCGTTATAGAACGAAGAAAAGTTAGGGAGGTTTGCCTAAGTTCACGAAAGAGACATTAATGAGAAAGAGACTTACCCTTTCAGAGACTGTATTGGACACTGAGTATATTTCGAAGATGGCAGATCCTGCAAACCCACATCGTAGGGCTAAATTGATAATAGGCACATTGGTAGGAGTTGTGATAGTCACCATATTTGCGGTAGTGATAAGTTCGTACATGGTGGCTCACAGGCAAGAGGGGAAGGTTCAGGGAGCACCCACACCTATTACCCCAGGGCAGAGTGGTGTCAGTATTAGAGAACAGGAAATATCGAAGTTGAGGGATGATCGCAGACTCCACATGGATTTGTCCAAGGGTGATTTCAAGCTTAACGCGTATGCAAGGTTGCTGTATGAGTATGTTGATGCGATGGATGTGAAGGATTGCTATGTGTGCATGCAGTTGCCTGCTTCAGTGGATGAGGGTATCAAGTATCATCATCTCCCATTGACCTATGGAATTTCTTGTAGTTTATTGCTCAGTTTATTTTATGACAGGAGACAGTTCGAGTATTTCTTTTCAAATTTTGACACAGTACTTCCTGAGGTCCCAGCAATCAAGCATTTGAACAAATATGATTCTAATAAGAAAGAGGACAGACTCCTGAAGTATTTTAGACTGACTATGAAGTTGGATACGGCGCATGCTCACAGGAATAACCTGACATGTGCGTTATCTGAGATAGAGAAGAAATTCATAGATCAGGTAGAGGACAGATACAGAAAGTTGACCCAGACACGACACACCGGAGATAGTCCAGTAGATTGGACAGACGAGGAGAGGGCTCACAGATCCAAGGGAAGTTATGGACCAATAGCGTTAGATGAGGTACAGAGAGGGAATTTGTGTATTGGACGGCCTCAATCCGATACGGATAAGGTTGCAGTAGGACATAGCACTTGTTCTCAGACTTTCACAGTGGAAGCTTCTGCTAAGAATTTTATGCAAGGTCCAGTAGAGGTAATTCCGACAGTATATTATGTATGTGGAAAGAATGCTTATGTCAGGCTACCTGCGAATTGGTATGGCATATGCTATTTGGCTATTATATTCCCGAAGATTTATCACACCGAGGACTTGGAGTTGTTAGAGACGAAGCGACAGTCTAGGAAACGTAGGGCTACGAATGCCGGTGCAGTGATTGGGGACATATACGGAGCAATGATACCGAGGATGGGTGTGGTGTTGAATGATGTGAAGATCAGGAGGTTGGCGACTGTAGTTGATGAGTTGTCTATGAATACGGCGAGGTCCTTGTTGTTGGTGGCTGGAGAGATGTTGTCGATACGGAATATGGTTATGCAGAATCGCCTTGCTTTAGATGTGCTATTAGCGAAAGAAGGCGGAGTCTGCAAATTATTGAAGGTTCAGGAATGCTGCACATATATTCCAGACAACACGAAGGAGATAGGGAAGTACATAGATAACATCACGACTATTCACAAGGAGATTATGGATTTGACGGAGGAGAATGTGTGGGAGAAGATTGGATTAGGATTTGGAAGAGTGGGAACTTGGTTTGCGAATTTGGGAAGAGGATTTCTGGGATCAGTGTTGAAGCCAATTATCATTGCTGTGGTTTGCGTGATTTGTTTGTGGGGATGCGTGAAGGCATGGAAGTGGTATCAAGGAGGCAAGGTTGAAAGGGCTCTTAAGGCAAACGAGAAAAGGATGGCGAAGCTCCAGGAGCAGCAATATGAGAGTCTTAAAAGACTGGAGGGAGTTCGACATGGTAAAGTTATGACTAGCACGGTCTAAGACAGTTCTAAAGAAGAGAATCGTAATGGTGTGATGACGGATGTCATCAAAGGGGGGAACTGATGTAGCGCTTAAAAGTTTGAAAATTGTAGGGGTGCGTTATATTTACTGTTAGTTGGCACCCGCATATAATCAAATGTGTACTCAGGTATTTTGTGTGCAATGTATTAAGAACTGTATAACCTATGTCGATTTCAATAGAAGTGTTAGCTATGTACAAGCATCTTATGTATATATTGAAGTAATGAATAGAGCTTAGTTCTTTTAAACACTGTGATGTTAAAACGTGTAGATTAGAATTCGTGTCTGTAGACTGTTTAGTTTGACCACACATGAAAGAAAGACGTAAATGTCAATACTGTGATTTAAACCTGCTTGTGTAACCGAAGTAGTGGCCAGAATTCGCATATATCGTTGAGGCGAAAGGCCTGGTATTTTCTTATGTTAGCCAAGGGCAATAGGCCAAAAAGGATTTATTCCAGTAGAGGTTTTAGGCTGTAGTAAATTGCAACTTAAAAGATGTGAAGAATGTCTGCTTTGCATGATCTCACCCCAGGTGCAAGGACAGTTGCTCGTTAGTAGAGAAGCTCTTTGTTCACAAATTGACTTATGTAGTAAAAGCCAGACATGGGAGTGCATTGGAATGTGCCAATCGTAACTCCTAGTGCGGATGGCGTCTGGGACTCAAGGCCAAGCGATGGACGATGGAACTGGACAGCGCTCTGTGGAAAATTTCTGAAAGTCGACCCCGCAGAAGAGGAGGCGCAAAGGGCGTGTTCTGAGATTTGGGGTTCTGTATTAGGGACAGCGCCCCGAGGGTGGAAGCAGTTCAGAGCAGCCCAGAGCAGAGGAAGGCTAGGCGAAGGGATAGAGGGGGCAACTTAGACCAAGCTCTCTAAGTGAAGACTTCTTAGGAAGTTTCACTCTGACACCTTTTACTCGATGAGGGTCTCAAGGGATTGCTAAGTAGGGATGTCATCTAGTGCAGAGTAGGGACAGAGATGGTATGGTTCAGTGTCCCTAGTATCGACATTTGCTTGGTGGTGTTCTACCTCATGCTTTTAGAGATTGTACTTTTAGTTATTTTTAGCCGTATGCGGATTCTTCGTAGAGTAGCATTTGTGTTAGTGCCTATGTACTTGTTGTGCCTCGTATTGAGGACTTTGTATCTTCAAATCTTTATGCTGATAATAAAAACCAGAGAGCCAAGAGATTAAGTCTCGAGTCCTTGATTATGGCAAATTGTGGACAGTAATTTTGATAATTGTGTCTTTCCCTCCACGCTATTGGGCAAGTAAAAAGTTCCATCTGACCAGAGTGGGTTCCAGTAGATAATTGCGAGATACTAAAATGGGCCGGAGCAGTAGCATTTGCAATGCAATAGGTCTCGCGTTTACGCGGGTTTGAGCTATTGACATTGCAAATTACAATGCCTTTTATTTTTGTGTCCGTTTTTAAAACATAAATAAAAGGCATTGTCATTTACAATGCCAATAGCTTAAACTCGCGTAAATGCGAGACCTATTGCATTGCAAATGCTTGTTACTTCATTTTTGCTGGTTTATGACTATGGGCACTTTTTTACTGCTGACCAGTGCTAAAGTTCATGTGCTCTGTGTCTAAAATGTAATGGCATTTGGTTTCGCCATGATTGGCATGTTTGATTTACTGATAAGTCCATAGTACAGTGCACTACATGTTCCCAGGGCATGGAAATCAAATGCTACAAGTGAGCCTTCAGCACTGATTGTGCCACTCACATGAGTAGCCCTTCAAACCTGTCTCAGGCCTGCCACTGCAGAGCCTGTGTGTTCAGTGTTAAACTACCATGTTGACCTGGTAAGTTCACCTACTTACCAGGCCCAAACCTTCCTTTTTATTACATATAAGTCACCACTAATGTAGGCCATTGGTAGCCCCATGGGCAGGGTGCAGTGTATTTAAAAGGCAGGACATGTACTTTTGAGTTTTACATGTCCTGGTAGTGAAAAGCTGCAAAATTCATTTTTCATTAGAGCAAGGCCTATCTCTTCCATAGATTAGCACCGGAGCTGCCTTGTAATACTCTACAAGTGAAACTTACAATTGGGAGCAGACAGAGTATGTTTGGTGTCTCTGGACTCACAATTTAAAAACACTTATTTTGGTGATGCTGGTTTTTAAATTGCAGGTCTAAAAATTTTCACTTTTAGAAAATTGTCATGTTCTTACTTTAACCATTCTTTGCCTCTGCCTGGATAACAGCTAGTCTTTATGCATACTCTGTAGACAGTCACACACATTGGGAACTGATGTGTGCCCTGCATATCCTGATGGCCCATCGCCAGGCTGATGGGTTTTCCTGAGCTAGAGTAGGAGGGAGGAGCTGACACCTGCATCTGATTAGGGGTGTGCCTGTCCCCAGACAAAGAGCTGCATACCCCCCTGTAGTGTGTCTGGAGCCAGGCCCAGGAAGGGCAGGGTCTTATGCACTACAAAGACCTTTCTTTGAAATCTCGCTACTTCAAAGGCTAAAATGGTTATAAGTACTGGACCTCTGACCCCATATACTCAGACCACTTCTGGACTGAGGACATTCTGCCAAGAAAAATAGCTGTTGTGCTGCCAGGAGGGACTGACACTTTGCTGCTTGCTTGTTGTGTTGGCCTGCTGCTTTTTGCCTGGGAGTGAGAGGACTGGACTTTACTCTCTACATCCTGCATCTCTAGAAGTTTTCCAAGGGCTTGTTTGGGCTTAGGTCCTGTTTCTGAAGTCCCAGGGATATCAAAGACTTCTTTTACTACTAAGAATGTCCTTCCTGTGGTCTCATTTAGGTACCCCTACAGTGATGAGGGGAACAACTGTAAATGAGACAACCACACCTGGGTGGGGGGTTCCTATGTGTATAGTGGTGACTCTCTCAAGTACTAAGTCAATGAGAGGATCAAAGAAACATATAGCCAACCCACAACTGCGAGTGTGAAGGGAAAATACACTTTTCTTTTAATTGTCCTCACTCACTCTAGTAGTGACATGCTTCATCATTGGGCCATCCCGACTCCTAAGTGTCGAGGTGGGCTCGACCGTCTTTCAGGGAGCACTTAGAGATAATTTGTAAGGGGGCTTAACATTAAAGATATCATTCCTAACTCACTCCTAAAGCAATCTTTAATAGTGGAGTGGGTAGGAAGGTTAAAATATATACAAAACGGGTATTAAGGATGTGATGGTCCTATGACCCTAAAAACAGCCCCAACATGTTTCAGTCTTACTTAACTGACTTTCTATGAGTCCTGGGTTTTCGTCAGGGTGGGACGTAATGAGGTTACTCCCCCGAAGACGTGAGTGGAATATGTACTATTTGTCAAGTGCAATAGAAATGTTATAGAAAATGGAACAAGCCTACTACTTACCACCAGTCTGGATGAGGAATTACCTATGTAGAAAAGAAAAACAAAATTGCAACCGTTAATATGTCCAACTTTGTTATCATTTGATCACCATCAGTACACCGGTACCCCCGAATTCAAAGTTGTGATGGTGTCGGGATTTCCCCCATATATCAGTGCTTCACCTCACCAGCTTGTTGCTGTGGTCACAAACAAAACAATATTGTAATCTTATCACTCCACATACACTTTAGTGGCTTTCACAAGTGCTATGGGTAGTGCATGCATGCATTATTTCATCCACAATATGCTTCCACACTGCACTTAAATGTCTCACTACATTCATCCACACCACCAATAAGTATTTACAGTATGTATTAAAGTGTTCCATAAACTTACCCCAGTGACGCAGGGTTATTGATTCTCAAGGGAGCGCAGAAGGGAGGCCTTCTGGTCACACAGTGTGGGTGACATATTAAGAGTATGGGTATTGTTAAAAAAAGGTTAAGATATTAAGCGAGACTGTTGGTAAAGTATGGATCTAGCCTAGCTTCTATCTTTAAAACTAGCCGCTCGAGCATATGTTTGTTTGACCTAGTTACTGGCACTTACTTTGTCAAAGGTCCTTTCCTGCCCGAACCTACGTCTGCTTGTGCTCCCCGGCTTGTGAGGTTTTTTTTAAAATCTGTCTGACGGTTAAATGCTCCTATTTTCACGCTTCCGCGATCTCTCGTAACCTGATTACTTCACGCCTCTTTTTGTAAGGCTGCCCGTTCATTGGCTGTTGCTGCGGACTTTGCTATTGTTTTAGCAACTGCCCACAGTTCTCTATAGGCTAATGATTTCACGTGGTGCGGGTGGCTTGTAAACCCACGTGATATGGAGTCAATGCCCCCCCACGTCACGGGTTTCGCCTCTGTTATGATAAAAGGTAACAGGTCAATGGCTGTTGTTACGGACTTAGTATTGTCGTGGCAACTACCTTGTAGTCTGATAGTGCTACAGTGCGTGCCCCGTTATCTCACGCTAGGAAGTGGGCATTGCCCTCAAGACCCCCTTTCACAAAGTTGTTTAATTCAGTTAGGCAGAGCGTTGTTTTGGAAGAAGAGTTTTCATGCTCATTTAATAAAGGCACGTGACATAGTGCGTCATGGCCGGGCTTCTGCCCTGTGCTGTATTCTCTAGCACGTGGTTCTTGATGCAGGGAATCCCAGCACCATGGTAGCAGTCTTGATAGTGTGCCTCTAATGTATAAGGCTTCTTGGAATATGGATTATAAAAAGGATTCTTTACACATATTCAGACATTGACTAGCATTAAAACCGGACTGTTGCACCAGCGCTATGTGTGTCATGTGATGTGGTACTGTTTTTAAACATTAGATGATTGGTGTAATATACATACATTCGAGATTCGACAATACAAAAGAGGTAGACAGTGGTATACAGATAGCATAGGAGGCTAATAGGCATCAAAGAATTAAAGTCTTAGGATGTGAATTTGTTCATTAGAAGCTTTAGAAGTATTTTTACTTCTTTTTTAAAGGAGATAAAGGAAGAGATTCTGCATACATCTAGAGGTAAGGAGTTCCAAATCTTCTCTTTTTGGGAAGGATTGTGGTTTTAGTAGTAGTGAACTAACACTTTGCGATTGTCTGCAACCTCCTGACCTCTCTAGCTTTTGTGCTAAGTAACTTGGGGTATTGCTAAGCAGGGCTTTACGGGTCATGCAGGCGATCTTTAGTTGTATTTTTGCCTCGTAGGGTAGCCAGTTCAGAACTTTCAGGGTCAGAGAAATGTGGCTAATTATTTTGGTTCCAGAGACCAGTCTGGCCGCAGCGTTAAGCGATGCCCTCAGCGGGGCCAGCTTGTATTTGGGAAGACCGCAGAGAGTGGTTCTACCATAGTCCAATCTTGATAACACTAGGGCTTGTACCCCCATTTTTAAGTTGGTCTGTGGGAGGAATGGTTTAAGTTTCCTTAGGATACTCATCTGATGAATAGCTCCCTTGGTGGCATTATTGATTTGCGCCTGCATATTTAAGTGTTTGTCTAGAGTGACTCCCAAGGATTTCGCAGAGTCAATGATGTGAGGAGCGCAGTCAAAGGAAGTTAGATGCGTCAGCCATAAGTCTATCTTGTGTGTGTGTTGGACTTGGTCTTTTTGGCTAAAGTTCACTTAAACTTTTTGCTTTTCCCCTAGAGCGTTTTCCTGACAGAGAGTTGCGAAGTTAGATGCCGTAGGTACTTGCCACTGCTAATAAGTGTGCACGTACAGATGTTCCCTGTATTAATTGTAGTGGTGATTGGTTGTCTCTGATTGGTATATTTGCCTTACTAGCAAGATCCCTAAGTGATGGTCACTGTGTGTGCTAGGGCTAGAACTAAAGAAATGCGCAGAGAGGGAACATAGGTCTTCAGTGTAGGGCCCGCGCGCATTATGCTAAATAAGCATGTTGTCCTGACAAGTGCTACCACTTGTCAGGCCTTACTTTCCCTTTTGCATACACATGGGGCACCCCTGTAGGACGTCCTGGGTAACCCCTAAGCAGGGTGCAGTGTAGGTAAGAGGCAGGACCTGTGCCAGTGTGAGTGCTAGGCCCAGACAGTGGAAAATACTCCATTTCATTTTCCCTGGTGAAAGGCCATCCTGCCCATAGGACAGAATGGGGGTGGCTGGGTGTAGTATTGTTAGCCTAGTTTCCCAAGAAAGAAAATAGAACAGTGAAGTTTGGTATGCCTGAGCTCACAGCGTCATAACACATCTTTTTGGGTAGATGGTTTTGTTGCTGTGTGTCCAGAAGCCGCTGTTTGAGAAAATGGCAGATTTTGTGCTTGAGACCTTTTTGTGTGTCCCAGCAGAATGTGAATTGCCTGCCTGGATCTGGGAGAGGCGAGAAAGGCTGAGGGAGGTCGTGCCCCAGGGGAGGGGTGGAGATGGCACCAGGCTGCCCTGCAGCTGGAGTGGGGAGAAGGAGAGGCTTTTCAAGGTGAAGAGGCCTGGTTTAGAGCCATAAAACAATAGACCAATCTCCCTCTGAGTGATTAAAGATCCAGGCCCCCAGTATCATAGGGAGGACTGTGAAACTGGGGGGGGATATGCAAGACTGATTTAGGGAGGGGTCAGGGACCCCAGAGCACAAGGAAACTTCAAAGCCAATAAAGGGTATAGCTAGAAGAACTGTAACCCCAAGATTTTTGTTATGTTGATGATGTCGTTGAGAATGGTCTAAGTATCGTTCAGAGAAGAGGTGGGAGCGCTTTGAAGAAGCCATGGACTGGTCGAGTCTCTGGCGGCTTTGACCTCTCCACGATCGGGAAGAAAACCTCTGCCACAAGAAGACTTGCTGAATAGGCTGCGGGAGACACTTGACCCTTGCTTTGTGATCTGGGGCATGTGGGCAGTTTGTAGCTCTTGACTGAGGAGAGACTGAAGGGGCGCTGCAGTGGGTCGTGCCCCCCTTCTTCCTGAGCAGGACTTTGCTGTGTGCTACGTCCTGTACTCCAAGGGCCCAAGGTGAGCTGGCTCCCTGCTTGGAAACACAGGAAGATAAAACTTTCCAGGAAGTCTCAAGTGGCACGGTGGTGGGACAGTGTCGTGGAAGCCTGAGACCTTTGAAGGGGTGGCTAAGGTGATCGTGGTCACCCAGAGCGAATAAAGACTCTGACGCGCAGGCTATCCTGGCTAAAGAGGGGTGAAACCCCGAAACCGGTCCTAGGATGCTTGTTTCCAGTC
Source organism: Triturus cristatus (assembly GCF_964204655.1). Lineage (NCBI taxonomy): Eukaryota > Metazoa > Chordata > Amphibia > Caudata > Salamandridae > Triturus > Triturus cristatus. The sequence continues at coordinate 260,850,156 of NC_140581.1, read as the reverse complement.
CAGGGAGGACCTGGCTTGGCAGTTCGGGCTGGACTGTTCCATGACTGATTTGTATGTGGCTGGGTTCAAACTGGGATGGCATGGACAGGATTGGGACAGGTCCTGATCTGACAGAAAGGATTTAAGACAGCTTACATCATGATCGCCGGTGTTGTTCCAATGGAGATTGAAGTCTCCCGGAAAGATCTGCGGCACTTGTGAGTTGTTGTTGAATGTAATGACTTTCATTAACTGGTCAATGAACAACAGATTATCACCCGGGGGGTGGTATATTATGTGAAGTTTGCTGGTGAGGCACATGTCATCTGAGATGTTGATGCAGAGATATTCACAGGAGGATAAAGAGATGCAGTCTGCTTGATTGACTGAGATTGTATTTTGATAAATGCAGGCTAACCCGCCAACAGGCTTCACGGTTCTGTCTAGGCAGATTATATCATGACTCGGAGGGACCAATAGGTCTAGGATGGGCGAGGAGGAAATATTCAGCCATGTTTCGGTAAAATGTCTAAATTGTTCAAGAGGATGAGATCGTAAATGTCAGGAGCATGTTTGTTAGCAGATCTGCAATTGACAAGTGCACACTTCAGCTTGCTAGTCGAATGACTGAGAGCAGTCTGCACTATGTTGGTATTTCTGAGGTTTACTCTATTTATGGATCTGTGGTTGTGAGTGGGTTCTCTGTAGGGATCGGTTTGAATGGTTTGGACTGGCATAGGATATGAGGAGGTCATATATGTAATTGTCAGATAGTTCAGCAATTGTCCTCCTAGGACGAGATGCGTCATTGGGGTAAGGTATCTGGCTCTGTCCAGTGTACTCAGGGTGTGAATTCTTGGTGATGTATCTGCTAGTTTGGTAACTAATTTGGTTCACGGTGGCATTAGAGGCTCTGTGTGAGTTTAGAAGTTCCTTGGTCATGGTTGATAGATTTTGCATTTTGTCCTTGAGATGGGAAAGGCCAATGGCTAACTCATTGAATCGTGCGATCCAGTCATAGTTAGGATAATTAGGTATGAGTATAGGCATGTGTTCTCTTAAAGGGGGAGGTCCATAAGTAAGGTCTGGTTGCATGGGGATCTCGTTAGCTGTTTGCATGGGGATATCGTTATTAGGTTCTGGTGGGGTTAGTTGATCACGGAGGCTTGTTGGTGGGTCAGAATGAATGTCGGGGATGCCCTTGAGAGGTGATAGCATGATAGTGGCTGATGCATGTGAGCAGGGTATGGTTGATGAGTGGTAAGTTTGGAAAGTATCGAGGGTGTTAGGGGCAGATCAGGAATCAGGGTAGATGGCAAGTCATGAGGAGCTTTGCATGATAGCTCAACTGTAGGTGGGGCGAGTGGGATGTCAGGGGTGGAATCCGGGTTGGTGGATTCTCCATTGGTCATCAAGGATATCAGGTGTGTATCAATATGCTTCGAAATATATATCATAATGCGAGTGCCAAGGTGGTCATTAATCAAGAACAGATAGGGGAAGTGGCAATAAAACGGGGAACGAGGCAGGGATGCCCACTGTCCCCCCTACTGTTCACTTTTTTTATCGAACCTCTGGTTTTAAAAATTCGAAATAATGCTATTATCCCTCCAATACCTGCTATGTCAAAAGTTAAGCTATTTGCTGATGACATTATTTTATATCTAACCCCGGAGAAAGAGAATATAGATCGAGTTTTTTCTGAATTTTCTCGGTTCAAAGAGATCGGTGGCTACAAAATAAATGAAAAAAAAAACTGAGATACTCGTTTTTAATTCGGACCCTAACTTGTTTCCTGTTAAGTTCAGGGCTCAAGCTAAGAAACTAGATCCTATAAGATATTTGGGTATCTATGTTACGAATCAGTATCATAAACTATTTGAATTGAATTATCTGAGGACTAAGCAGAAGATAAATGTCTATTAGAACAATGGTCTGTCCTCCCTCTTACTATTATAGGGAGAGTCTCTATGATCAAGATGTCTATCCTTCTCCCTTTAACATTTTTATTCTTAAATGTTCCTATACGTATCAATCAAGTATATTTTAATGAATTAGATACCTTGTTTAGGGAATTTATCTGGGCGAAAAAAGCCCCCAGAGTCAAATTAGTTACTCTGCAACTACCCATAATCCAAGGGGGTCTAGCGCTCCCGCAGGTACGATTCTATTACGAGGCTGCTTTGTTAAATTTTGTGGTTGATACATTATTTTACAAGCGTAATTATGATTGTTTTTTTTTGGGATAAAATGATATTAGAAGCAGGAGTTCAATCTTCTTTTTTTTCTAAAAACATCTAAATTGCCTAAAAGGACCCGCTATAAGTCTCTTCGAGATCTATCATTTAGATTGCAGGCAGCTTTTAAAAAAGCTGGCTCTTCTGGCTTTCAATATGTTACATTGAGGGAGTGTAATAACATCGGTCTGCACTTTATTGTTCAAAATAGAGTCTTATCCTAGCAGGAAATTACCTCAAGAGTTGAAGGCCACAGAAAACCCACGTTTCTTGAGTATCTTCGGATAGTCCATGTTATATCTAATACGGCGGGCATTTTAAATACTCCACAAAAAATTATGATTGATTTATATGCCTCCAACTGTTGTGGTTTGGGTAAGTGGTACTCTTTATTGAGGAATCAGGACCAGGACAAAGTCATATTAAACCATTTGGAAAAAATAGCTCGGGAGACGGGCTGTAGGTTTAATCTCCAGGAGTGGAAGAAAATCTGTCTCTTGGGCTATAGATCCCTACGTGCTGCCAACTTTAAAAGAATGTCCTTTTTATCAAGGTGGCTTGTTTATTGGACACCGTCCAGAATACAGAAAAAATTCCCCGAATCTCCGAATAGGTGTTTCCGGTGTCAGAATGAAGATGAAGGTGGCTGGCATCATATTATTTACTCTTGTCCCTTATTGGACCAGTTTTGGGGAGAAATTTTTAGCGATTTGGGTATTGCCGTGGGTAAGTGTTTTTCTCCCCAAGCTGAAACCGCACTATTTCGGGGTGTGAGGGAGGAAGCTACTCTATCCAGCGCTGATAAAGCTCTTATAGCAATCTCCTGTATGGTGGCCCGCTCCCTGATACTTCAAAATTGGAAATCAAAGGAGATACCAAACCATCTAGCCTGGTTCAATAAAATGAAAAGGACTTTTAAATTTGAAGAGGCCTATGCTAGGAGAGTTGGGGGAATAACGAAATTTGACAAAATTTGGAAGGCGTTTAGACAACTACTCGGAATTAAGGATAGCTCCGGATCTATTGGTTCTTGATGACTTAAAAAAAAAATAAAAAAATAAAAAAAAACTTTAGGGGGTCAAACTATTTACGACTATGTATAATTGCTTAGACTTGTATGCCTTGTCATGTTGATTCAGGTTGTGCGCTGTGGGGGGGAAAAAGGTTGCATCCCCTTAAGGGGAATCTTTAATGTATTTATTGATTGCCAGCTGCATTTGCACTTTAACTATCTCACTCTTTGTACTATAGGACCTAAATATGGCTTTTTTTCGTTGATAGAATTACCTGTTGATATTGCATCTGCACTTTATGTGGAATTAATCTTCTTGTGCATTACTAGTCGCACTTTATTCTATGAAGCCATGATCTGCATTCCCTTGAGGTGAATCTATAATGTATTTATTTATTGTTAGCTGCACTTGCACTTTAATCGTTTTACTCTTTACACTATAAGACCCAAATATGGCTCTTTTCATTGATAGAATTTCGCGTTGCTATTACATCTGCACTCTAGGGGGAAACTCATGATTTGCTGCTACTGCATTTGCACCTTATTCTGAGATTTGAAAAGATGAATGGAGTGGCTCTTTATTTTGCACTGTATTTTAATAATGATGCATTGTCTGATATAATAGAATTAATATTTTTCTCCTTTTTCTCCTGTTTTGCATATATTTCGTTGCTATTTAAAATGCAATGCTTGAAACCATGTATAATGTATCTTCCTTTCTCTGCTCAATAAAAAAAATAAAAAATAAAAATAAAAAAAAAGGATATCAGGTGTGTGTCTGCATTGGGATGGTCGGTAGCTACGTGTATCCCTGACCATTCTGGGCCAGGGGACCCTGTTTTTTTTTTTTTTTTTTAAACTCTTTTTATTGGCATTTTATTATTGTGCATAGTTCGTACAGCTTAACAGTGTCGTACTTTAGAATTTGGGACCGCGTAGGAGGCAGGGCCCTACCCCTGTCTATCCCAGTATTAGTGAACCGCGAATGGTTAATGCGGTATGTACAAGTGCTTTGTGTAACGTTTTAGCTAAGAATGCACTGTGTATACGTTATTATACATCACTACGTGGGTTCCATTTTGTATCGGTGGCCATCTTATGGTTGCCCTCACATAGGTTATATAGCATGAAGCGAATGCGGGCCTTTTAGAGCACATGTGCCTTTTATTGACTTTTCTGTGACCTGGGCAGCTTGGCTCCGCTGCCCCAGGTCAAACTGGTCTCACGAGTTCCCCGTCCTCTGGCCACCTGTGATTAGCATCAGGGCTTGACACACCATAAAGTCTTTTCATCCTACACGAGCCTCCAGCTAATCTCTTTCGCACCTGACTGTTCCTGCTTTATGGCTTGTTTCCCAAACAGGAGATGCTCATGTTATTTGGGGCCTATCGATGTCTGATGTGGGATCTAAGCCTTGCTGTGTAAATAATTGCGGGCTGGCCTAACTGGAATGTGGGATGGTCATCATGACTCTGCCTTTTTGTTTGAAATGTATACATGTAATGGCCATATCGTAAACTAAGGAATGTATGCCTGAGGCAGGATATTCTGTATTTAAGAAGAAGCCCGTTTCTGTGATTTGCAGCAGTCTCCTGAGAACATACACGCTGTTGTACTTCTAGGACGCCTGTAATTGGTCTGCAGCCAATAAACTGATCTTTGACTTCACCCAGAAGACTCTGTGTTTCTGTAGGTCTGAAACAGGAAGAACCCCGAAGTCATAGGGTGTGTTCCCCTGCACCGCTGGGCTTAAAATACCCAGTACTTCAGTTGGCGCCCAACTCGGCGCGATTTCAGCGGTACCGGTCCAAGCCAGAGGTTCGTGAGGAGCTTCGTGTGGAAATTCTGGAGGAAGGCCGCCACTTCATCGACCCCTGCATGTCGACGTGGTCCAAAAGTCTTTTCTGCGAGGTTCTCCGCGTCCCGACGGCTACGAAGGACTGCTGCCCTGATTAATCGCCCTGTTTTGGACCCTTGACGATTTTGGTAGAGCGAAACAATCGAGAGAGTCTTCTGGTGACGCCATTGATCATCGATATTCAGTTAAGTATAAGTGGAGCGTCTCCCAATTTGTTTGGTATCCTTCGGGATAAATTTGGTTTATTTGGAGTTTGCAAACCCCAAAGCCAGAGGACTCGTGTATTCACGAGACTATCGTAATCGATAATCCTTTGAAGTTTGGAACTAGACTAGTGAGCAAAGATGCCTGGTACTAGTGTATTTGGTAATTGGTTTTGTTTGAGTTGTAGAAGGGATTTCCAGTTGGAGGATTCATGTCCGGTTCCTCCAATTGGAACTCCAACTTATAAGCTTTATGTAAAACATGGCGTGGGCCCCATTGCATATAATGAAATATGGATCCGATACACCAGAAAGGACGGTGTTTTAAAAATGGCCCCAAAATGGTAGTTTCGATACAGATATCTTAGATAATTTGGAAGTTAAATTGTTTAAAAAGAAAGCCCGGCCGGCGATGTTTGATTCTTTCCGCCTATGGCGAAAGGAAGCCAAACAGAAGGAAATTAAGCTAGCGAAAAGAAATAAGAGAGAGAGAGGTATGTCAGTGATGCAAGCAGCTGTGCAATTTAAAGATAATGAGGAGGAACAAATGAAGGAACAGTTACATAGGCAGCGCAAACTAGGGATTGATAAATGTTACCCTGTTTTGTCACCCCTTGTGCAAGATGACACACAAGAGAATGAGAAAGATTCCCTAATGTCCCATTTGTTAAGTTCGCCACCCCCATATGCGCAAAATGCCACCGCACCTCCACAGCTTGTGAATGCGCAGCCTCTAGTAAATATGCCGCAAGCCTTCCCACAGGCGCCAGCTCCTCTTCAGCTGGCTCCTATCCCTGCAGTGCAGCCCTCTCAAGGTCCGCCAGTTTTGCTACCTGTTACCCCCGCGCTTCCTGCGACTTTGTCTAACACGCCAGCGGCTTCCCTTGGCGCTCCTTCTTATACTACCCAGGTACCTGTATCTGAATCTGTTTTTCTTCCCTCTGTCTATCCCCCCGTTTTTGCCTCAACTTCTCCTTCAGCACGACAACGACTAGCTAATGTAGTTACTAGTCTAATGTCGCCTCTCTTTGGGTCATCTAGTGCGACTCCTACCTTACAGCGTAAGCAATTGCGCAGTCAGCTGCCTGATTCTGACGAGAAAGAGGTGTTAGATCATCTGGCGCATAGGTGGATTGGTTTCCCTTCATGCTATGATGTGGAATCAGTTGTTGACGTGTTTCATCAATGGGATGCCCCGAAACAGAGGTATGTGTTCGAGAAAATGTGTGAAATTCTCTGTGAGGAATTGGATGATCATGGTAGAGATCCAAGCCCGCAGGAGTTGTGTCAGGTGAGATTGGATTTTGGAAAAGGTACGATTGTGGGCCCCGATGTCAATAAAGCAGTTGCGATCTTATTATCCTTGAGGAATGATGATTGTCAACAGCCGTTGTTTACACAAGATTTCCCTGTGGGGAGAAAGGGAAAAGCGCGACAATACCCTATGAGAGAAGTCCCTCCGGTATGGAAGGAAGCTGTTGCGGCTGATGCCGCTCATGGTATTGCTGCTATGCCAGCACATTTTCAGCGTGTTTGGGTGCATGTCCCATGGAAGCGATCTGAGGTGTTAGCGCTCAAGCAGACATTGCCTGATCCCCGTAAAAACCCTGCAGGATGTTATAAGGAGTTATCACAAACTGCGGAATCATGTGTCATGAATCTAGCCGATATAGATATGTTGTTTGGGAATGTTGTTCCACAGCCTTTATGGGGATCCATCCGTAATACGGATCATGCTGCAGAGCTAGAGGGTACATGGGCTAATATCGTTGCTGCAGACTCTAGACAAGTTGGTGGTGCGAAACCTGAGCCTTTGGTAGCAGAACTCCCTGGTAGAATTATTACCTACATGAAAACTATAATGGCCGCGATGCGCGTAAATTGGGATAAACTATCCGCATGTAAGCAGAAGAAAGATGAGACAGTGTCTGATTTCTTTACCAGGTTTGAAGAAACGTTTATCGACCACAGTGGTCAAGACATGAGCACTGAAGGTGGCCAACGGTTATTTGTTGATAAATTTGTGCAGAATCTACTTCCTGAGTTGTGTAAGAAATTAAAAGACTCAGAAAGTTCTTGGGCTGTTTCCTCTTCAGCGCAAATACTGGCTACTGCACAGTATTATGAGAATAGAGACAAAGATGAGAAGGATAGAACAGATAAGAAAACGAAAGAACTAAAGACAAAGGTCCTTTTACAGCAGGCCTATCCGCCACGTGGAGGACAGAATAATTATAGGCAAACACAAGGTATCTATCAGCAGCCCCAACAGTTTCAGAATAGTCAGCAAATGAACGGGTATTATCAACCACGAATCCCTGTAGGTCCCAACCAATGTTCATATTGCAAAGAGGAAGGTCATTTTAAATATAGTTGCCCTAAATTAATGCAGCGTAACAGTAATGCGTATGGCGCAAGAGGTAGAGGTGGTCAGCAAGCTCCTAGAGGCAGAGGGCGTGGAAATATTCCCCAGAACGCGCGTCCTCTTCCGCCTCAAAATACCATAAATAGCTTTGATCAGCAAGCCAATGCGACTGGCAATACAGCTCAGTACTACAATAATGATTATTAGGCGGAAGACGACAATGTAGAAGATAATGATTACTAGGACCGCCGTAGACAGAGAGAGGGAGTTGTTTCAGTGCCAGTGGATCAGAGCGGACCTTATGTTAAAGTAACTACAGCAAATGTAACGGAGCCCTTTCTGCTGGATACTGGTGCTGCAAAGAGTTCAATTATGCATTCAAAACTCCCTGGCGCGCCTTTGTCTGGCGAAATAAATGTCTCAGTAGGTTTTTCTGGCGCCCCAGTTAGGAACCCGATTTCTAGTCCTATGTCACTTTCTGTTGGACCTTGTGAGCTAAAAGCACCCCTCATTCTAACAACAGGTTGTGGTGAAAATTTGCTAGGCTTAGATTTGCTAAAAAGATTGCATGCAACGCTATATTGTTCTCCCTCAGGAGTACAACTTACATTAGGTAAGAAAGTGATTTCCCCGATGTATTTGTCTAAAAATGCAATGCCACCTGAATTGTCATCCCTTCCGGATGTCCTTTGGGCTACTGGTCCCAATGATGTGGGTCTTTTGGAAATACCGCCATATGTGGTCACTTTAAAAGCCAATGTCAGATTGCCACGTATTCACCAGTACAAGATCTCCAATGAAGATCAGAAAGCATTGTTAGCAATTGTAAGTGATTTGATTAAAAAGGGTGTAATTGAAGAGACAAGAGGCAACGTTTGCAATAGTCCTGTTTTACCTGTCTTAAAACGAACAGACCCTTCACAGCCACCTGTTTACAGATTTGTGATTGATCTTAGAGAGGTTAATAAGATTGTTGTGCCACAGTTTCCAGCTGTTCCTGATATAACTGCCTTGTTAACCATGATTCCAGCCTCCGTGGCATGGTTCTCAGTGATCGATTTAAAGAATGCTTTCTTTAGCATCCCAATTGCAGAGGAGAGCAGAGACATTTTTGGCTTTAGTTTAGGAGGTCGAAGCTTCCGCTTTAAACGCGCTCCCCAGGGCTACTGTGAAAGTCCATCAATATACAGTCAGGCTTTAAAAGCGCAGCTTGATGCACTGGCTTTACCCAGTGGCGCTATCCTCATTCAGTATGTTGACGATTTACTAATCGCCGCGCATACTGAAAAGATTTGCAATAACGCTACCTTGTCATTGTTGCGTCATTTGTCTGCCTTCCATCACAAAGTGTCTCTCTCAAAGCTGCAATATTGTCGACAAGAAGTGACCTACTTAGGTCATCTCTTATCGAAGGAGGGAAGGAAACTGACCCCAGAAAGAATTCAAGCCATTGCACAGTTGAGTGTGCCAAGACCACAGAGAGAAGTGCGTGCTTTCCTGGGCATTACTTCATACTGTAGGCATTGGATTCCTAATTTTTCCTTGTTGGCAAAACCTTTGTTAGCATTAACATGTAAAGATACACCGAATCCTATCCCATGGTCTGAAGAGTGCCAGAAAAGTTTTTTGGAATTGCGTGATGCATTGTGTTCAGCTCCTGTGTTGGGTACCCCTGACTACAGCAAGCCTTTTACATTGTATGTTCATGAGAAAGATGGTTGCGCATTATCAGTGTTAACACAGCCTTTTGGCGACAGACCGCGTCCATGCGCGTATTTTTCGTCAACCTTGGACCCGGTAGCTAGGGCATTGCCAAATTGTTTAAGAGCTACAGCCGCAGCAGCTATGTCTATTCGACAGTCTGCTGGCCTAGTGATGGATAACACATTGATTGTTATGGTTCCACATGCTGTGGACACATTGTTAAACAGGACCAAGACACAACACTTAACTAGTGCGCGATTATCTGGTTATGAGCTGACACTGTTAGCAAATCATATACACATAAAGAGATGCAACACGTTGAATCCAGCTACACTATTACCAATCCCAGCAGACCTAGATGAGATTGAGCAACATGATTGTCTGTTCAGAACAGAAGAAGAGACAAAAGGAAGAGTAGATCTTAAAGATACTCCCCTGACTGAGTGTGATGGTACCTTATGGGTGGATGGTTCGTGTTTCAAGCTTCCAAATGGTGATACGACTGCTGCATATGCTATCACGACTTTGCACACGATTGTTGAAACTGCACGTGTGCCACAAAATTCGGCTTAAGCAGCAGAATTGATTGCCCTTACGAGAGCATGCGTGTTGTCTGAAGGAATGAAAGTGAACATATATACGGATAGCCAGTACGCCTTTGGCGTGGCTCATAGTTTTGGGCGATTATGGAAAGAACGTGGGTTCCTGACTTCGCATGGAGCTAAGATTCAGAATGGCAAGTTGGTGAATGATCTCCTCGAGTCGCTGACCCTACCGTTGCAAGTTGCGATTATGAAATGCAGTGCGCACAAGAAATTCACTGATGATGTTGGTCGTGGTAATGCGTTTGCTGATGAAGTCGCGAAAGAAACAGCAAAAGATGTGAAGACTCGAATGTATGTTGCAAGCCCTGCCAGATGGGTTGGTGATGTTGTAAGTGATGTTGTAATGTGTGAAAACACAATAGAGAGTGTAAAGTCCCTTCAAGCTGAAGCCACAGAGAAAGAGTTAAGCAAGTGGAGAGAAAGTATGGGTAAGTTGGATGAGAATGGTTGTTGGATTGATTTGTCAGAACATAGGCGATGGTTGTTACCTGATGCATATGTGCTTCCAGTGGTTACTATGGCACATGGAAGGGCACATATCAGTACGTAAGGAATCTGTAATTTGTTGGCTCCAGTATGGCAGAATGCTGGAATTCCTATGTGTGCAGAGAATGTGGTCAATAATTGTATGGTATGCCTGAAGTACAACCCTGGGAGGGGAACCCCAACTCCAGCTGGTCATTTTGCGCCTCCATCATATCCATTTGAAGTTTTGCAGCTAGATTTTATCCACATGGAAAGATGCAACAACCTGAAATATGTATTGGTGGTTGTTTGCGCTTTCTCAAAATGGATAGAGGCCTATCCTCTAAAAGATAACACTGCTCTATCCACAGCCAAAGCCCTTGTGAAGGAATTTTTCCCTAGGTTTGGAATGCCAAGAATGGTGTGGAGTGATAATGGGAGTGAGTTTGTGGGCCAAGTGATGAAGAATGTGTGTGAGAGACTAGGTATAAAGCAGAAATTTCACGCTGCAAATCACCCCCAATCAGCTGGATTAGTAGAACGCTACAATGGCGCTCTAAAACTCAAACTGGCCAAAATCCAAGCGAGCTCAGGTCTTAAATGGCCTGACGCTCTGCCTCTAGCACTCCTGTCCACCAGAATGACTGTGCATTCACGAGTGGGACTTAGTCCCTACGAGGTCGTTTTTGTCCGCCCGGCCAATGTATGGGGTGTGCCAAGACCGACGAAATTCAGTGAAATCGAGCACCCAGTACTGCTTGATTACTTGTATGATTTGACGGTTAAACTGCGTGTTTTACACCAACAGGTGCATGATACTCTCCCCCCGGCTTCTGAAGCTCCTGGACACCCTATCGAACCTGGCACGTGGGTCCTTGTGAAAAAACTTCCAGCGGAAAACCAACGATGAGCCCCGCTGGATTGGCCCTCATCTCGTGCTACTGTCTACAAGATCAGCTGTTCGAGTAAAGGGGAAAAGGAACTGGATCCACGGCGCCCACGTGAAGAGGATCCCTTTGCCTCTGCCGTATGACCAGTGGGTCCAGGAGGGTATCGCTGACTCTGAAACAGACACTGTACCTCGTTTTGTGCCATTCAGTGATGCACGCATAAAAGGCACAACTTCAGCGCAGGAAAGTGACGATATTTTGCAAGAAGCTGTGCCACCGTCAATTCGATTGGACACTACAGAGCCTGAACTCTTGTTCCAAGATCAAACAGTACCTGGCCGTCTCCATTACAATCTAAGACCAAGGCCCATGGACAAATAAATATTCTTTTTCTTTTACCTTTCTATTTTTTGATAACCAGAGCTCTCCCATCTGAAGGACTTTCTTGATTTTTGTTTTTCGAACCACCATCCGGGTTCAGCCGCAGGGTCGCGGTGCCAAGACTTTGGGGTACAGGCCGAAGACGTTAGGTCAATGGTTCTGGTTGGTCTAGGGCGGTCCCTGGACTGACAGGCGTACTCCTTAGCAGAAGATACTCACCCGCCGCGAGCGGCACGATTAGAGGATGGAGTTTTTCAAGATGGAGAGACCCGCTGAGGAAATGAACTTTAAAACAAGAATGTGTAAAATAATGAAGCGCAAACGTTTTGTATTTTTATGCGTGTTTGTATTATGTAGTATGGTAGTGTTTACTGTAGGATTTGTATTCTTCTCCTCTCAAGAGCCCATTGCACCCACTGTACAGCCTATACCTCCTCCTACTATCTCCTCACACTCTTTTCACCCTCTTCCTGAACATGAACAAGCTAGACGATCAGAATTTGTGAATAACTCGTTTATTCAGCTCCTGCACCAGCACCAACTAGTCATGAATACCACAAATTGTTGGGTGTGCGGTTTAATGCCACATACCATTAATAAGGGTATTCCCTATCTAGTGCTGCCGTATAGTTACAATGGATCGTCATGGGCATTCCAGACCATGTTTCTCTATGCTCTAGATGCGTATTCCCCGCGACAGCCGCGTTCCATCAGAACTAGCACCAATAATAAAGCTTTAATGAAAGGAGTTGCCGACATGAGTAGAGAGATCGATGCATACTCATCCATTCCCAAAGAAGAGTTGAGAGCTTATGTAGGGTGGAACGCGACGGGGTATAGTATTAGTCTAGGTGAAAGACAGCGGAAAATCTCATCCCCAATCTGGGTCGTACCCCACATAGGTCGGTTCTGTTTGCAAGGTAATGGTCAGAATCCTAGAGCTCAACTGGGAAGAAGTGACTGTACTGAAACGTACACTTTTCCGTCACAGTTTTCCCCTGCGTTTTTGGCTGCCAAGGGTACATATTTTATCTGCAATGATCGAGCATATACATGGTTGCCCCCTGACTTCTCGGGCACATGTTATATTGCAAATCTGTTACCGCCAACATTTACTGCCGCCTCCGACTATCACAAGACCAGAGTTGTGAGAGGAGTGATTAGTAAGGAGGATACTGCCGGTCAGGAAGCGGGAGATTTCTTTTTGGGTTTCCTGCCGTTTTGGGGACCTATGGTTAATAGTAGGAACCTGAGACAGCTGACTCGTGTGGTTGAATCCACTGTTAATGTAACGGCTGGTGCCCTTGGTAATTTGACAGCTGAGCTCCAAGCGGATCGCCTCATGACTTTACAGAACCGCATGGTTCTAGACGTCATACTTGCAGACCGTGGTGGGGTATGTAAGGTTATCCAATCCAGTTGTTGCATTTTCATACCAGACAATGCTCCAACAGTTTATCAAGCCATCTCCAAACTGCATAAAATATCTGAGTCCATACACGTGGATAAAGGAGATTGGTCACTGGTGGGGTGGTTCTGGGAACTGATATCTGCCTGGGGTTGGAAAGTTCTGATGGTCATTGGAATGATCTTAGCCATCCTTTTCCTGTTCTGTCTGTGCATACAGTGTGCTCCTGCGATATGTGGCCTCTGTGCTACATTATGTGTAAGGAAACCTGTATCGAGGGACGAGCTAAGTAATAGGATGATGCTACAGCAACATCTCCATGACTTCGTGAATATTGACCTAGACTCGGATTGAAATGAGCATAGTTATGGCCTCTGTAAGGGCAAAAGGAGGGTCTGTCGTACTTTAGAATTTGGGACCGCGTAGGAGGCAGGGCCCTACCCCTGTCTATCCCAGTATTAGTGAACCGCGAATGGTTAATGCGGTATGTACAAGTGCTTTGTGTAACGTTTTAGCTATGAATGCACTGTGTATACGTTATTATACATCACTACGTGGGTTCCATTTTGTATCGGTGGCCATCTTATGGTTGCCCTCACATAGGCTATATAGCATGAAGCGAATACGGGCCTTTTAGAGCACATGTGCCTTTTATTGACTTTTCTGTGACCTGGGCAGCTTGGCTCCGCTGCCCCAGGTCAAACTGGTCTCACGAGTTCCCCGTCCTCTGGCCACCTGTGATTAGCATCAGGGCTTGACACACCATAAAGTCTTTTCATCCTACACGAGCCTCTAGCTAATCTCTTTCGCACCTGACTGTTCCTGCTTTATGGCTTGTTTCCCAAACAGGAGATGCTCATGTTATTTGGGGCCTATCGATGTCTGATGTGGCATCTGAGCCTTGCTGTGTAAATAATTGCGGGTTGGCCTAACTGGAATGTGGGATGGTCATCATGACTCTGCCTTTTTGTTAGAAATGTATACATGTAATGGCCATATCGTAAACTAAGGAATGTATGCCTGAGGCAGGATATTCTGTATTTAAGAAGAAGCCCGTTTCTGTGATTTGCAGCAGTCTCCTGAGAACATACACGCTGTTGTACTTCTAGGACGCCTGTAATTGGTCTGCAGCCAATAAACTGATCTTTGACTTCACCCAGAAGACTCTGTGTTTCTGTAGGTCTGAAACAGGAAGAACCCCGAAGTCATAGGGTGTGTTCCCCTGCACCGCTGGGCTTAAAATACCCAGTACTTCAACAGTTTAGTGAGAAACTTTCAATTCTGATTCCGCATACTATGCATATCGTAGATTTTATAACAATAAGAATGGATATGCATTAGACCACTTTAAAAGTCTTTGTTTCTGGAGTTGGTATGTTGTTGAGCCCCATTCGACTGTAAGTCACAAACTGTATGCTGTTTTGTCCCTTTTGTGTTGACCTGTTTTGTTGGTGATATAAACCACCACGAGTTGTGCCTAAAGACTGGAGGGAACATAACTCAACAATAAGGGTAACTAGAACTGGGATTCACTGCATGGTAAATGACTCGTTGTAATGAGGGCTGGGAGGCCAAGAAGCTGGTGTCAGTTTTAACTCGAGTAGTGCAGGGTATGGGGCACGGGTACCTATGTGTGCTGTGTAAGAAACTTATCACTTTCAGGTTATGAGCTATCCTCAGTCAGAGGTCGCTACGAAGTGGTGGCGCGCGGTTCGCTCTCTCGGGATGCCCCAGTGGTTGGTGGCGGGGGTGGCCTGTTCATGAGGGTCTACCACTGCATGGTGTTTGGATGCATGGAGTAATGTCGCCTATTGCATGGAGATGTGATGCTTACGCATTCCCCGCAGTTCCTCGGAATGAAACAACTCCTCCTTCGCGGCCCGCCAGGGGACCCTAGTGTAGTTGAGACCGTTGTGACGGGCGGGTAGGGGTCATTGGCGGTGTGGAGAAATTTAGGTTCTATTGATGTCATTATGGGATTTTGTAAAAGAGTTGGAGTGTCTTCTGGATAATTGAGATGATTAGAGGCAGGGAGAGTGTTTACTGCTTTCTTGAGAGTAGGAAAGATCTTATCTATGCAAGCGAAATTGCCATTAGAAGCTTGTATAAGATTATTCCCATTGTTGTTTATGGATATGGTGGCATTCGCAGTGCAGAGGTCTGAGGCAGTTACTGACGATTTGAGGGCATGAGGGTTTTTTTTTACATTGGAGATTCAAAGCATGGAGTGGAAGATATTCAGAGGCTTCAAGGACGTACTTCCCCTCTGTATATCTTCCCAACTATACAGAGGGGAAGTACGTCCTTGAAGCCTCTGGTCAATTGCACCACCAATATCAACTCTCTTGTACGCGGGGGGGCCGTCCCCCGGTGGCTGGAGACTCAAGCCTCCATTTTGGTGAGATATTCCCTAGATCTACATCAGCTCTCCATCGGAAGATGGTGCCCACCTGATAATACCAAAGAAACAGCGTAGGACAACCATAAATATAGCAGAAATGAAGTAAAAAGAGTATTCCTAAGAAATAAGGATCTAATGAAGAAGGTCCCCAAATTAGGACCAAAGCTCCCCGTGCCGGTTCCAGTCAATCTGCTAGGAATACTTGTTCACTTGTTGTCCTTCGCCGCTGCTCGGTCATGCCCAGTGCAAGTCCGGCGTGAAGGGCGATCCACAGGTCCAGGGCAAGCCACCAGGGACTCCTTCAGGCACCCTACCACCCTACACCATGTGCGAACATCAGACACCAAAAGCCTGCAACTCAAATCGGCTCAGCGGGCTCAGGAGACGTGCCGCAGTTCAAGCTGGGTCCAAGGAGATCGTTGGGCACTCACCGGCATGACAGGGATCGTTGGGCACACACTCAGCACCGGCTCTTCGCAGGACCTCAGGGAGCCGCAGGGAGTCCGCTCCTCTCCGGTCTCCTCATCCCGGGTCGAGACACAATCCTCTTCTCCAGCACGTCCGTGATGGGTCCCACAGGGCATCAGTCCGCTGCCTCTTCAGACATCCAGCATCTCTTTTCTCATGCGACCTCAGTTCTGGTAGGTGATGGGCGTGCAAGGGCCGTTCAGGGGCCGATCAAGGAAGATGGTAATCCGAGTCTTCACCAGCACGTCCACGATGGGTCCCACAGGGCATCAGTCCGCCGCTTCTTCAGACATCCAGCATCTCTTTTCTCATGAGACCTCAGCTCCGGTAGGTGACGGGCCCTGCAGGGGCCGCTCAAGGGAGATCGTGATCCGGGTTAAACTAGGGACTATTACCAGAAGGTAATCCCAAACCCCAGGAGCACCTGTGTAGAGCTCCTACACACGCGGACATTTTTGACAGAATTGCTTTCTACTGAGGGACTTTATTTTTTTTCTTTTTCTGGCAGCTGCCTTTTAGTTCACCTTTTCGACAGAAAACGACCAGCAGAGGTCAGTAAAATACCAGAATCACTTTAGCATTCTCTAGATTCCATTCCATAGAAATTGTCTTCAAAGAGCACCCGTAGACAATAATATTTTTTTCAAATCTTGTATTTTCAGTGATCTGACCACCGAAGGCCCTGATTTTATATTAAAAACAGAGCTTTGGACTATACTATTTCCAGCTGAAAGGCAGTATTTCACTCCATGTTTTCCCATTCCTGGCGTGTCATGCAGTTTGGTGCTTACTTTCCCTCCATGTTAAAGAACAGTAGATGTTTCAACACCCAGGCTAATGTGCTGCATAGCTAAATACATATAAGGTCCCAAAGGCGAGACCAATTGCATTGCAAATGTTAGTAGTCATTTTGGTGTCATTTTGTTTATTACATTTTACAATATTTTTCTAATTCGGTTTGGGATCTTTATTGTTTTGCATTTTGAATTTATTACTGTTTTGCTACTGCATAATTACATTACACATTGCCTCTAAATTAAGCCTCTCTGCTCTGTGCCATAGCTAGCATGGGGTTGAGGGCAGGTTAGTTGAGTGACTTTGAGGGTGCACCCTTCAATGGTTGTGATTATTCTTTGAAGTGGCTAGTCACCTCAACAAAAATAGTAATCCAATTTCTTACAGTGGATATGTGAATAGTTGCCCAATTGTGATACTCACTATCTTGAGGACTCATATAATTAATGAGTCGCGGTTTGTACTCTCAATGGTGTGGCAGGTGTGGCAGGTGATTTGCTCTATTTAGGCAGCAAGAAATATTGTGTATCATTTACTCCACAGCCGCATGAACTTAACCAGCAGTTTTTAGCATGCAGGTAAGTACCATGCAGATAAGTATTTTTAATGGGTTTTTACCTTTACCATGCATAAGTCTACTCAGTAGGTAAAAAAAATATATATATATTCACTAAAAAAAACATAGGTAACAGGGAAGTTATAGTTAGTTGGACATTTGACTCATATAAAACCATTGAAATTCCCCGTTATAGTTAGTTGAGCTAACTATAACTCATGCACCCGCATTGCACTGCTGATGACATCACATATTACATCACTCATGACATCACTGATAACATCTCAAATGACATCACTGATGACATCACAGAAGGCATTTAGTAGCAGTAAAGTTAGGATTTTGTCTTAAGTTTGACTTAGGACAATCTTAAGACAAACTTAAGACAGACTTAAAACAGACTTAAGACAGACTTAAGACAAAATTAAGACAAAATCCTAACTTAAGTCTGTCTTAAGTCTGTCTTAAGTTTGTCTTAAGTTTGTCTTAAGTCTGTCTTCAGTCTGTCCTAAGTCTGTCTTAAGTCTGTCTTAAGTTTGTCTTAAGTCAAACTTAAGACAAAATCCTAACTTTACTACTACTAAATGCCTTCTGTGAATACCAAAATTAGTAAGTTTAGGATTTAGTTAGTTCTGTGAATCGGGTCTATGGTCTGTACAGTAGCCTTCCACGTGTGATGGCCATGCATCTGAAACGTTACATCAAAAAACAAATGTGTGTTACACGATGCCCCTGGTGTGTGTGTGTGTGTGTGCGCATTATTGTACTGCCTTTCGGCTTGGGTATTGGTGGCTCGATGGGGTATCATTAGCCATGGGCAGAGTGCACATCCTAGATAACACGTGACAAACAGTAAAGAGTAATGTGTATATTTGTGATGCAGTATGCTCTGTTGTCAGGCTTTACCAGTATAGTATTGTGTGATATGTGAGACTTTCAGATTCATGTTTGACATGCATTGCTTGACTGTAATGAGTGTTATCACTGTGTATGACGTAGCCTCACTGCTGATCCTCCCTCCTTCCGAGCACATTCACATGTGTGCGCTTCGCGATAGCAACACTTTCAATAACACCGCACACCATTGACATGCGTATCTGCGCATATCCACAAACTTGACAATGAGATGTGATGTTGGCCATTCAATGTTTTTGGACAGCATCTCATTACCGATAGTTGCCGCCCTTCCGGTACATGCTACATTAATGTAAATAGCGGATTGTGCGACGTCAAAACTGCAACAGGGACACACACATAAGTACACTTCCTGGCCAGGCAGGAACTTAACAACACCCAGGTCCCCGGAATAATTATTCACACCCCTACGCTGGCCTGGTGTACGCAAGCCCAGCCCACTTTGCGTACATATAAATAGGATAACGACGACACCACATGTCCCAGTTCTTCCACACTGCCTCAGGTGATATGGCCGCATCCACCTCGCATATCACAATGCGCAATAAAAAAAGGGATCCATGAGGTGTACACCATCCTCGCAATCAAAACTCGATTTGAATTGTGAACCCTGCAGGCCGTCGTTTTTAGACACACAACAATGACAGCAGGTGAGCAGTGGGACCTCTGTGCACAGGGGCTGCAATTGAGCGTGGTGCTGCGGGAGGGGTGGGGTGCATCAGCCTGGGTGCGCAGGTGCGAACAAGCGATGTTGCCGTGTGTAATGATGTGATCTCTGACCTCATTCAGTCACATCTCTGTCTCATTTTAAGGACCTGCTGGACCGTACTGTAGGCCAGAGCCAGCGGGCAGCGCTGCCCTACAGACAAGTGGTGATGGCTTTTGTGGCACTGTTGTGAGCTGATTACTAAGTGCACATACACACAGGCTTGCGCCACTGCATTACACACGCACATTTTGCTTGTAGCATGCGCTCTGTTCCTTTGTATGTGAACGTTGGTATAACATATTAATATTTAACCTTGTGTATTCTCGTACACTCCAACTCCTCTTTGAACCACAATTACCACTAACAGTTGGTAGATCGTACTTCAAGATGGAAGGATGCACTCAACTGGTGTTCTCTATTAAGCTTGAAATAAACCTTCATTTACCTCAAGACGTTTCCAGCATTATATTGTTTCTCCCTTTTCAGACACTAAGTTAGTTGCACAAAAATGCGCGCAGCAGGTGCTCAGCCTGTGATGGTGCCCTGGGCATTCTGGCACCTTCTATCGTGGTATCAAGACACCGTCCCAGACCGGAGACCTGCTGTGCCACCCTGAGAGAGGCACCATGGAGTCAGAGCTCGCACCGGCACGGCGTAGGACACACCGGTGGAGGCAGGTGAGCAGTGAAGCCTCAGTGCGCAGGAGCTGGGGTGCAGCAGCCTGGGTGCACAGGTGCAGGCAAGCAATGTTGCCGTAGATAATAATGTAATCTCTGGCCTCATTCATATCTCTGTTTCATTTTAAGGACTTGCTGGACCGCACTCTTTCTCGCGGATCCCAGCGTCCCAGACACATGGATGACGGGAGGTGAACAGTGAGTGCTGGGTGCAGTAGGCCGACGCTCTGTCTCTTCCTCCCTCTGTTCTTTTGACTCTCCCTCCCCTTCTCCCTTCCACCCACTCTCTCTCTGTCCCATTCTCACTTTCTTCTTTTCATTCTGACAACCTTTCTTTTTCTCTTGGACATGGCACACATACTTATGTGTCTTTTTTGTCTTGTAGGTTTTGTACGCTGCTTCCGGAGGAGTCCCACCCACTTATTTCATGTTATACTGTTGTTTCTTCGAATAAAGTTGCGTTTCCATTTATCTGTGTTGTTTTAATAAAGGTTCTTTTTTTTTACCAATAAATAAGTGAGTGTATGGGTCTTCTTATTCTGACAACACTTGTCTGTAGTTTATTGCGAAAATCGGCGGTTGATAGGAGGTTATGAGGGTAAACATTTGTAATTTTGCAGTGCACCTACCAAATATAAACCAACAGACTATTACATAAATGAAGTTTGGGTAATTCTACAACTGCAAGGGTTCTATGAGTGTATCACTTTATAACACCATGAGTACTGCCCGTGTGATTACAGAACCGATAAGGCACTGCCTAGGGCCACCGAGGCTTCAGGGACTGGTGAGGTCCACCCTGCATATTTAAGTAAAGCCCCGGAGGTTGCCGATCCCCGGAATTGAGTTGGCCTCAAAGCCCCCCGAATAATTAGTAAACAATACCCGGGGAGGTGGTGATCCCCTAGGCTGCGAAACGTCTCTGTACCCTCCTGTGCCTAATTTACATGTGAGATTAAGGTCTTCAGTGCTGTAGAGACCGCCTCAATATAATAATAGGATTGGCCCCGGAACATTACCCACCAGGGGGCTCATTTAAATGAACGGGTGAGACCCCGCTTCGTTTTTTTTCCTCAATTTTTACCATCCGGATCCGTTTTATTGAAGCGATACGAGGTTTTCCTCCTCTTGCTTCAACGAGGCAAACAACTATTTGCTATCACAGGGTGGAAGTCATGCTCCCGCCCTGTAATAGCAAACATAAATGTCCCGCGGATGCACACCCCGGGACATTGTATGAGCTGCGCCTGGGAGGTGGCGCTCCATAGGGCCATGATACATTGGTTACTGCATAACTACAGAATTAGTATAAACACATACTAACACTACTTGCAAACGTGTAGTACAGCGTCCAAAGTGTAGTGAAGAGGCAGAGGAAGCCCAAATTAAAAAAATATAAATCCTACCAGAGGCCGGATCACATAGTTCGATGAGCCGACGACCCTGGGATGAGTAGAAACAGCTTCACGAAGAAAACGGGTCTTCAGCAGAACGCAAAGAAACTTGAAATATTGGTGAGTGCTGCCTTCTTTTTACCTTCTCCCGCTCCTCGCCAAATTTATGTAGTGAAGAGGCAGATAGCAGTGGATCCGATAAGTAGATTTATTACAGGAAAAGAAGACAGCTTAAACAGCCACCAACAGGAGCAGACAGCAAGACAACCGTCTTCTCCAGCACCGTGTACAAACTCCCCAAGATTCCCCTCATGACAGCCCTACATTCTAACATTACATACTTACATTCTAATAGCATTACATACAAACATTCTACTATGACTTACATTGGAATACTACACCAAGCACATAACTTTACAGCAATGAGCTCATGTTTTCATCCACGAGTCTTGAGACCGGTAGGGGTGAGTAGTTCGCTTCCCTCTCCCTGTATTGTATAAACGCAAACTAACACTACTTCCACAGGTATGCTACAGCGCCCAGAGCACATCACTTTACAGCAATGAGCTCACGGTTTAGGCTTACGGTTTAATCCCCGAGTCTTCAGACCAGTAGGGGTGAGTAGTTCGCTTCCCACTCCCTTTATGGTATAAACGCATACTAACACTACTTACACAGTTATACTACAGCGGCCAGTATCCTACAGCACCCAGAGCCCAACACTTTACAGCAATCAGATCGGTTTGATCCCCGAGTCTTCACACCGGTAGGCATGAGTACTTCGCTTCCCACTTCCAGTATAGTATAAACACACGGTATCGGTCAGTAGTTCGCTTCCCACTCCCTGTATGGTATAAACGCCTACTGACACTACTTGCACAGGAATGCTACAAAGACCAGAGCACATCACTTTACAGCAATGAGCTCACGGTTTAGGCTCTCGGTTTCATACCCGAGTGTAGCAGCATCTCATCTCAGCACCATGTCACTCTGAGCAACACCGCACTTTCAAACCAGTAGGAGTGAATACTTTGCTTCGCACTCCCCCACAGAGGTTACAGTGCTCCTATCCTCCTGTTTCCTACTCATTTTGCCCTTTTTTCCCCTTACTCGTTTCAACGGAATCACAAAATGGCTGCCAACACTTCCTAGTTGCAACAGCTCGCAGCCAATATGCAGCAAGCTCGTGCTCATAACACCTCAACCAATCAGATGGCGGAATTCCCAATTATCGATATCTGTAAATTTCGATACTTCTCCAAAACTACCGAACGTATTTACACCAAATAAACAAAAGCGTGCTTTCTAGACCAAGGCCCTTCTCCCTGCCAAATTTGGGGTAATTCTGTTCACCCGTTCGACCTGTAGCCTTGTCTAAAGTTTCCTATGGAAATTAACATGGCGACCGCCAGTAGGTAATATATATATATATGTATATGTATATATATATATATATATATATATATATATATATATATATATATATATATATACACTCAAAAAACCATAGGTTTTACAGACATTATAGTTAGGAATTGGCATTTAAAAAACCTTATAGTTTGTTGGACATTTGACTCATATAAAACCAGAGAAATTCGCCAGCCATAGTTAGTTGAGCTAACTATTACTCGCGTGCCCGCAATGCACTGCTGATGATGTCACATATTACATCACTCATGACATGGTCAGTGACATCACTGATGACATCTCAAATGACATCACTGATGACATCATCCAGTGAATGTGTGTTTCTCTAAAGTTTAAATATTTTTCATATATATCTATGCCAAGGTATTGTAGGATCCAAATTTTAGAATATGATTAGCACAGTGTAACTAAAACTAACTTATTCGACTCAGCCCTGTAAGAAGGCCCTTTGTGCATCCATTTAGTAAGTACGGCGGAAAGGGCCGAAAACAGAACCGCGGCCATCTTGGCCCTCAGCTCTCTCATCTAAAGGAGTTACAATCACGTGGTTCCCTGAACCCATATTTCCCTCGTCCAGCAGACACTAGTTTTAGAAGACAGGCTGAATTGTATTTACGACCGAGAAGCAAGGTCACATCTGCCAAAAGGGAGTACCAAGCAAATTCCTTCTGAACCTGGGACGAGAAGGGAGTCACCCGGTCGACCTTCTATTCTTAAAGATAGTAGCCCTTTTTGTATCATTGAAACTAGATATAGGATGAGCTCATTAGGAGCGCCTAGACTGGCTGGTACTTTTCCACTTATAAGGCTTTGTATGTTGCGCTGTAATGTATAAAAGTATGAGTTTGACAAGGAGCCAGCAGTCTTCCTCGGCACACCCCTTGGGTGAGGATCGACGAGGCTCCTCTATGTAGAGTTTCCTGTCTGGCCAATAACGCTTGAACCTTCTACGTTGCCAACTGCTCGTTATTTGACTTACATTGCGGGCCACTGGTAAGTGTGGCCCTTGGGACTAAAACTTGGATACAACAGTTGGCGACCACGAAGGGACCCCGTGAGAGGGTCCGGCCTCCCCCGTAATCGGGCGGTAGGTCCGAGGGCGTTTCGGTCGGGTGGGCGGAGAACGAGCTCAAGGGTTCTGCTCCGCGCGCTCGAGCGGGAAGCCCTCTGCTGCTAGTCACCCTTCACCGGGGTCCTACGGGCTCAACTCAGGAAACGGACCGGGTTGGTCGAGAGGAGTTGGCAGCGAAGAACGGACATTCGTACCAGGGTGCACCCGGTGAGTAGAATTTTGATTTGAAGCACTGGCTACAAGCAGTGCCCGTTTTGGTTTTGAAACACGCGAGGTGGAGCGTGTAGTGGTATTTGAAGCACAGGCTCTAGGGCGGTGCATTGATTTTGAAGTAGGCACTGAGAAGCGGTGTCACTGTTGGTTTGAAGCCCAATTGGTATGGCTGGGCATTGATTTGGAAAGTACATGTACATATGGTATGGTTTGATGGGGCCCCTTTTTCTGACTCAATGAACCGCGCGCGGAATATAGCCTGATTGCACCTGGGAGACTCACGACCCAAGCCGGGTAGCCGCGAGACATATCCTCGGTGAGGCACAGACCTCCCCGGGACAGGCCTCAGTGGTGAACCGGAAAGGCAGTGAGAGGATCCATGGTGTAGTCAGGGATGTCTATTGTTGGAGATGCTACAGATTAGTGTGGGACTGGCTCACTGACTAGGTGGAAAACGTTGTAACCTCTTGGTTGTGGTTTATGTCATTTGTGTTTGTATTGAACTAATCACCATGCCCAGTTTTAGTAAGTTGAATTGTTTCAGCTGTTGCTGTCGGACGGGTGACTCTCGGCTAGCTGAGAGTCAGCCTGCCCCGCCGGAAGGCAGTCCCAGCCACTATATGTATGTGAAGCATGGAATTACCCCTTTATTGTTTTGTACTCTGTGGCATAAATATACTAAAAGTAACGAAGAATTGCAATGGCCAAAGACTGGCTCGTTTGACGAGAAAAAGATTGCTTTCTTGCAGGAACAACTGTTCTCCAGACGCAGCCGCCAGGCTATGTTTGATGCCCTGGGTTCGTGGCTGAAAGAATCCAAGCAGCGCCGGATAAGGGAGGAGAAGCAATCTAGGGCTAAGGCAGGACAGAATGTGACTCAGAAGGCCATAGCTTATGATAGGTCTCGAGCAGAAAAGGGGATAGACTGTATGAACCGTGAATTTCGACTGAAGGTAGATAAGAGCTATGTGACTCGGCCCAATGCTGAAGATGAGATAGAGGACTTATTGGATATACAGCCACCACCTCCTTATGTGCCGCAACGGCTGTATCCGGAGGTGGCTGGAGTCTCGGCCCCAACCACGGCCGCACCCTTAGGAACCTCGGGGGCCTCAGCCCCTCCGGCTCCCCCCAGCCCCCCTCCTTCGACAGAGCTCTCCCGACTGTCCACATCGGTGTCGGAGGTGATTACCATGTTACCAGCCCTGTTAACTGCTGCAGCAGCTGGGACAACACAGCTGCCACCCGGGTCAATGACTTCCCCTGCCTTGCCCTCCTCCTCCGTGAGTACTACGCCAGTAGCAGCTGTCACCACTCCGACACGTCCGGTTCCTTTGGCCGAGGGTAAGAGGTTGTTTACTCGTTCGGCCCTGGGAACCGAAGAAAAGGACGCTATTGCTGTGCAGGCCTCCCAATGGATGCGGCAACCCATCTATTTATTATCAGATATTTGGAGCACCATGAGGGATTACGAGCCGGTAATGCAGCAGCATGCATTAGAACATATGGCAAACCGCCTTATATCATTATGGGAACAAACACACACGGAGGGAAGGGCCCCGGCCATATTATACGATATTGTCACACAAGCCCATAAATCCCGCCTTACCCCCGAAGAAGTGTATGGGAATGTGCAGACCCTGGTGGCGTATAGAACCCGCCTGCAGTCCACTAATCCTACGGGGCTATCCCAGTACCCTATGCGGGAAGTACACCCCATCTACCATCCCGAGATCACGGAACTGGTAGATGCCCATGGGGTAGTTACTCGTCCCAGAGTGGAGGCGCGTTTCCAGGAGCAATGGGTGTACACTCCCTGGAAACGTAGTGAGGTGTTGTCACTAAAAAGTCAGTTACCAGATCCCAGGAAGAATCCCACCGCGTATTACAAAGAGCTTACTGAGGCAGCTTCCTCCGCAGTAATGACGTTGGCAGACATCGAGCTATTCTTCGCTCTACTAGTACCGGTGGACATTTGGCGCCAGGTGCATGATCAAGACCATGCAACCGAGTTTGGGGGGACCTGTCTGGCCAGAATAATGTGTCTGTGGGGTTTTCTGGAACTCCGGTGGTAAGCCCCATCTCAGAACCGCTTCCCCTTACCCTGGGGCCGGTATCGATAGACTCACCTTTTCTTTTGACCTCCCAGTGTGGAGAGAACCTTTTAGGCATGGACCTATTGAAAAGATTACATGCTCACATCTATTGTTCCCCAGAGGGGGTCTACCTGACCATAAAAGACCCTTCTCCCCTCTCTGCACAATGCTTCTCTAAAACAGAACCTTTACCACCAGAACTGGCGAACATTCCGGAAGCTCTCTGGGCGACCGGAGACACTGATGTGGGCCATTTACGAATAACCCCAGTATCGATTACCTTAAAACAGGACACCCAGTTGCCAAAGATTCCCCAGTATAAAATTGCCCCTGCTGGGGAACGGGCTCTAATGGCTATCATTCACGATTTGATAAAGACTGGAGTAGTGGAAGAAACGGCCTCTAATACATGTAATAGCCCTATTCTTCCAATTCTTAAACGAGCCCCGACACAACCGACTCCTGATTATGCTGATACCTATCGATTCGTGATTGACCTTCGAGAAATCAATAAGATCGTGGTACCCCAGTACCCTGTGGTACCTGATATTAACTCCGTCCTGACAATGATTCCTCCAACGGCACAATTTTTCTCAGTTATTGATTTAAAAAACGCTTTCTTTAGTATCCCTATACATCCAGACAGCCGCTATCTTTTCGGATTCTCATTGGGGGGCCGTAGCTTCAGATTCTGTCGCGCCCCCCAGGGATTTACAGAAAGCCCCAGTATCTATAGTCAGGCACTGAAAAGGATACTGGACACCTTGAGTTTGCCGTCAGGTAATGTATTACTCCAGTATGTCGATGATCTCCTGGTGGCCTCTGATACTGAGGAAGGCTGCCGGACGGCAACAGTGGAGTTACTGCAACATTTGGCAAAACATGGTAATAAGGTATCACTGTCGAAGTTCCAATATTGTCGACCGGAGGTGACCTATCTCGGTCATCTCCTGTCGAAGGAGGGAAGGTGATTGACCCCGGAACGTATTGCATCCATTACTAACATGTCTGTTCCTCGCACGCAACGTGATGTCCGTGCTTTGCTTGGCATAACCTCTTACTGTCGCCAGTGGATTCCTAACTACTCTCTCATCACTAAACCTTTCTTGTATTTAATCACCAAAGATGTGCATGAACCCCTACCTTGGACTGATGAGTGTCAAATGGCTTTCCTTTCTCTAAAGACTGCTTTATGTTCCGATCCTGTGCTGGGCACCCCAGACTACCGGAAGCCTTTTGTGCTCTATGTGCATGAGGTGGACGGTTGTTCGCTTTCAATGTTAACACAGGACTTTGGAGGTAAGCAAAGACCCTGTGCATATTTCTCAGCGGTTTTGGACAACGTCGCCAGAGCACTTCCCAGCTGCCTGAGAGCCACGGCCGCAGTAGCGATGGCGATCAGGCAATCGGAAGGGCTAGTCCTAAATACGGATCTCACAGTAATGGTACCACACGCTGTGGACGTATTGTTAAACAGAACTCAGACGCAGCACTTAACCAGTGCGCGTCTTACGGGGTACGAATTGACCCTGTTTGCACCTCACATAACCATTAAAAGATGTATGACTTTGAATCCTGCCACGTTGCTACCCCTCCCCCCGGGAGAAAGTGGCCAGGATGTACATGATTGCATATTCCGGACTGAAGTAGAGACAAAGGGCCGGATAGATCTAACAGACACCCCCTTATCGGAACCCCAAGGGGAATTGTATGTTGATGGCTCATGTTTTAAATTGCCCAACGGTAATACGGTTGCGGCCTATGCAATTACCACCTTGCGGACCGTGGTAGAGGCGGCCAAAGTACCATATCTTTCCGCCCAAGCGGCTGAATTAATCGCACTACTTAGAGCGTGTGAGTTGGGAAAGGGACTGAGGTTGAATGTCTACACCGATAGTCAGTACGCCTTCGGCGTGGCCCATAGTTTTGGGAGGTTGTGGGCAGAACAAGGGTTCCTTACGACTCATGGTGATAAGATAAAGAATGGACAATTGGTCGAACGACTGCTGGCCGCATTACCTTTGCCAGAAGCCCTCGCCATTGTAAAATGTAGTGCCCATAAGGCTGTAACTGATGATGTTGGGAGGGGTAACGCTTTTGCAGACAAGATCGCTAAGGAAACGGCCCAGTCAGATACCCCCTCCATGTTTGTAGTTAGTCAGTGCAGAAGGATGGTAGAAGCAGACATTTTTCGAAACACTGTAGGTAGTGTGAGAGAGTTGCAAAAAGAAGCCACCCCAGAGGAGCTACAGTATTGGCAGGAGCAGGTGGGGCGGTTAGACGAGAATGGGTGTTGGACGGATTTATCAGAAAAATGCAGATGGCTGCTACCGAATGCATTCGTGAGTGCGGTGGTGGCCATGGCACATGGTCCCGCTCACGTCGGGGTCCGAGGCATGTGTGCAATGTTGACCCTGTATGGTACAACGTTAATATCCAGAAAACGGCTAGAAATCTGGTCCAGCATTGTATGATTTGCCTCCAGCACAACCCGGGGGGTAGTACCCCTGTGTTGTCGGGGAGTTTTGCCCCACCTACCTTGCCTTTCGAGGTACTCCAAATGGATTATATACAACTGGAACGGGTTAACAACCTTAAATATGTTCTGGTGGTAATCTGTACCTTCAGTAAATGGGTGGAAGCATACCCCACTAGAGAAAACACAGCTATAGCAACTGCCAGAGCCCTAATAAAGGAGTTCTTTCCCCGATACGGGTTACCACGAGTAATCTGGAGTGATAATGGGACACATTTTAATGCCAACTTAGTTCAGCATGTATGTAAAGGTTTGGCAATACGACAGAAGTTCCACGCCGCAAGGCACCCACAATCAGCAGGCCTAGTTGAGAAATATAATGGGATCCTGAAGCTAAAATTAGCTAAACTACAGGACACGACTGGCCTGAAATGGCCCGATCTTCTGCCCTTGGCCCTATTGTCCGTAAGAACCACCCCTCATTCTCGGAGTGGGATTTCCCCTTACGAGGTGGTTTTTGGGAGACCAGCCAATGTATGGGGGGTGCCCCGGCCTAAGTCGTTTAGGGATATTGAGTATCCTATGCTGGCCGACTACCTTTATGCTTTAACTAAAGATCTCCGTTCTATCCACCAACAGATTTCAGCAGTACTGCAGCCTCTGCCGGAGGGCCCCGGACACAGCATCGAACCAGGTCAGTGGGTCCTAATTCGGAACTTCCAGCGAAAGTCGAGCTTGGAACCCCGCTGGACCCAGCCACATCAAGTGCTTCTGGCCACGAGGACGGCGGTAAAGGTCGAAGGGAGGCAGCATTGTATTCATGTTTCCCATCTGAAGCGTGTCCCGCTTCCTTTGCCCGAGGATTGCCAGGACCAAGAGGAGAACGAACGGCACAGAGGTGAGCACGACGCCGAAGAGCCGCCCTCCCCCGAAGCCCACGGAGAAACAGAAGGGCAGGGGGAGAGGGCCACGAGTTCCGGGTCAGCTGTGGCAAATAAGGCCCTGCCTGGGGATCAAACGCGTGACCAGGAGGGCCACACACCTTGTTCCTTCTCTGATCCCACTGTGCCCATTTTGTTCATAAATCCTGAAACCCCTGGTCACACTCGATACCACTTGCGGCCCCGCAAACGGAATGAGATCCCCCGGTCCGGCTTACCATAAAAGGGGAAGTCCGAGTTAAGGGACCTAGGGGATCATATGAACACTGGACTGAACTCGTGGAGGGCGTAGAACTATAAGTGATAGCCCTGTTCAGAAAGAAGATAGAGACATTGATAGCAAGAGGAGCCCAGGTAATCCTCCTCTTCAACCAGAGTTGCGTCAAGTGCAGCTCCCACGCGAGAAGTTTTTGCACCCTTGATTTTTATTCTTTTTTCTTTTGATACTTCTACTGTTTTGGAATGCTAAGAGTCTGCCTGTGAGGCTCTAACTCGGACACAGGAAAGAAGCACCCTCCGGCAGAATGGACTGCGTGTAGTTTTTCTTCTTGTTTTCATTGTTTCCCGAGCTTAGAACTGGACTTTTAGTGAGAATGTATCCCTTTGCTCGCTTCGCCCTTGAAGAAGAACGTCCCATAATTCCCCGCCCTAGATATGCACATTTACCAATGTTTTCCACATGGAGTTTGCGTGCTAAAATTGTGTTTATTTCTATAATAGCTGTGTCATTTCTATTATGTTTAGGATTGTTCATTCATTTAGAATTCCGCCACCCAGTCCATACCTTGGTGTTAACTACCCCCACTCCTCAGGAACACCATTTTCAGACTTTGGCCCCCCACAAAGAAAGGCATCGCCAGACTTATGTACATAATGCCTTCATCGAAATGCTGCATCAGACTCACAGTTCCACGAATGTCACCGATTGCTGGGTATGTGGCCTCCTCCCTTCAGTAATGCATAAACATGATTTGTTTATATCGATGCCGTTGTCACATCTAGGGAGCTGTGAGGCTTGGTTTAGATTGTTGTCTATGATATATGAGCATTACACTGTAGATGCGCATAGATTCTCGGAGAAAGATTATGACTTAATCCTGGCCTACATAGAGAGGCATCAGGGATTCACTCCCAATGCAGAAGGCACTGATGGCACTTTAGATCCAACAGCCTGCATGAATGTGTACATGGACCATGAGAATGATACTTGGTTAAGGGATGAAGTATTAGATTTTGTATCCTTCAATTTCACCGAGTACTTTAGATATTTTCAGTAACGCAATGTCTCCGAAGACAAGATTATACCTGTCCCTGTATTAAATACGTCATCCTCCTTTTGTGTCCAGGGTTCCGGCCACTTGTTCGTAGGATTTAGCAGATGTAATTACACTTGTCGATTGCGGACTTTTAGTAGTCCTCCCATTTTGACTCCCCCGAACATATATTTTGTATGTGGGGAGAATGCTTACACCTGGCTCCCCAGGGGATGGTCGGGCAGGTGTTATCTGTCCTTCCTCTATCCTCCTGTGTATATTGCCCCCTCAGATTACCACAAATCTCATTCATTGAATAAAAGAAGTCTGTTATCCCGATCCATTCATAATGATGTCACTGATCAAACAGATACCCCAGCCCAACATTTCGTAGATATTATGAAAGGGGTCCTACCTATATGGGGCCCTATCCTCACTAGTAAGGAAATCAGAAGGCTGTCCAGGGTGCTGGAGGGAGTAGTCAATACCACGGCCGGGATATTGACTAATATCACTGTTGAGCTTCAGGCGACCCGGCTTGTGACCCTTCAAAATCGTCTTGTTTTAGACATCATACTGGCTGACCGCGGAGGAGCATGCCGGGTGATCGGGAGCTCCTGTTGCGTATATATACCTGACTCCGCCCCTTCGGTTCATTTAGCCATTCAGAAACTCCACCGACTGGCATCAGAAATCTATACCGAGACTGGTACCTGGTCCCTGTCAACTTGGTTCTGGGACCTTCTGACCACCTGGGGGTGGAAACTATTCATGGTTCTGTTGGGAATTGTGGGTTTCCTATTTACCTGCTGCATTTGTATCCAGTGCGGCCCTGCCTGTTGTTCCTATTGTGCCACCCAATTTCGCTCTGCACTACCTAAATCCCCACCTACCCAAGCTCATGCCCAGATGACCTAGAAAGAAATTCATGATCTAATGCAGATAGATGAGGGTATTTTTGAGGATTAGTCATACTTGTTTTTTATGATATTTTAGCTACACTATGCTAAAAGGGCCGTTCTGTAGGATCCAAATTTTAGAATATGATTAGCACAGTGTAACTAAAACTAACTTATTCGACTCAGTCCTGTAAGAAGGCCCTTTGTGCATCCATTTAGTAAGTACGGCGGAAAGGGCCGAAAACAGAACCGCGGCCATCTTGGCCCTCAGCTCTCTCATCTAAAGGAGTTACAATCACGTGGTTCCCTGAACCCATATTTCCCTCGTCCAGCAGACACTAGTTTTAGAAGACAGGCTGAATTGTATTTACGACCGAGAAGCAAGGTCACATCTGCCAAAAGGGAGTACCAAGCAAATTCCTTCTGAACCTGGGACGAGAAGGGAGTCACCCGGTCGACCTTCTATTCTTAAAGATAGTAGCCCTTTTTGTATCATTGAAACTAGATATAGGATGAGCTCATTAGGAGCGCCTAGACTGGCTGGTACTTTTCCACTTATAAGGCTTTGTATGTTGCGCTGTAATGTATAAAAGTATGAGTTTGACAAGGAGCCAGCAGTCTTCCTCGGCACACCCCTTGGGTGAGGATCGACGAGGCTCCTCTATGTAGAGTTTCCTGTCTTGCCAATAAACGCTTGAACCTTCTACGTTGCCAACTGCTCGTTATTTGACTTACATTGCGGGCCACCGGTAAGTGTGGCCCTTGGGACTAAAACTTGGATACAACAGTATATTGAAGAAAGAGTGAATTTATAAGTCCCTGAATGGATTATTTAGTAGGTGCTTGACTGACTGTATAAGTGAGGGATTGAACATGTGTTACTGAATGTATAGGTTAGTGACTAAACTGTGTGAAAGTCTGTATTAGTCTCTCAGTTGGTGTGTAAGCAGCTGCATGGGTTGGTAAGTATCTACATAGGTGTCTATATGGGTTATTGATTTCTTGTCTGAGTATCTGTATGAGCGCTTGAGTGTCTGTGTGGGTCGGTGGAGGGGGTGTGACTCTGTTTAAATTGTATGGATTCAAAAGTGCATCTGGGAAGGGCTGTATGGGGGACTTAGTGTGTGTATGGTTGTGTGGTGAGTGAATGAATGTCTCAGTGGTATATGTGTGAGTATCTACATATGTTTTAAGGCAGTATATGCGAGAGTTGGAGTATATAAATGACTATATGTCAGAGTAAGTTATTTGAAGAGTGGGTGTATAACTGAGTGTCTGCTTGTATCACTGATTGTATAAGACAATAAGTATGTGTAAGTTTCTGCATAAATAAGTGATGTGGTGTGTGTATGAATAACTCAGCTGGTGTATATAACTGTATACATGAGTAAAGGAGGATGTAATCCATTCTTTGCATGACTAACTAGGTGTGTGACTCTATGGATGAGTGGTAGAGTATGACTATGTATAGGTGTGTCAGTACATATTATAATACTGTATTGATGAGTATCTGTATGTGGTAGACACTGGCTGTGTGTATAGACCTAGGAAATAGTCGGTGCTATGTAGTATCTGGCATTCTTGTGTGTATGGTTTCAAAAATAGTAGTCTGTATTTTAGAGTGTGTGTATCATAGTTTATATTAGGGCATCAGTATGTGCATCAGATTATCATGTGGATGATGTCATCCGTGATGTCATCAGTGATGTCATTTGAGATGTCATCAGTGTTGTCATCAGTGATGGCTGATCCCTGGAGATCGGGTTGTGTTCAATACCCGCCAGGTTACGCTCCTTATTTTATATGCCACTTTTAATTGAATTTTAAACAAACAAAACTTGCTGCTAATTCTGGTTTTAATACCGCTTACGCTGCTAAGTAGGGCATTATTTGCAGGTGCTTACCGGGTGGCTGGGGTTCGAGCTGCTCACTCTTCAGGATTCCCCCGGTGACGCCGAGTGAGAGGCGGCTCATTGGTGGAAGAGGGAGGCGGGAACGGGGCTCTGATTGGGTGCGGGAGCTGGCAGAACATTTAAATCCCAGCTGTCTCATCGCGCGGAGCTGATCCCTGGAGATCGGGTTGTGTTCAATACCCGCCAGGTTACGCTCCTTATATTTTATGCCGCTTTTAATTGAATTTTAAACAAACAAAACTTGCTGCTAATTCTGGTTTTAATACCGCTCACGCTGCTAAGTAGGGCATTATTTGCACGGGCTTACCGGGTGGCTGGGGTTCGAGCTGCTCGCTCTTCCGGATTCCCCCGGTGACGCAGAGTGAGAGGCAGCTCATTGGTGGAAGAGGGAGGTGGGAACGGGGCTCTGATTGGGCGTGGGAGCTGGCAGGACATTTAAATCCCAGCTGTCTCAACGCGCGGAGCTGATCCCTGGAGATCGGGTTGTGTTAAATACCCGCCAGGTGACGCTCCTTATATTTTATGCCGCTTTTAATTGAATTTTAAACAAACAAAACTTGCTGCTAATTCTGGTTTTAATACCGCTTACGCTGCTAAGTAGGGCATTATTTGCACGGGCTTACCGGGTGGCTGGGGTTTGAGCTGCTCGCTCTTCCGAATTCCCCCGGTGACGCCAAGTGAGAGGCGGCTCATTGATGGAAGAGGGAGGTGGGAACGGGGCTATGATTGGGCGCGGGAGCATGCAGGGCTTTTAAATCCCAGTATGCCGCAGCCACGCAGCGGGCGCGCCGCTGGCGCGCCTCTGGCGCCCCTAATGCAAGCCCGTCTGCGCCCGTCCGCGCTCGGTCCAGGCTTAGGGCTAGTCCCCCTGGTTCTGGCACAGCAGAGGTGCTGAGGTACTCATTTGACCAGCTCAGAAGTATGGACCCAGAGGGTGGGAAGGCTGGTTGTCCTAGGCTCCTTCCCGGTATGACTACTAAAGATGCATTTACTGATTGTAGGATCTGTCAGTACCCATTGCATGATATCTTTGCATGTCAGGGTAGATTAGGGGTCAGAGAAGGGAAGGGCTCACAGAACCGAGGGATTAAATCTCCCCATGGAAATGTTTGCTAGTGAACGCTAGGTCACTGGTCAAGCATAGCCTGGAATGCAGTTTGTTCATGGAACAGCACCAGATTAAAATGGCTTTTATCACAGAGGCATGGACAAATAGTGCCTCAGGCCCCTCTATTTATAAAAAACCTAATAAATGAGGCTAAAAAACTTATTTCACGGAGCAAATAGATATGGCCAGTTCGTCCTCCAGAGAATTGTTCAAGACCATAACTAAGCTGACGATTCCAGCTGAACCCATTACATCGACTAGTTCTGATCTTTGTGAAGCATTGGCCACCTTTTTTCAGAATAAAGTGGCGGGGATTTTCTCCTCCTTTTCTGAAGTCTACGGAGAGGTGGGAGATGCAGCACTGAGCTTGGAAGTTGGGTCAGCGTGGTCGCAGGACAGATTAAGGGGCTTTAGTCCACTACAATCGGAGGAGGTCACTGGTCTTCTGTTGGCTGCTCGTTCGTGGTGTAGACAGAGCGCACTGGAGCAATGTCTTTTTCCTACAGAACTACGTAATCTACAAGACCAACTCGATCCGAATTGTGAACACTGCTATCTGCAGTGTTAATTGTGACCAGTACTCACACAGACATTCATGAATACTTTCTCTGACTTCCTCTTAACAAAAGACAACAACATAAATTGCAGAAAAATCTGCAATAAATGAAACAAAACAATTCAAATACCATTTCTGCAGTCTACAGTATAGACTATTCAGTGATCCTTTGCACTTGCAAATTAAATTTGGTCATTGTACTAAACCTCTAAGTCATTTAAAAAAAAATCTTCAAAGAAGTATACTAAAAACATAATATGTATATTCCAATAAACGTTGTAGTTACTTGACTACTGGATTCTATAATTAAACAATCAGCACTCGATCTGAATTGTGAACACTTCTGTCTGCACCTCAACAGAGGGAGTTCTATGAAAACCAAGCAACAAGTAATATCGGACATCTTCCATTGTGGAATCAAGACACCGTTCCACTGTTGGGACCTCCAGTTGCTTGCACCTGGTCGAAGGGAGTACCCTCATCTCCACTCTCAGATGAAGTTCTAACATCCTCCATTGTCAGATCAAGACACCGTTCCACTGTTGGGACCTTGAGGTTGATGCACTTTATCGGAGGGGGTACCACAAATCATCACAAACTGTAACTTCTGACATCCTCAATCATAGAATCAAGACCCCATTCCACTGTTCGGACCTGCTGTACCGTGGTGTACTCCACCAACTACAGTCAACCAAGGCCATTAATCATGTGCAGCAGTTAACTACGGAAGCACAAAGTCTGATGCACCTCAACAGAAGGACGTCTGAAAATTCACCTGCACGTTATATTGGACATCGTCCATTCTAGGATCAAGGCACCATTCCACTGTTGGGATCTACAGTTGGTTGCACCTGGTCGAACAGAGTACCTTCATCTCCACTCTGAGATGCAGTTGTAACATCCTCCATTGTGGGATCAAAAGACCGTTCCACTGTTGGAACCTACAGTTCGTTGCACCAGATCAGAGGGGGTACACAAAAATCATCACACACTTTAACTTCTCATATCCTTAATCACAGAATCAAGACCCCGTTTCACTGTTCGGACCTGCTGTACCATGGTGTACTCCACTAACTGGTGTCAACGAAGCGCAATAATCATGTGCAACAGTTAACTACGGAAGCACAGTGTCTGATGCACCTCAACGGGGAAGTTCCATGAAAAGAAAGCAACAAGTAATATTGGACATCTTCCATTCTGGGATCAAGACACCGTTCCACTATTAGGACCTAGAGCTGGTTGCACCTGGTCGAAGGTGGTACACAGAAATAAACACAGACTTTAACTTCTGACATCCTCAATAATAGAATCAAGACCCCGTTTCAGTATTCGGACCTTCTGTACCGTGATGTACTCCAGTGACTACACTCAACCAACCCCAATAATCCTGTACAGCAGTTAGCTACGGAAGCACAGAGTCTGATGCACCTCAACAGAGTGAGTGCTGCGAAAAACAAGCAGCAGGTAATATCGAACATCATCCATGGTGGAATCAAGACACCGTTCCACTGTTGGGACCTAGAGTTAGTTGCACCTGGTCGAAGGGAGTACCTTCATCTCCACTCTCCGATGCAGTTGTAACATCGTCCATTGTGGGATCGAGACACCATTCCACTGTTGGGACCTAGAGTTGATTGTACCTGGTCAGAGGGGGTACACAGAAATTGTCACAGACTTTAACTTCTGACATCCTCAATCATAGAATCAAGACCCCTTGTCACTGTTCGGACCTGCTGTACCGCATTGCAATTTCAACTTCATGCATAGCAATGGCTGCTTCATTTTCCAGTATTGCTCGTCCAAGAAGATCATGACTACATGGAGCACTAGTTTCACTATCTTTAAAACTTTCATTACTAGCTTCAGCTGTAATAGTCTTTTTCTGTTCAACTTCATCATTCAACTTTTTAAAAATATATCAAAAATTGTACATGCAACGCTACTTTTACATGTATTACAAGAATCTTCGTAAAAGTCTCCAAATAATTCACTTTCACTACACCATGAATTAAACAGTTGCAGAAGTGCTAAATAGTAAAATTCTCCCTTATCGAAACTTTCACAACTAACTTTCTTGTGGTTTATGAGATTACTCTTTGCATGTTTTACGAAGCAACCATGACATCCAACTACTGCATATTTTCCTTCTTTTAC
Source organism: Triturus cristatus (assembly GCF_964204655.1). Classification (NCBI taxonomy): domain Eukaryota; kingdom Metazoa; phylum Chordata; class Amphibia; order Caudata; family Salamandridae; genus Triturus; species Triturus cristatus. The sequence continues at coordinate 260,813,025 of NC_140581.1, read as the reverse complement.
ATTCTCTTTAACATTTCAAGCTGTAATGTTGAAGTACTTCATACAGACATAGCTGTTGCAGATGTTGACTCCTTTTCGGTTAGTACGTGTCCAACATATTAGGTTTAAGATTGTCTGTACTGTCTGCTTCATTTACTGATAATTCTTCAATTTCTTCAAATCATTTCAAGACTCCATTTCGTTTACAGGCAAGACCTAAACTTACCCAAATGATTCCTCGTGACTTTGAAATTAAACTTCAAGAGCACAATCACTCTGAACATCCATACAATCCAATTTCTGGGTGGGAAAGAATTTTCAAAGTAAATCTGTACAATTCTTTACTAAGGCTTTTCTCTTGTGTAATTTCTTCCCACAGTTCTTTCATCTCTATTTTTTCTGATTTTGTTATGTACGATGTAAAGTAACATGCAACAGCAATTGAGCTATATACTTAATGTCCATGTTCGCATTCCACTTTTTTAAAATGACTGGATTGTAATCATTGATATACTTTGACATTTCTCTTGTTTTTAAGTTGTAGTTATTCTTTTGAGATTTCCGAGTTATTGTGTGCCTTACAGAAGAAAAAAAATAATGTACTCTTCCTTTACAAATGACTGGACAGGAGAAACCAAACCGACATCTGGTGTAAAATTTTCCTTTAAAGTTGTAGTTTCTTCTGCAATACTTTCAACAACTGTGAATTTGGAAACGTAAAACTTGCTATCTCAAGCTTCTATCTCCTTCTTCTCTTGGTATCTCACATGTCACATACTATTCAATGAAAGACAATACTCTTTCATCAGAACCATTTCCAAATTTAGGTTCATCCTTGAGCCATAGTAACATATGTATATGAGGTGCACCTCTTGCTTGATACTCCTTTCTCCAAAAGAAATCGGTAACCTCTCCAAGAGCTGTATTCTTTTTATTGCAGATAAAAGACATTATAGGTTGAAACCCATCATTACAATATCTGCACACATATACAGGATCCAATGAACACAGTTCACCATGAGTCTTTATTTCAACATTTTTTTATTGGAATTCGCTTCTCTTAGAAAGTCAAGCAAATCTTCCCATGCATGCTCTGCACCGCTAAGTGAAACAAACCATGTTCTTGTACCTACGTTCCGTAACATACACTTGAGTTCTTCATGAAAACAATACCAAAACTCATTTGTTTCACGTTGACATGCCATCAAATTGATTAAGTGTCCTTCTAAATTTTCATCTCTTTCCTGAAGTTTTTCCACAAATTCTTTTGCAGAAAGAAATTATTGATGAACTTTAGTTTTAAGTATGTGGTTCACTGCATACGACAAAGAAGACAGATCACTTTCAAACAAAATGGTGAAATATGTATGAAATGCACTGTTGAAATCTAGGATCTTCAGAACATAATTAGAAATTTCAAGTGGTCAAATAGAGAAAGTGGACAAGTCAAGGACTGAAGATATTTATGAACATTACACAATATGTCCTTTGCATTCAAAAGAAGTAATAGGAAGCAGCATTGAGTTATTTGAAATGGAAAAAGCACAGGGAACTCCAATAAGTGTATGGGAGAAAACCTTGGAAGGTCATTATTTTCCACAGCTGTTTCCTACAGGAGAAGGTGGACGGATAATGATCCACCTGTACCGATTGCAGCTTTAGAATATCGATCAACAAGATTCATCTTCTAAACGTATTACCTGTTCACCCACATTTACAGTTTTGTAATAAATATTGTTCTCTATAAGATATAAGGTAGCCTTTTCAACTTTATTAACACCCACAAAATCTTTCAATTTTTTCCGACTTTTTGTTACTACAACATTTACTAGAATGACTACTGCTTAATTTTCCACTTTCACTCCAGCAATAGTTTCAAAATGTTTCTTAAAATCCAAAGGTAAGTACACCACTCTTTCTTCAAACCTCTTTGGAAGTCTGTTGGTGACAGTTTACATGTTTTAGGCTCAATCAGAATTATAGTTTGAAAAGAATTAACACGTTGAATTAGAACAGACTCATATGTATTAAATTCTGCCAGTTCCTCCGGAATAGCTACTAATTCTAAGTTATTATGTACTGCTCTAAAAGGCATTTTGTTCTCTTCTAATTTGTCATAACAATATTTACATATACATTGATCACTACCTAACTCAAATTGAACTTCCACCAACAAGTAAATTGTAAATTCTACCCACTTACCATTGTTCTCCTTTTCACTTATCAAATACAAATCAACATTCCTACTTTGACTTTTATAATCAGTACGTCGACAACTAACACAAACATAGTCTCGTATTTCACACCACACTACATTAAACTTTCCAATTTCTTCTTCGAACTGATCAGTGCTAATCACTTTCCCATCTCCTCCAACATCTGTAATTGTCAAACTTTCACGTTCTATGAACTGCTCCTCTGAACCAAAATATTGCATTTCAATATCATCACACTTTTTTGAACAACTAATAAAGAAGCATATAAAAGACTTGTACTCAGTTCACTGAAAAATAATGCAGAACTTTTTACATAGTACACTTTCCTCACAAACTTCCGCATTTCTGAATAACATACTGCTAAAATCCTCAACTGATAAAAAACACTTTTACAAACTTTTCTTCAAAGACAAGCCAGAGAATGCCCATACTTCTCAGTATATTTTCTTACGTGACATAGATCTAGTCCTTGCAACAACTTAATGTTCTGTTTAATACTTTCTCTTCAAAATCACAATGAATAACTTCTGTTTTAAATTGAAAGCACTTTCTACTATACTTTCAATACGCTGTTTCTCTTTCAATTCAAAAACATTCCTTTTATATCTTAAGCATTCTTTCATTGAATTCTGAATCACTCTAGATCGAAAAAGTCTCTGACGATTTTCATGAAACCCCTTTTGTCTCCGAGTAACAGATACTATTTCTTTATCATCTTTCCTTTTCCTGGTATTTGAAATTGAACTCTGCTTCACCTTATTTTTCCTCTTGGGTGACCCTTTTTTAAACTTGTACTTATAGTAGAACAAAGTTTTTCTGTACTACTCCCATTTTTTCCAAATACAAACTTTTGCTTTTTGCACAAATATATATTTTTCTTCTCTTTTCTTTTTTTTTACTTCTTCTTCTTTCTTTCGCTATATGTACCTTTCTTTAAAACACCACCAGAGAAGGATGGCGATAATCTATCTGTCAGTGTGTCCGTTTGTAGCCTGAATTGTGCTATTATGGAGGAATATATAGCGGCTCACCACCCCGAGGACGGCACCTGGGACGAGTGGTGCGGCGGCGGTGGCCCCAGTGTTTACACAGATATATATCTATATATATTATCTACTGGTGGTCGCCAGTAGATAGTTATAGTTAGGACCGTGTTTCCATAGGAAATCCGCAACATTCTATTTGGAATAACTTTGGCGCCGGTTGACGAATCCTCGCGAAATTTTCAAAATAGGTGGGGCGCTCCGCTCCGCTCC